>NC_069501.1:591436030-591768530 GCF_027579735.1 Bombina bombina
AGAGGGCATCCGTCGAATTCCGATTGGCTGATAGGATTCTATCAGCCAATCGGAATTAAGGTAGGAAAAATCTGATTGGCTGATTGAATCAGCCAATCAGATTGAGCTTGCATTCTATTGGCTGATCGGAACAGCCAATAGAATGCAAGCTCAATCTGATTGGCTGATTGGTTCAGCCAATCGGATTGAACTTGAATCTGATTGGCTGATTCAATCAGCCAATCAGATTTTTCTACCTTAATTCAGATTGGCTGATAGAATCCTATCAGCCAATCGGAATTCGACGGACGCCATCTTTGATGACGTCATTTAAAGGTACCTCATTCGTCGTTCAGTCGTCTGCCGGGATGGATGCTCCGCGTCGGAGGAGCGAAGAAAGAAGATTGAAGATGCCGCTTGATGGAAGATGCTGCCGGATGGAAGAAGACTTTGCTTATTTAAGGGGGTTTTGGGTTAGATTAGGGGTATGTGGGTGGTGGGTTGTAATGTTGGGGGGTGGTATTGTGTTTTTTTTTTTAGGCAAAAGAGCAGTTTTCTTTGGGGCATGCCCCGCAAAAGGCCCTTTTAAGGGCTGGTAAGGTAAAAGAGCTTTGAACTTGTTTAATTTAGAATAGGGTAGGGAATTTTTTTTATTTTGGGGGGCTTTATTATTTTATTAGGGGGCTTAGAATAGGTGTAATTAGCTTAAAAAATCTTGTAATCTTTTTTTTATATTTTGTAATTTAGTGTTTTGTTTTTTTTGTAATTTAGTTTAGTGTATTTAATTGTATTTTAGTTTAGATATTTGTAGTTTATTTAATTTATTGATAGTGTAGGTGTATTTGTAACTTAGGTTAGGATTTATTTTACAGGTAAATTGGTAATTATTTTAACTAGGTAGTTATTAAATAGTTATTAACTATTTAATAGCTATTGTACCTAGTTAAAATAAATACCAAGTTACCTGTAAAATAAATATAAATTAATTACATTGTAGCTATCTTACGGCTAGATTTGGAGTTTGGCGGTAGATGGGTTGTTAACGCTACGCGTGGTTTATGTCTAACGCACGGCATTGTTTGACTCCGGTATTTAGAGTTAAAAAAAAACTTCTATCGATACTCCTAACGCATGTATTTCACACGCGGAATCCTGCCCGCGTTAGACAGTCTCCCATAGAGATCAATGGAAATGCAAACAAACACGCATTTTTCATCTAACACTCGATCTCGCGAGAAATACGCACAGCTCGGTCATATGACGCATACCACATCATGCACAACAATAACACGCCGCAAATGTCACAACAACAATCACTAAACAAAGCACAGAATCATTACACATTCACAAGCGGGGGGAATTTTATTGAAATAAAATACAGGGAATACGCATATACTTTAAGATGCGGAAATACGCAAAATAACAACAAGAAAAAAAAATAAAATACATACACTAGCAAAATAATCGCATTCAATATCACTATATATTAGGACAAACATACATATACAACACTTCACTAATACCACACCATCGCAAATTAACATTTAAACATAATACTATTGGACAATGTTATAGAAAACGACCACTATGACATCATCGCATTCTACACATTCCACAAATACTAACTCAAAATGAGCATGCGCAAATTCACACACCTAATACACATTGCACAAATACTAATTGCTAATAAAGCACACATGAACACAATTTACAACGCAAATAGGTACATCATTAAACATTTACACAGGGTATATAAGCACCACACAAGCATGGCTTCTTTGACTGTGTTGCTGGTGGGTCTTTGGAGATTGGAGGTTTAAGATTAGAGAGTTTTTGCATTATTGTGAGTGAGTTAGTGTTAGTGTGAGAGAGTCAGTTGTTAGTGTTATCGTGAGTGAGTGAGTGGGAGTTAGTGGTAGTGGGAGAGAGTCAGTTAGTGGTAGTGGGAGTTAGTGAGAGTTAGTGGTAGTGTGATAGAGTCAGTTAGTGGGAGTTAGTGAGAGTTAGTGGTAGTGTGAGTTAGTGAGAATTAGTAGTAGTGTGAGTTAGTGAGAATTAGTAGTAGTGTGAGTTAGCGAGCGAGTGCTTTTTCTGTACACTTAACACATTTACACGCAAACACATTCAATACATACATACACTTATCAATAACACTACATACACTCCATACCCCATACCCTCTCATACTACACTCCATACCCCATTCCCTGTACTCCCATTCCCTGTAATCCCATTTACTCTTATCCCATACCCCATCCCATCCCCATCCCCTAGTTACATTTAGTTTACATATCCTCCTTTTTGTCTTCTTCTTCATTTTGTTCATTTAAATACTCCTTACCCTCTTTTATTTATATCCCTTTCACACTTTCAGCACTTTTTTTGGTCTTTTTAGTTCTTTATTTTGACCCCCTTTCATTTGATCACACTCACTTTTGGTTTGCTTAGTTGGGGTTTAGTTTAGGGAAGAGATGGAGGGCAGGCAGGGGAGAGGTAGAGGGGGGAGGAGAGGGAGGGGGAGAGGAACAGGGCAGGAAGGGGAGCAGGAAGGGGGGCAGGAAGCGGGGGTGGAAGCAGTGGGTGGACCCAGCCACTTGGTTCAAGATGAACAAGTGGCTGGGCCCAGTGGCGGACAGAGTAGGGCTTCACAGTCCGGGAAACAGAGGGCATCGTCACAGGGGAAGGCCAAGGTGACTAGGGAGGCGAGGTTTTCGATGGAGGAGAAGGAGGCCCTCGTAGAAGCCTATATGGCCAGGTATAGGAGGCTGCAGCATCAGAAGACCACCCCGACTGAGAAGAGGAAGCTCTGGCATGAGATAAGGAATGCAGTCAATGCCGTGGGTGGACGGAATAGAGATATGGACTCTATAAAACATCGATACCGGGACTGCAAGATGGATCTCAAGAAAAAGTTAAGCCTGGAGGCCTGACATTCCGCAGGAACCGGTGGCGGCCCTGCACTGGAAATCGAGTACTGCCGATGGGAGGAAATGTTGCATCCCAGCATCTCTGAGGTGGATGTAGTCTGTATCGGAGGAATTGATACCGGGAACCTGCCATTCTCATCTGACGGTAAGCTCATTTAAGAATAAATTCACATACGAATGTATTTCAAGGGACACTATACGCAAACCTTTACTTTCATGATTGAGGTAGAGAATACAATTTTCAAAAACATTCCAATTTACTTATATTACCTAATTTGATTCATTCTTTATATATACTTTATTGAAGAAATAGCCATACACACGGTGAACCAATCACAGGAGGCAGCTATATTCAGCTACCAATCAGCATCTTCTAAGCATATTTAGATATGCTTTTCAGCAAAGAATATCCAGAGAATGAAGCTAATTAGATAAGAAAAGTACATTAGAAAGTTGATTATAATTGTATGCTTCTAAATCATGAAAGATAAAACATTGGGTTTCATGTCCCTTTAAGGATCAGATTAATGCTATAACGTTGTTTACACGCATTCACAATTACTTTGCGGTTACATCAGTATCTAGGCTATAGGTTAGGTGTGCATTTAAACAGACTGAAAACAAACGCTAAAACATTCAGATTGACCAGAGATATCACAAACACGGTTTAGAAAATGCGGAAATCGTATTGATTGTTAGATTTCAAAGTGGATTAATGAGGCTGCATTTGTAATTGTATCGTAAGCTAAGTCATTTAAAGCTTGATTTGGAAATATGCTAATATATACATTTCTTTATTTTTCTAATATACAGAGTCTGGGGAGGAGGCAGCACAGCAAATACAGCCTCCTCCTTCTCCCCGGGATGAGAGTGGTGGGGAGGAATTTCCACCTCGGAGGGAAGAGGCCCCCCGTGACGAAGAGGGCATGGAAGCAGATGAAGAGGCCCCGGAAGCAGAGGAGGAGGCCGCGGAACCAGAGGCCCCTCAAGGACCGGCACCTCGCCGTGCACGGGCACCCCGCCGTGCACGGGTACCCCGCCAAGCACAACAAGAGGAAATAGCGGAGGTGCGGGTTCTACTAGACTACATAGACCAGATGCGTAACTCCCGGATACAAAATATAGAAGGCCGAACTAGAATTCTTGAAGGACAAAACAAAATAATTGAAGGCCAAAACCAAATAATAAACATACTTACTCGAATAGAAGAAGGACAAAACAGAACCTTTAATCTACACCAAGAGATGTTTAATTTTTTCCAGGAGGCGCATGCTGGTCTGCCTCCTGGTCCGCCTCCTGCTGCTGGGCCTCCTGCTGCTGGGCCTCCTGCTGCTGGGCCATCTTCTCCTGCCGGGCCATCTTCTCCTGCCGGGCCATCTTCTCCTGCCAGGCAATCTTCTCCTGCCGGGCCATCTTCTCCTGCTGGGCCATCTTCTCCTGCCAGGCCATCTTCTCCTGCAGGGCCATCTTCTCCTGCCGGGCCATCTCCTCCTCCTCCTCACCTTGGTCATCCCAGTACTCTTCCTTCCACTCTTCCCACAACAAATCCAATGAGAACTCGTCGGAGTCGGCAGTTGACCCTCCCAGAGCCTCAGCCCCGTGGGAAGAGGGGAAGGAAGAGGAAGGAAGTATTTTTTTTCATGTTTAATGTTATTTTTATTTAATGTGTAATGGATAGGTATGTAATGATGTGGTTTTCATACACTTGTGGACCACACTCTGTATATAATCTACTTCTATGGGACCGGGTCCATGGAGGCAGATTGTTTGCAGAGTGTGGGTTATAAGTGTGTGAAAACCACATCACATACCTATCCTTGTTCATGATATTGATTGGTTTCTGTGATGTGATGTCCAAACTGTTTCCCGAATCGCAAACAAAATTACCATTACGATTATCCATGATGGCATATTACTGTTTGAATGCCAATAACACAGCTTAAAGGGACAGTCAAAAAATGATTGATTACAAAGAAAACACTGTATTACGCATTATCAAGTTGGAAACAACAAAACATGGAGAAATCCGTGTGACTTATGTGCTTACCCTTGTATCTATGACTATGAAAAATGACCACTTATTTGTTGTTCTGACATAACAACATTTTAGACATCAATGATCAATAAATGGTAAATAATATGCTGTATGAGCACAAGGTTTTAGATATACAAATGCTATCCAAATGCCTTCTAGTGGTCAAATTGCATAATGATTACATGCACTCTTCAAGCTCTAAGAAATGAGCACACGAACCTCATAGGTTTAGCTAGCAAATTAAAATAAACACAGACAAATGATTAATTGGTGAGAAACCTTTGATATCATTGAAATTACAAAATTGACTTTTATAATAATGCAAAACATGATTTGTTTTCTAAACTGTCCCTTTAACAAAATTACATATGCTAACATATATTTGCAGATTGTTGGTATATCTACATGTACTTGTTCAAACAATAAATATTGAAAACAGATTTATATTGACGTGTTAAATAAAGTCTATTTTCTTAAAGAGACATTATTGTGTTAATTTTTTTTTATAAAGACATTTGTTTTAACAATGAATATGGTTTAAAGTCCTTTAAGGAGTGGGGGGTGAAAATATGCTAACAATAATATATTTGGAGATTAACCAATGTGGAACTCATACATGATACAAAAATAAACATTTGCATTAAAGGGACAGTATACTATATTTTTAACCGAACTGTATATAATAGACACTACTAGAAACAACAAGATTAACATATACTGATATCAATATTACAAAGCTTTAAACACTTTCAAAGAAAATCGGGTTAGCTCTCTTGAAAATATAGATGAACCCCCATTACAACCGTAAAACAAGACAATACCCCATCATTAACATATGAAAAGACCCTTTACACAAACAGGAGAAAGCTGGAGATGGTACTCACATGAAACTTTGAGGCTTGGCGAGGAGTCTGAAAATTACTTACATTTTATTTGAACAGAAGCAAAATGAGACGTGTATTTTGAAAACAATGGACTATCTAACTAGAGACCAAATAAAATATTTTGATTTATAATGTGAGTGTCTAATGAACCTTTAATAAAATATACGACAAAATTACATTTAGAAGAAGTCGGCATCATAAATTTAGCATATGATAAAGATAAATGCATATTGATTACTTGATTCTAACACAATAGCGCATATTTATGAATTAGATATCTTTAACATTAAACACAACAGTAATTTTTCATAAATTGGAACATATTGTTGACCAACATATTAAACAACATGGACTATAGAGATTTGCACTTGCCTCGAAATATCTTATGCATGAAAACATTTTGCTTTCGTTCGTTTATTCAACCAGACATCCAGCAAAAGAGAATGTGGTGGTCTTTATCAGCTATGGGTCAACAATGTAACATGATGCAAAAAATCCATATTCGCCATGTTTTTAAACCTGTCTTCTCATTCACAAACGTGTTTAACGTGCACAAACAAATATTGCGGGAATACGTAATACAATCAGACGTTTTTTTACCTTTGCATGTGACGTCTTAATTAACATGGCGCTTCCTTGATCACGTAAGAACGCAAACCAAAAAAAGGCACATCCTTGATCGCGTAAGAACACAAACAAAAAAAAAAAGGCGCATCCTTGATCGCGTAAGAACGCAAACCAAAAAAAGGCACATCCTTGATCGCGTAAGAATGCAAACCAAAAAAAGGCGCATCCTTGATCGCGTAAAAACATCACTCAATACAAGGAATCATTGGACAGCCTGGCAGGTGACGTCTTAAGCAACATGGTGCATCCGAGATCGCTGAAAAACCGCAGACAATACAAGGACTCAGTTGACAGCTTGGCATATCAATAAGAAACGTATTTATATTTTAGTAACTAGTATGTGTCTAGATTGCTATCTAGGAATGTCACGAAATCATGAATCATCTTTTCGGACTTGACTGTCCCTTTAACTATAGCTATGGTGTATATCTTTAACATTTAAAAGATACACATGAGAAATACATATGCCATTGATGTTTTAAGATATGTTTAGATTGTTTTGGAATAACAATAATGACACATGTATTGATCAAACGTGTCATTTATTCAAGTTGAAATATGGTCAGCCTACCTATAGCCATATATGGGAGGAGAAGTATTTTTTAAAAATATTTGGGGAAAAATATTCCTCATCTAAAATATGCGCATTACACACAGAGATTGATTTGGTTACACTTTTACAATAAGATAGAATTGAAAATTAAATACATGTGCTGTCAACATTACAATAAGATTGTTTATTAATAAGATTATATGTCCTTGTTCATGTAAAAAGGACAAAAACGCTTTAGAAATGGAAATACATTCATTAACAATTGTGCTCACCATCACTTAAAGGGACATGATTTTTATTTATAAAAAGAGGATACACAGAGACAATACTAATTCAATAACATGAACACTTTACAGGGATTATATCATTGTATCAATCCTCAGATCATTTGTTAAAGGTGCATCAATTCATGCAGAGTTTATAAATACACACATGGATGTGAAATTTGAAATATACATATATATATACACAAATAACTATCTATATATACATATATAAACAATTACTATGCTAATCATAATCATGCAATGATAAAGCTTTTCGAAAAATATATAAAGACAAATAATAAAATTACATTGGAGATGTTAATCTTAAAGTCATTTACAATTGTATTACATATATGATTCAGGAAACACCATTATTTTTGGTAAGGTCCCTTTAAGGATCAACCAGATAAACTAGAGATTTCAATCAATGACATGAAAAAGGAGGACAAAGAATCGTGCAATGACATGTCTTTTATTAGTATGTCAGAGAACATCAACAACGTTTATAAATAATCATGTAAATATCAGGAAAATTGGAGCCATATGACAAGGTAAGAGAGTGCATCACAGTCCATGAAGAGAGTTGCCAAGGGCCAGCATAGCCCCTTTTGAGCCATATGACAAGGTAAGAGAGTGCATCACAGTCCATGAAGAGAGTTGCCAAGGGCCAGCATAGCCCCATTTGAGCCATATGACAAGGTAAGAGAGTGTATCACAGTCCATGAATAGAGTTGCCAAGGGCCAGCATAGCCCCATTTGAGCCATATGACAAGGTAAGAGAGTGCATCACAGTCCATGAAGAGAGTTGCCAAGGGCCAGCATAGCCCCATTTGAGCCATATGACAAGGTAAGAGAGTGCATCACAGTCCATGTAGAGAGTTGCCAAGGGCCAGCATAGCCCCATTTGAGCCATATGACAAGGTAACAGAGTGCATCACAGTCCATGAAGAGAGTTGCCAAGGGCCAGCATAGCCCCATTTGAGCCATATGACAAGGTAACAGAGTGCATCACAGTCCATGAAGAGAGTTGCCAAGGGCCAGCATAGCCCCATTTGAGCCATATGACAAGGTAACAGAGTGCATCACAGTCCATGAAGAGAGTTGCCAAGGGCCAGCATAGCCCCATTTGAGCCATATGACAAGGTAACAGAGTGCATCACAGTCCATGAAGAGAGTTGCCAAGGGCCAGCATAGCCCCATTTGAGCCATATGACAAGGTAACAGAGTGCATCACAGTCCATGAAGAGAGTTGCCAAGGGCCAGCATAGCCCCATTTGAGCCATATGACAAGGTAAAAGAGTGCAACAGGCACAACAATAATAAGAAAAAAAAGGCCAAATGGCAACCATAACAAAAACATCAACATGTGGACGGAGGATTCATATCTGCACCCTTGGAGCATCTCCAGATCCTCCCCTTCATCGTCCTGTGCATGTCCAGCTACAGATTCAAGCATTGAGTTCCACCGCCTCATCTGACGTAGATTCATATGCTGAACCTGTAGCTGGGCCTGCATGGTGTTGGCCATCCCTCTCAGGACAGCTGCGTTCCTCAACACGGCTTGCTCTATGCGTGCTAGAGCTTCGAGCGTGAGCCATGTTGAGTCACAACCTAAAATAAAGAATAAATAAAATATTAATGATAATTACACAACAGACAAAATAAAAAGCAAATATACATTGTCATCATAAAGACAAATAATTTTTTTAATTAATTTGTTGACATTGATTATTTACACATGAAATATGTTATTCAGACAGACCTAAACCATTAAATGGACATTTTAATCATACATGTTGTCCCCTTTAATTGGTTTTTGATGATCCACTTTTACAGCTTGAGTGTCTTAAATCTTGTTAAAGGATTTACATTGTACTTACATTAGAAATTTTAAGATTTTAGTTATACTGTGGTAGGCACACCTATCCATTTTGGAGTTGAGGACAAGCTGTGTAAACATAGCAACCAGAAGAAATTACATTCCCACTGGGTTATACAAGAGATAATGTATGATCATTTGGACATAAATATTTGGATCCAAATAGTGGTGATTGGTATATGTAGTGATATCAAATTAAAGGGACAGTAAACCTAAATATTTTAGTTACTGATTCAGATAGAGCATGACATTAAAAAGAATTATTAATTTACTCGTATTCTTTAAATGTTTGAATTCTCGAGCTATATTTTAAATGCAAGAATGTAAGTTTATAGGGCAGGCCATTTTTGGTTATCAACTTTGGTTGTCTCTGCTGATTGATGGATACATCCATCCAACAATAAAGAAATGATGTCCATATTTTTTAAAATAAAAACAAAATATAGGCATTTCTTTGTTTCAATAAAGATAGCAAGAGAATGAAGAATAATTGATAAGAGTAGTAAATTATAAATTTGATTAACATTGCATGCTCTATTTGAATCACAATTTAAAAATTTTCAGTCAGTGTACCTTTAAGTATCTTATAATGTTGATTTTGAATGATACTTACAGCTGTGCCTGGGAAGGACAATCCGACACCCAGGACAATGAAGGTTGAGACAGGGGGGAGGGATGGGATTGGGTTGTGGAGGGATGGGATTGGGTTGGGGAGGGATGGGCTGCTGCTCTGGGGTAGCCCGTACAGCTGGGGAGTGGTGAGTTGGGGGCTGGGCAGCTGGGGTAGCTGTACGGGCCAAAAGACGGGGAGAGCGGCAAAGGGGGACGAAGGGGCATTTTTTGGGAGGGATACGACAGGACAAATGGGAAGGGCCGGGAGGGGAAGGGGACTGGGCAGGGGGCTGGGCAGGGGACTGGGCAGGGGGCTGGGCAGGGGACTGGGCAGGGGAGGAACAATGATGACCAGAAGCAGAGGATCCATCTGAAATGAATATAATAAATATATTAACATCTCATACATCATGAAATCAAATCAACGCATTTCAACTTGATTATGTTTGCAATATACTTAGAAGTGTGTTTGAATTTCTAAACAATGATGACATGAGGATATGGTATGCATATAGGCACTCAGATGAATATCAATGACTGTCTGTACAATTCTAAAATTATTATTGTGGTTTGGCCTAGAATATGCATGTGACATCATGATGGCATGAATTTCCAATCCAAATATTTAAACAAATCCAAGCATATCTTCATGCTGCCTGATATATAAAGGGGGCAGTAGTGTATTTGAACAGACAAATAATATTCCTTTTTAAAGTGCAAAAGCTGTAGACTTTGAATGTCTTCAATAAAATGATTTCCAATAAAAAAAACATGTTGGATACATGTTAGATATATTTCACATACCATCAGACTCCAAGGGAGCCTCTTCCTCCTCCGTCCCACATGTTAAATCAATCTCTGTAAAACATAACATGTTGTGTACACGTTAAGATCAGATATTATAACATATGTTACTGTTGCTCAAAGACACACATCAATGTTGCATTAAAGATATACACACCCAAAGTTATGATTTACATCATTTTGATGGAGCATACAAATGACATTATATTTGTTATTATCAATGATTCAGATTTTCTATTTATTGTTTGTATTAATTTTAAAATCATAAAAGCATAGTACATTGAACATTTAAGATTTCTCATGTGTGTATCACTTGATGATTGTTGTCAAAAATGAACATGGAAACAAACATATGCTATACATCTTGTGAATAACAAAGGTGTAGACTAAGAAAGTTTTAATTCTTAATCTTTCAATATTCAAATAAAATTAATATATAATCAGAGGAGTCAATTATATGTTTGTTTCAAATGTTATGCTTCATCAGAATCATGCTCATAATATTGATTACCAATACACCTTCAATGACATATAAATGAGTCAATGGACTTACCAGAAGACCGCAAAGGCGGCTCTGTGTCAGTGCTGGATTCCTCTGGGCTCCCCACACCAACTCTCTCTATGAATGATATAGATATATATTAGTGAACACATTTGGGATAGCACTAAATCACATCTGTATCGATTTATAAGAATAATCAACTTTAAAATGTGAAGAATAGAGCAGTCATTATAAAATAAAATGCTTGATTGAATCAAGGGGATTCTGTAAAAAATGATGTAGTGAACATATGTTTAATGTCTGACTATATTAGACATCAAACTCATCTCATACGATGCTATTGCATATCTAAATATACCCATTGAGCAATGTTCTTCAAAGAATACACACAAACCACATTTTGAATAACAGCTGTTGACAAATATAAACAAAGACATGTGGCACATCGATCCATTTGTGCAATGTACAGTAATCTTGTTTAGGACACAACACATATTGATCACAATACCAAACCAAATTGATTAGTACAAATATGTAATCATGGTGCTGTTAGAGTATGCTTATATCTAGAAAGTAACTCCAACAGTGAATATGTGAATTATATATCAATATTTTCTAATCCAAAGAATGGAAGGATTAATGAATCTATTGTTTATTAAAGGGACACTGACATGATTTATTTAAATCATTGATTTCACTGTTCAAACTGTTCCAAATGATTTAACATTGACTCCTATTATAATTTTAATGTTGCTACATTTTAATCTTAAAGGCAGATAAGCAATATTGGATTCAATAAATATTGTTTGTTGAAGGTATCCACCAATCATCAATAAAAACCCAGGTTGGTCAACCAAAATTGAGCTGCAGATAAACGTACATTCTTGATTTTAAAATACATTTAGCAATAGAATATTTCACATATGATTATAGTATTATATTTAAATGTTGCTTAATATTGCATGCTCTATCTGAATGACAACATTAATAATTTTAGCTCAGTGTCCCTTTAATATAAAAAATATATTTATTTGACAAGGTTGGTGTTAATGAATTCTCTACTCCATATGTTGATGTAATGAATGGGATTGAGCATGCAATTCGAATCTAATATGTTAATTAAGGATATCCTAAGAATTATTTAATTTTCATCTATTAAAGGGACATGAAGCTCTAAATGTGTAATTGTATACTTTTTGAAACTATGTACTACTGTTATCTCAACACATGATTTTAACTTTTGACCCAATGCCAATTTATGCATAAAAAAACAGCCGGATAATACCAGTAATGCATTGTTTAACCTAAACCAAAATCAATATGTTTTTAGAAGAACTAAAACAATAGACTGAACCAATGTAGCTCATAAAATGTTTAAACAAAACAATAAAATCACGTTTACAAATCATTCAATGTAAAATTTTGTTGGCATGTCCCTTAAATGACGTGATCAATTTCAAAAATGGAATCTATATTTTTAAAAACAAATCATATGCAAAAGTGTGTGAGTTTTTTAAAAATGTATACAAATAAGATTAAGCAATACACAAGGGAAGAATATAAATTGGACATTCAAAGAATCTTACATTAAAATTAAGATATCCAGAATAGATGGGATATTTTAAATTTGATAAAAATTCAGAGTAGTCTTACAATGTAATCCTCTGTTTATTTTTTTTTTAATTCTTATTTGTAAATATTTTACTAATCCATTTTGCAGATACATATAAATATTGAACAATGTGGATTTAGTATGTAATGTTCTGTCCATGTTTCTAAGACAAATGTCAATTTAAATGAGACATACCATACTGTGACAAGCCCTGGCTTGAGGATCCAGCACCAACATCCAGATCTGTAATATATTAAATGAGGATTGGATAGCATTAATACAAATCATGCCATGTTTAAAATATTTACATTATTAGCAAATCAATTAAAAACTATTAATCTTTTGGTAGTCCCATGAGTTAATTGTTTCCTCAATTAAATTCATGATAAATATATCCTGTACTCTTATTTTCAATCAGTTGTGTTGTTTACTGTAGCTTTAATTATTTTTTGGTGTTATTTCATTCTCATCAATTGATGGGCATATGTTATTTTTGTTTTTGATTCTGCTTTTTTTTTTATTATGTATAATATTGAAAATAAGAATACTGTATTCTTCACATATATAATAATTCACATTTCATTTTGACCAAAATGTATAAAGCAATGCCACTTACAGCAAACCCATGTTAACGTGTATGCGCAATTCTAATTTTCGCGATCATTGCGCAATGATTCCAAGCTGAATTACGCATCCGTCATTTGACCAACATGTATAAAGCAATGCCACTTACAGCAAACCCATGTTAACGTGTATGCGCAATTCTAATTTTCACGATCATTGCGCAATGATTCCAAGCTGAATTACGCATCCGTCATTTGACCAACATGTATAAAGCAATGCCACTTACAGCAAACCCATGTTAACGTGTATGCGCAATTCTAATTTTCGCGATCATTGCGCAATGATTCCAAGCTGAATTACGCATCCGTCATTTGACTAACATGTATAAAGCAATGCCACTTACAGCAAACCCATGTTAACGTGTATGCGCAATTCTAATTTTTGCGATCATTGCGCAATGATTCCAAGCTGAATTACGCATCCGTCATTTGACCAACATGTATAAAGCAATGCCACTTACAGCAAACCCATGTTAACGTGTATGCGCAATTCTAATTTTCGCGATCATTGCGCAATGATTCCAAGCTGAATTACGCATCCGTCATTTGACCAACATGTATAAAGCAATGCCACTTACAGCAAACCCATGTTAACGTGTATGCGCAATTCAATTTTCGCGATCATTGCGCAATGATTCCAAGCGGAATTACGCATCCGTCATTTGACCAACATGTATAAAGCAATGCCACTTACAGCAAACCTATGTTAACGTGTATGCGCAATTCAATTTTCGCTCTGTGACGCATATTCTGTAGAGCGCAAGAAACATCATTCCTATTTCATGTGTCACTAATCTAAAATCAGATATCTAAACATCATATGTAGTGTATGTTGTGAGATCTGTATAGGTTTAGTATCTGACTATATACACATTTTTAAAAAAATAATCAAATATTAAGATATTATATGAAGTTGGATAGCTACCTGGTTCAGATTCTCTATCAGCTCCTCCCAGGCCACCGGACGGAGAAGCAGCTGCCCTGGCCCCCGCGTCAGGACTTTCAGATCCCGCAGCTGGGAGGGAAGAAGAGGAGGCCGAGGATGGCGAGGATCTAAATCTTTTGGGGACCCGGAGATTGAGGAGCTTGCATAAAGTCACCTCATAAGGGAGTAGGTATAGTTTCCGCGGGGCTTTTCTTTGGCCCCCTCTTTTACGGGCTTGTACCCAGTCCCTTATGAGGTTGACTTTTTTTGTCAAGCGCAACCTCATATCTCCGAATCTCCTCATGATTTGATCCTGGCTCCTCTGGACGTCACACACCAATTGAACCGCATTGGTGATAGACTCCCAGAGGGCCTTCTTAACAGGCGCATCTGTCGACCTCCTCTTGTTCCCAAACAGCTGGGGATAAAAGTCCTTGATGGCGTGGACCAGTGCAGCACTCTCTGGCTTGGTGAACCTGGGAGACGTCATGCCTGCTAGGTTGTCTAATATAAATATTTATATTATATTATAAATATATAACTGCCTGCAGGCATTAGAGAACTGACAAAGATGGCAACGTGTAATGGACTTTTACATGGTGAAGTAAACATGAGATGCACCATGGGACAAGTTATCTGTACATCTGATTGGATAAAAGTTTGAAATATTGTTAGAATGTCTGTGAGACCATCCTGACTCAAGTTGTGTTTGTGTGATGAACTCTGATTGGCCGTTCCTTAATGTTTCATATCTTAGTAACTTCCTTACACATACCTCCTGGTGGTGCTGTTGCTTCATTTTTCATGTAGACTTATTTGTAACTCATGGGCCTGTCATGCGGATATGTGTGACGCAGATTTAATATCCGTGATCCGTTAAATATTAATGTTTAAATTCTCTTTAAAATCTAATACTATCACATTATTAAATGTTGTATACATTTTTCGGTTTAATAATGGTCTGTTTCTTTAATACAAATACACATTTAATATTGTATGTCTTTATTGTTCATTAAATCAATTTGTTGACTTATTGTGAAGTATTGACATTGCTCTATTAAATGTATTTCATAATGCACATTGATTGTGTGCTAATGCGTGACATTAGACTCTAATGTTTAAAGATGCAAATCTGGTGTTTCAAGATCCGTTTCTCACGCAATCTTTCTGAATGTTCAAATTCAGGTTATAATGTCAGTAACTTGGATAATCTGTTTATAAATGTTAAACTACAGGTTTGTTTGTTATTAGTAAATAAACCTTGAGCTTGTATTTGTCTGAATTGCTCATATATGTTATTGTGCAATGGCATCTTTATTTTTAAATAGACATTACAAACAAACAATTGTATCAAAAGATCTGTAGAGATAGAAAATTGTTTAGACTTTAAAATGTAACTCAATTTATCTTAGTATTTAGATATCCTCAACAGAAGAAATTTAAATGCACATGGTTGAGCCAATCACATAAGGCATCTCTGTGCATCCACCAATCTTCATCTACTGAGCCTATCTCGATATGCTTTTCAAGCAAAGTATGTCAAGATAAGAAGAGAAGTAAATACACTCTTTAAATCTCTTAAAGGGACACTGTCCAAACAAATTTAGCGTTCGTGATTCAGATTGAGCATGAAATGTTAAGCAACTTTATAATTTAATCCGATTCTCAAATGTTAAGAATTATCTTGTTATCTTTCTTTGCAAATCAATAATGATATTTTAGATTACCGACAATTTTTGCAAAAAAACCTGGGTTGTCCTTGATGATTGTTGGATCAATTAATCCAACCAAAAAAAAAAAAAGTTCTGTCCAGAGTACTGAAGCAAATAAATTATCTATTTAATGCCTTATTTTTAAAGTAATGATAGCAACATCACGAGGAACATTGATAATATGAGACAATTTTTAAAGTTGCTTAAAATAGAATACTCATTCAGAATGTATAAATCATTAATTTTTTAACTGTCTCCCTTTAAGTATATTTTGAGTTCATGTCCCTTTAAAGAGACATTTCACAATAATGCTTGAAAAATCATAAACCTAGGCACCTTCCTTTTGCTAAATTAGTATAACATATGAGTAAAGCATATTTAGATTAACTTCTGGATTGTTTTACACACTGACTGAAATATATATTGTAATGGATGTATTTCGCAGTCTTCAGCTTAGAGGGACATTAAGCTATATGTTATGTATACATTTTGGATAAGATTATAATATTTGAACAACTTAATATGTTTTGGTATTCAATCATTAGATTGTAATTATATATATTCTTGGATTAAATACATATCTAGATAGGCTATTTTGATGCTGATTGTTGGTTGCACATAGATGCCTTATGTAATTAATTGACTAAGATATGTGCATTGATGTATATTTTTCTAAGTATATTTAAAGACTGAATGTAATTCTATAGTACTTTCTAAGGGACTTCCGGTGGGCGGGCGAACTGACTGGCCGCAAGACAGAGGAGCTCCGCCAAACCTCTTGCTTAAACTATCACGGCAGTCAGCAAACAACCCCGAACACAATATTTAGCCTTAACAGGTGATTACTACACCTTGCCTGGCATCCTAACTTGTAGAGGCCCCCAAGAACGGCTTCCCCACCAGGAGCCCGCGGACCGCGGAAAAGAGCCGCGCCTGAGAGCGGCGGAAGACACCGGACAATAGTGGTGTCCTCGTGACCGGTGACAGGGTCTCTGGCTCCACTTTACCTGCCCCAGCAAAAGTTGCAGAAGAGATCCCGACCTGCATCACAGCGGTGAGCTAAAAAACAGAAAGGGGAACACACGCACTGCCTTTCTGAGCGGCCGCCATTTTGCCCTATACAGCCTACGCAGCTCCACTCATCTCTCTAGCTGGGCAACCCAGAGGCTACAGCACACTACAAGGTGCACTTTCACACCACTATAGACTTTGTGAGATTGGGGAGGAGGACCACAAACAGGGCCGCTGGAGACGTCTTAGCCCTAGAGACAGGCCTGAAGGGAGCGCTCCATAACAAGCGCTGCTAAAACAGCAGGAACAGCCATACACCTAAGATCCTCCCCATACCTACTAACACTGCTACCATCACCTTGCTGCATACTCCATCCCCAGTAGCCAACCAAGGCCCCCACATAAGCAACAAAGCCTAACGCTCTCAGCCACGCTGCCCTATACTCTATTTCCCCTAACGCTGTTAGTGCCGCAACAGCAGGACACAGGATTGAGACCAGCACCTTGCTTTATAGCTATTAACCCCTCTTGAGATATCTGAACTCTGCAATTTCACAGCTGGGACACTTTAAAGTACACCTACAGCAAGCTGTTGCGGATCAACAAGCTCACCAGCCTACCTGAGACTTAGGATAGAAACCTGTACCCACGTTGCCTAGTCCGCAGACCTCAGACCTCCTTAAGACTGCAGAGCATACCAGCAATTTGAGCCAACAAACAACAAGTAGTAACTTTCCACACTGCATCTGATAGCTGAAAATCACTAGCTTCCCTAAACCAGGAAGGAAAGGAACCTACATTCAGGGGGTGTTGTGTTGCCTGAAAGACAGGTGCGACGAACTTTTCTCCACACGCCTTACCAATTCTATATGCCTCAGATATATTGTTATATTCTCTACTTCTGAAGTAGCATTTCAACGCTTCAAAATCTATATGACCACGTGCAGAAAGAAGGCAGAGATTATCATCCCTTATGAAAGTTGACAAGTATTTCAAGGTCTCAGCTTCACAGGCTATACCAATCATGGCTGGTAGACAGAAAGAAGCAGACAAAACTAAGAAACATGTCGTGGAAATTCACCAGGACCCCCCCTCCCCTGTCCAAAGAGTCATTGGCCCTGAACTACCCCCTGATCTGCTCCAAGACCTCAAAGCCTTTTTTCTGCCTAAAATGGAGACATTGCAGGCAGGAATGGATACCCTTACCACTGAGATCCAACAATATGCCAACAGACTACAGCATGCAGAGCAAAGGATATCTGATGTGGAAGACACCCAACAAACATCTACTTTGGCTATACAACGCCTAGAGCGTCACAATTCCTCACTACAGGACAAGCTGGATGATCTCGAAAATAGATCTCGTCGCAACAACCTGAGAGTTGTGGGAGTCCCTGAGTCAATTAAAAACAAAGACTTACTGGAATTTACAGCCTATACCTTACCTAAATTATTGAAAATGGACCAGGAGACTATGCCGCTTGACATCGAGAGAGCTCACAGAATAGGCCCGGACTCCCTACCATCTAAGCCTAACCAGAGGCCACGTCAGGTCATCTTTAAACTGCTTAGATACCAAGAGAAATTGGCAGTCCTAAAGGCATACCGCTCCAAACCTGACCTCCTCTACGAAGGCCACAAGCTCCTCATCTTTCAAGACTTCTCTGCTGAGGTGGCGAGAAAGCGGAAAGAGTTTGCACCCCTCTGCTCCAAGCTACACTCCATGGGACGGCAAGCCTCACTACTCTATCTGGCCAAACTGAAGCTCATGACATCTGGAGGCCCCAAGCTCTTCTTGACCCCGCAACAACTACAGGAGTTCTTAGACGCTGAAACACGCAACAGCGAGGGTTGAAGAGACATTCTGCATACATCCACCCTCCAGCCCCCCCAACTTGCAGAATGGAGGACCTATCCCAGAGTCTCTTATTATTACCTATCTCAAGGACTAAGTATTTGTACTTGCTTATTTATGTTCACGCCCTCATACATCTCCTGTCCCTCCTGGTGACCCTGGCAATGTATATGCCTATACCCCCTAAGGGTATACTGATCAGTCCCCCACCTCTTTCCCTTCCTTGTGTGTCTTTCCCTTCTTCCCCTGCCCTGACCTTGGCCCTTATATGTCTCTCTTACCCCCTTTTATTCTCTCCATGTCTTCAAAATCAGGCTGTTAATCTTGTACTTATATGCATGTATTTTTCCTCAGGCTGCGGGAGGAGCACCCGGATCCCATCTAGCTTGGTACCCACAGATACTTCAGACCGTAAGTCGCTAAAGCTTCAGACACACCCTTCTGAACACAACCCTCTTATCTCTCAATCCCCTAATAGATCTACTACACAACCCACCACTATATACAGAATCAAGCAGAGACAATATACACCTATAACTCATACATCTGTTGTACGGCACCCACCATATACATCTTCCCCTCCCCAACAATATGGCGCGCCCCCTTAAACTTGTATCATGGAATGTGGGAGGGATTACCTCCCCAGCCAAGCGCAGCATCATTTTGCAGCACCTAGGATGACTTCAAACTGACATTGCTCTCCTACAGGAGACACAACTCACAGGGGCAGAACATGAGAAACTTAAAAGCAGGTGGGTTGACCGAGTATATTACACCCCTACAGAAGGGCGTAAGAGAGGAGTTGCTATACTTGTTAGAAAAGGACTATCAGTACAAATCAACCCCACCACCATAGATCCTAGAGGCAGGTATATCATAGCTAGTCTACAGATAGATAATCGTACATACACCATATGTAACATCTATGGCCCTAACCAACTCAGACCATCGTTCTGGCGCTCCATTCAGACTCACTTGGCTGCTCTTGCTGACTCTCCCATTCTAATGGGGGGAGACTTTAATCTGGCCCAGGAACTGCCACTAGACCGCAGAACTGACACACACACTAAGAGACAGGAAAAGACTCTAGCTAAGAAACGGAAAAAAGAAACAGATACCATAGCAACCTTTAAAAACTCACTGGACCTCATTGACGTATGGCGCTCTCGTAATCCAACCAGGAGAGACTTTACGTGTGCCTCTAAAACGCACAACACTCTCTCGCGTATTGATTACTTCCTGTGTTCGGGTCAGCTACATACACAAATCCCACAGACAGACATCTCAGATATTATAATCTCAGACCATGCGCCCATATGGCTACTACTTGGCCCCAAACCCAACTCTCCTACTCAAAAGTCCTGGAGATTCCCTACCTACCTGTACCACAACATTGAGTTCAGTAAACACCTAAAAACTCAGTGGAAGGAGTACTATACCTTTAACGCCCAACACCTCCATACTCCAGGGATTTTTTGGGGAGCATCTAAGGCAGTCATGAGGGGACAAATCACCAGTTTTACCGCCCACTACAATGCAAAACGGAAAAAGATAGAAACTGTCACCACGGCAGAAGTCACAGCTGCATACAATCAATACCTAGCTCATCCCTCCCCCCAATGCAGAAATATATTTTACGAGAAAAAGAGACTTAGGGAGGATGCCCTGGCTCAGCAGGACCACTTGTTCCAGACGCATAGAAAGGGCCAGTTCTATAGGTTTGGAGATAAAACTGGAAAGCTACTGGCTAACGTAGTGAAACTGGCCAACCCTAAATCCATAATTCCCTCAATCCAAGCGCAAGGGGTGATACACTCAGACACTAAATCCATAATGTCAGAATTCCTAAACTTCTACTCTGCACTTTACACCGCGCAGCCATGCACACAGAATGATAAGGAGGAATTCTGGAAGCAGATTGCTCCTCCCTCTCTTAGCTCAGACAACCTAGACCTCCTCAACGCCCCAATTCATGCGTCGGAGGTACTGAAAGCCATTAAAACAGCTAAGTTGGGCAAGACCCCGGGACCCGACAAAATACCCATTGAGTACTATAAGCTATTACAAGTGGAACTTAGCCCACTGCTGGCCCAAACATTTACAGCCTATCTGAAGGGCACAGCAACCCCCCCAATTGACTTTGCAGAGGCACTTATGTGTTTAATCTTGAAACCAGGTCGAGACAAGACATCCCCTGCCTCCTACAGACCAATAGCGCTCTTGAACAGCGAATACAAACTTTTTACGGCCATACTTGCAAATAGGTTAGCTGCTGTACTAGGGTCAGTCATTCATAAAGATCAGACAGGATTCATGAAGCACCGCTCCTCAGTCACTAACATACATAAGACCTTGTCGGTGATAGAGTACTACTGGCAAAGAAAAGACTGTAACAAAACTGAACCTGTCGCACTCCCAGAGGCCTGCCTTCTCTCTGTCGACGCGGAAAAGGCGTTCGACAGAGTAGAATGGGATCACCTCTTGACTACCCTGGGAAAATTCGGTATAGTTGGGGATTTTCAAAGGCTCATACAAACGTTATACCACAGCCCCCGCTCTTCTGTGATAGTGAATGGAGAGGTGTCCCAGCCTTTTTTCCTCGGAAGAGGTACTAGGCAGGGATGCCCTCTATCGCCCCTGCTATTTAACCTGGCTATAGAACCCCTAGCTATATATATCAGAAACAAGCTCACGGCATTACAAGTGGGATCTCATTCAATGCACCTATCACTGTATGCTGATGACCTACTCTTATATGTAACCAAGCCCTATGATAACATACCCAAACTCATCTCCATATTTCAACAATTCGGCACCATTTCGGGTTACAAGGTAAACCTGGACAAATCGGAAATGACTTACCTGGCTAGCAGGCACCCCCCCAACACCCATACAAACTGCGTTTAAAATCACTGATGGCTCCTTCAAGTACCTGGGCATCCTCCTACATGTTAACCCGCATTCAATATACAAACTGAACATCCCCCCAGTGGTCAAGCAGGTTTGCTCGCTATTGGCGAGCTGGTCTAAATTACCCATACCCTTGTCGGGCTGAGTGAGTTTAATTAAAATGTTGGCAATGCCCAAGTTATTATACCCATTGCAGTTGCTTCCCTTCCTATTGACACAGAAGGACCTGAAGAGCATATCTAGTGCCTTCAGTGACTTTGCGTGGAATTCAAAGAAACATAGAATCAGCAGAACAAAACTAGCGCTACCTACTGACAAAGGTGGACTAAAGCTCCCAAACGTTGAATGGTACAATTGGGCGACGCTGACAAAATTAGTCTTTGAATGGTTAGCACGAACATCAGTCTTTAATGATGAACACCTCGAAAAATCCCTTGTCCACCCACTTCATTTAGCCTTCCTCCCGCATGCCCCTATTCACACTCTTCCTGCCCAAATCAAGAATAGCATTCTCTTTAGAGATCCACTACGTGCCTGGGCAAAATTATGCAAGTGGTGGAAGCTCTCCACCGCACCCACTAAGCATCTCCCACTGAGGGGCAACCCTAACTTCCTCCCAGGCATGACTACGCGAATATTCGCTCAGTGGGAGGAGAAGGGACTAGGTGCAATCTCACATCTAATAAACCCACTTACCAACACAATATTCCCTTTGACGCATCTACAAGATAAATTTGGCCTCCCCAGACACAGTACATTTGCATACCTCCAAGTCACTCACTACGCACGTAAACTCCTCACTGAGGGTCTTGACGTCATGACAAGCTCCCCAATAGACTCCATTTGCTCTCTGACTAAGCAGGGATCACACTCTATTTCCTACATCTATAACTTAATTATTGAAGGCAAATCTACTGAGATCATGCAACAACTGAGTGCCAAATGGTCCTGCTGCACAGGCCTTGACATTAGTGAAGACACTATATCAAACAGCTTTAAACTGCTTACCACTAGCACATTAGCAATGATATATAGAGAGATGCATCTTAAATTCATCCATTTCAGCTACATCACCCCCCACCTTAGAGCCAAGTGGGTTCCGGGCACAGTGGATTCATGCCCTAAATGCTCCTTACCTGGTCCGGATATTACTCATCTGTTTTGGGGTTGCCCTAAAATAACTCAATACTGGAATAAGATACAATACTGGTTGAACAGGATACATAGCGAGACATTAATCTTAACAATCCACAACGTCTTCTTTTTCAAGGGACACACACGGAGCACCCCACAGGACCGCTTCATAAACACCGCCATCCTAATAGCTAGGAAACTGATCCTACGACACTGGGTTTCTAGTAAACCGCCACATATCACACATTTTACTAGCCTCTTGCATGCACAGCTTTTAATTGAACAGGCAGACGTCAAGGGAGACCTAGAGAGGAGAATTAAGACCTTTTACAGAAAATGGGAACCCTACCTATTGACCTTACCCGTCAGCATATACACACAGATAATATCACCTTTTGCCAATAGTATATTTATGATGACAGAGAGACTGAGAAGCCAGGACATATAGGAAGGCTAAATAACCCCTAAAAACACTAACCTCCCTCTCTCTCCCTTTCTCCCCCCTCCTCTCCTCTTCTTTCTTTCCTCTCCCCTGCTCCTTCCTCCCTTTCTTACTCCCTTCACTTTTCCAACTATCCTTACCTTCCCCATAAGACTCTGATACGCTGGAGCTAATCTGTGTAGGAAACCGCGACAAAACACGCGGGGTGGACCGGGTGCCTCCTCCCCAGCAAAGCCCATCGAACTTGGGGCTTTCGCTGCCTCTTACGGATCACAAAATTGAACCCTGCCGCTCAGGTGGAGGGCTCTGTTGTTGTTGCTGTTTTGACTGTTTACGTTAACTGGAAATGTTTTGTCCCCCCCCTCCCCGGAGACCACCTGTGTAAGCACTAATCACCCCGGGAACCCATTTAACTTACACTGGCCAGGGGATGTAAATGTAAATCTCCTCATATATATATATATACATCTAAGTTTTTATTATGTAAATTGGATTGTCGCCCCGCCAGGGTTGCCGCTTTTCCCTATGATGCCATCCGATCCAGGTTTTGTTACTTGCATAGGAAACTTTGTTGTTGTTATTGTTATTTTATTGGTTCCCCTATCCCCCTCCCCCCCTCTCCCCCTTTCCCTCTTCCCCTTCCCCCTTTCCCCTTCCAATAGGCTTAACCCCTCTCCCCCTCCTCTCCTCTCCTTCCCCTCTCCCCTTTGACCCTACCCCTTTCCCGCCCCCCCCTCCCCATCCCTTCCCCCCCCCTTTTTCCTTTCTTCCCGGTTTTAGGCAAAAATTTAAAATGCCAGGTTGGGTGACAGTTACTTCAAGACTGTATCAGACTAATACTTGTACCATGAAGTGAAGTGTCTGCTATGATGCCATTTTTGTGTATAATTAAGTTTCACTTCTTCATGTATTTTATCACTACTTGTTGTATTGCGCCCCCTGGGGTTTTTTCACTATAGTACTTTCTAAATATGTTTAAATTCTTTTATGATTTTTTAAAAATCAAGACACAATATACTTTGTGAATGTCCCTTTAAGGACCAAAACATTTTGAATGTTGATTTTACATTGTCAAAAGAAACTAAAGGAGAATGAAAATTATATATAGATATGTGATGTCTAACCCAAGAGGTAAGATTTTAAAAAATACATAATATTAATAACTATAGTTAAATGTCCCTTTAAATGACTCCACTAGAAAATAAAATCTATTAACATGGCATCCAATAACTAGCTTGTGAAAAATATGAAGTTAAATGACCTACCATTTATAAAAGTAAACATTTATAAATTTAATAAACTAATGTTTTGAGATACCTAAGGAAGATACAAGATCTTATAAAATTAATTTTACATTCAACAACACTGTCACTTTAATGTAAGTGAACCACTTCCCCTTATTAAAAGTGAAACTAAATAATTTATGTAAAATTTTGACTACATATCCGAAATTATTTTAACATCTAAGAATTTCAAAAGAAAAGCATTGATGGATCTCACTCCCCAATTAATTTAAAAAAGATAGTTTAATTTAATATTCTCTGAATCAGTGGATTTTCTAAAATTAATGCATTATTTGATCTTATGCATGTGCTTGTCAAATAGACAACTACCAGTCATGGGAGTCAAATTGTTTTTTATTGACAGATTATATGGATATTTATTATAATCTGTTCAAAAGAGTGTATTTAATAATACAATGTTGATTATTACCATTTTAAAAAAAAAAAGTTTTTGAAACAAAAACAAAAAAATATTCCTGGAAGTCATCAGATGACAATCTGAAATTAAAAAACAAAATTTTACAAAGTTAATACACACGTTGTCAAATATTCATAAAATACATTTACAATCATCTTGTGTCTATGCTCTAACTTTGTTCAAAATTTTATCAAGATATTTATGATTTAAATTTAAAAATAAATAAAATAAACATACACCATTATATTGTGTAATAAAAATTTAATTTAAATATCAGAATTTCGAATTATACGTAATAATGTATATCACATTCCAATAATAAATATATATGTATGCTGAACATAAATGTAATATTTCATGTCCATTCAAATACCTCTATATCAACTATAATATGTATTCCTTTTTCTGATTGTGATCCCTAAATATCTAATTATGAACTAAATATGACTAATGTATGTAAGCTACTAATATTCAACATTCTTCACTAGCATGCATTGGTACACCAACCTGGATAATGCATGGTCTTTGAAAGTCAATTCAGGGGTAAACAGTTGATCTTCAATAGGTATCTTATTCATCAGTTCATAAAATAGAGGACTGAAATACCATCTAAAAAAGTAAAATCATCTAAGTGTCTGATTGTGATCCCTAAATATCTAATTATGAACTAAATATGACTAATGTATGTAAGCTACTAATATTCAACATTCTTCACTAGCATGCATTGGTACACCAACCTGGATAATGCATGGTCTTTGAAAGTCAATTCAGGGGTAAACAGTTGATCTTCAATAGGTGCCTTATTCATCATTTCAAAAATAGAGGACTGTGAAATACCATCTAAAAATTAGAAAATAATCTAAGTGTCTCCAATAGGATGCCTCCACAGCCTTATTCTATCAAATAGTTGGCACTTACCATGTGAACATGTCTTTGTATGTTTTTCAAGGTCAGCAGATTGGAAAGATAATGCCAGACATGATCCCATTGCTATACTTCAATTTCAATCTTGGCTTTTTCCACTGTCAGTCTGGGCAATCTTCACTGTCAGGCTTCTAATTTTTCCCTTTCAGTCTTTAGATTAAGTCAGCTCCCTAATGGCAGAAAAAGTTTAATAAAAATTACTACAAGTGTGTGAATCAGTTCTGTACCCCTCTCCCACCCCCCATTTCAGAATAAATTTCTGTCACTAGCTTACTAAGCGTGTGTAGCATCTTGTGTTATGTTCTATCAAGTGTGAAGATGAGTCATATTGAGCAGAACGAACCTCTAATGTGTGACATTGAACCATAGTCATGCTAGAGGATAGTTATGCTAGAGGATCCCTTTCTGAGTATGTACATTTTAAGTAATGTGTAAACTAAATACTAGTTTTGAAAATGTATGCCATATGATGTATTTGTGTACAATTCATGCCAGCAACAGTCCATACATTTATACTTACCAGCTGATGTCCTCTTTAAAAACCAGGTGGCAAAGACTCGCTACAGGACCCAATGACCAGAGCATCACCTATATTAATAAATCAAACACATTTTTAGCATTTGATGAACAATCCTAACATGTTTGCACAATTCTCTACTTGTCATTTCCCTAGAGTTCACATCTATTGACAATACTCCAGTCTAACTTCTATTATTTACCGTCTAAAGTGGCGGTTGATGATGTCTGCTCTGACATTGAGCCCCTCGTCCCGGAATGGCCCCTCTAGAACAGGATTATCCTCCTCATCTCTGAGGAGGTTTCGGTGCGCCTGGACGCCCTGCAGCATCCCAGCCCGCTGTGCAATATTATGCAGAACACTACAGGCTACAACGATCTTAGCCACCTTCTTTGGGTTGTACTGGAGGGCTCCTCCCGACCGGTCCAGGCACCTGAACCTCATCTTCAGGAGCCCGAACATCCGTTCAACCACCGCCCTGGTTCTCTTATGAGCCCTATTGTAGCGCTCCTCAGACACATCAGTCGGGCTATGCAAGAGGGTAATAAGCCAAGGCCGGCTCATGTACCCAGAATCACCTATAAATTATGAACAGAACATAATTCAAACTGAATCCTCAAAATAGTATTTTGATTCCAATAAAAGTTTTTGTACACGATAATCCACTAACAAATTTTTGTATTTTAAAAGAATAATCTAGTTCAATCTTATTCTCTATCTTCCCATTTCAGCTAAGACATGCTACATATGCGTATTTCTCCTAAACCAAACCTTGTGTAAAATGCAAACTAAATGGTTACATTGCATTCTCTATCTGAGCATTTAAGGTAAGACATGCTACATATCTTCATTGAACTAAAACTAAACATTTGCGGAAAGAGACAATGACATGGTTAAATTGCATGAGCTAATATCTTCCCATTTCAGCTAAGACATGCTACATATGCGTATTTCTCCTAAACCAAACCTTGTGTAAAATGCAAACTAAATGGTTACATTGCATTCTCTATCTGAGCATTTAAGGTAAGACATGCTACATATCTGCATTGAACTAAAACTAAACATTTGCGGAAAGAGACAATGACATGGTTAAATTGCATTAGCTAATATCTTCCCATTTCAGCTAAGACATGCTACATATGCGTATTTCTCCTAAACCAAACCTTGTGTAAAATGCAAACTAAATGGTTACATTGCATTCTCTATCTGAGCATTTAAGGTAAGACATGCTACATATCTGCATTGAACTAAAACTAGACATTTGCGGAAAGAGACAATGACATGGTTAAATTGCATTAGCTAATATCTTCCCATTTCAGCTAAGACATGCTATATATGCGTATTTCTCCTAAACCAAACCTTGTGTAAAATGCAAAATAAATGGTTACATTGCATTCTCTATCTGAGCATTTAAGGTAAGACATGCTACATATCTGCATTGAACTAAAACTAGACATTTGCGGAAAGAGACAATGACATGGTTAAATTGCATTAGCTAATATCTTCCCATTTCAGCTAAGACATGCTACATATGCATATTTCTCCTAAACCAAACCTTGTGTAAAATGCAAACTAAATGGTTACATTGCATTCTCTATCTGAGCATTTAAGGTAAGACATGCTACATATCTGCATTGAACTAAAACTAGACATTTGCGGAAAAAGAAATAAATGGTTAAATTGCATCCTATAGCTGAACATTACGCTAACATTTTAAAACTACAGTGGCAATTGTCAAACTAATTAACCATGTTGTGCACAAATACTCACCAACGAGATAACCAGGGGGCATTTGTCTTTCCTCAAACGGTCTCCACAGGGACGACTGAGCGAGGATGCGGGCATCATGACAAGCCCCTCCAAAATTCGCACACACATGCATAATCCTCATCTGTGCGTCACAAACATACTGCACGTTGAGGCTATGAAAATGTTTGCGATTTCTGAAGGGCAAGTCATCAATTGGAGCACGCAGCGCAATGTGGGTACAATCTATGGCTCCCAAGACATTGGGCAATTGAGCAATATCAAAGAATTCCCGCTTCAGGCGCCTCCAATTACCATCATTTTGTGGGAATCCTATGTAATGCTTACTGATACGTACCATGGCGTCCAGAAAGTTATCAAACACCACAGAGAATGTACCTTGAGACAGGTCATGCATGTACATTTCTCCGGATTGAAAACTCCCGGAGGCCAGGACGTATAGACAACTTAGCATCTTACTCATGGCGGGAACAGCAGTCCTTATTCTTATACGTGGCTCCAAATGAGGTTTAAGAATATCGTAAAGGCCAATGAGCTGTTCGCGATTGAGCCAATACTTATCATAAACCTCAAAGTCGCTCATGTTTTCCAAGGTGGGTCTCACCCTGTAGACACGAGGACCTCGAACCAGATGACCCCTTCGTCTCAGTCTGAGCCGCCGAGGCTGCCTGATTCGATCAACAGCTAGTTCGCCAATAGCAGCACCAGCAGTGTCTACCATGTCATCGTCATCCATCTTTCAAAACAGAGTAACAAGGTATGCACTTGATCTGATGTGGATCACAAGTGATGCTTTGGCCATGTTGTTTGGGGGATTTATAGTACAATTAGTCCAATGGTAGTGAGTTTGTAATGATTGCTAATTGTATTCACTTGTTTGTATGTGAGCGGCGCGAATGCTTTCACAGTGGGCGTTTTTTTTTTTGTTTGCTGAAATGTTGTTTTCCCCCAATGAATCTCAATGTGAAAGTGTCAAATATCACACATACAGTGCATGTTTGTAATGTTTGATCATAAGCGTAATCAATATTTATTAAACGCAATCTTATAGTAACAAGCACACGTCCAGGCTAACATGAATGAAAGTGCATAGTTGTGTATAATGTGCATCGAATGTTATCGATCAATGTTGCTTCAACATTGTTTGAAAACGATAAAGTAACATCTGCCATCTGTAGTATTGTATATATAAGTGATTGTCGAGCTGTCAATATTGTACGCGTCCCTTTAAAATCGCAATAATAATTCCGAACTTCCCGTCTGCCATCTGTAGTATTGTATATATAAGTGATTGCCGAGATGTCAATATTGTATGCGTCCCATTAAAATGGCACTAATACTGACTAACTTCCGGCTGTCATCTGTAGTATTGTATATATAAGTGATTGTCGAGCTGTCAATATTGTACGCGTCCCTTTAAAATCGCAATAATAATTCAGAACTTCCCGTCTGCCATCTGTAGTATTGTATATATAAGTGATTGCCGAGATGTCAATATTGTATGCGTCCCTTTAAAATCGCAATAATAATTCCGAACTTCCCGTCTGCCATCTGTAGTATTGTATATATAAGTGATTGCCGAGATGTCAATATTGTATGCGTCCCATTAAAATGGCACTAATACTGACTAACTTCCGGCTGTCA
The DNA here is from genome assembly GCF_027579735.1 of Bombina bombina. Classification (NCBI taxonomy): domain Eukaryota; kingdom Metazoa; phylum Chordata; class Amphibia; order Anura; family Bombinatoridae; genus Bombina; species Bombina bombina. Next base: position 591,465,876 of record NC_069501.1, read on the forward strand.
TCTGTAGTATTGTATATAAAAGTGATTGCCGAGATGTCAATATTGTATGCGTCCCTTTCAAATGGCACTAATACTGAATAACTTCCCGTCTGCCATCTGTAGTATTGTATATATAAGTGATTGCCGAGCTGTCAATATTGTATGCGTCCCTTTAAAATCGCAATAATAATTCCGAACTTCCCGTCTGCCATCTGTAGTATTGTATATATAAGTGATTGCCGCGCTGTCAATATTGTATGCGTCCCTTTCAAATCGCAATAATAATTCCGAACTTCCCGTCTGCCATCTGTAGTATTGTATATATAAGTGATTGCCGAGCTGTCAATATTGTATGCGTCCCTTTCAAATCGCAATAATAATTCCGAACTTCCCGTTTGCCATCTGTAGTATTGTATATATAAGTGATTGCCGAGCTGTCAATATTGTATGCGTCCCATTAAAATGGCAATAATACTGTAGAACTTCCGGCTGTCATCTGTAGTATTGTATATATAAGTGATTGCCGAGCTGTCAATATTGTATGCGTCCCTTTAAAATCGCAATAATAATTCCGAACTTCCCGTCTGCCATCTGTAGTATTGTATATATAAGTGATTGCCGAACTGTCAATATTGTATGCGTCCCTTTCAAATGGCACTAATACTGAATAACTTCCGGCTGTCATCTGTAGTATTATATATATAAGTGATTTGCGATCTGACAATATTTATTAATTGTCCCATTCAAATCTCCCTAATAATCCTGTTCAAAACTGTTATTTACGTATATGTTGTATTGTAGTATTGAGTGTTAAAGTTCAGAAAGGGGCGGTACAGTGGTGAATCTGTAATGTGTATGGTTGAATCTTCTAATGACGTCATCATATTATTAACCTGCCTATGTAGTTCTGAAATCCTCATTGTGTTGTTGTATTGTGCTACATTGTTATTGTGTGCTGAATAAAATCTAAATGTGTGCTTTGTGGTTGCGTGATGCGTGTTATGTACATCTACGTATATATTGTGATTGTGTCCCACATATGCTGACTTCTATATAGCGGTCTGGCATTGTTGTTCCTTCCCATAAAGTGACATCTGTAATCTGGTGTAATGATGTTCTTCTTGTACGTAATTCCTAATGGTATATTGTGATGGAATCATGATGTTAAAAGTACATTAAAATCCATATGTTCTGTTTTGTGAGTCCTATAGAGAATGTAATGTGTTTTTACCCCATCATTTGAATGCACATGTATGAGTGAATGGTAAAAGTAATGTATGTGCATCCATGACTGATCATGTGTTAAGCCTATGTAGATATGAAGTTGCTGCAAGCATATGAGTTGAAAAAATGAAATGCAATAATAAAGGTAAATGAGAGGTGTTTCCCATTGTGTACTGTTTGTGAATCCTGAAAAGTTTAAATTATTTTTGTGTCCGTTTAACCCCTTAATGACCGAGGACGTGCAGGGTATGTCCTCAGAAAAAAGGCAGTTAATGCCTGAGAACGTACCCTGCACGTCCTCGGTGTGGAAAGCAGCTGGAAGCGATCCTGCTCGCTTCCAGCTGCTTTCCGGTTATTGCAGTGATGCCTCGATATGGAGGCATCCTGCAATAACCTTAGATGGCCATCCGATGCAGAGAGAGCCACTCTGTGGCCCTCTCTGCACCGGACATCGATGGCCGGTATCGTTGGTGGGTGGGAGCCGGTGTGGGAGGTGGGTGGCGGCCATCGATGGCCCTGGTCATGTGGAGGGGGGCGGGATCGTGGGCGTGCAAGTCCGGGCGCGCGCGGGGGGCGCGCCGGGGCAGGGACCGGGTGGGGACCGCTGCACTACAGAAAAAAATGTGTCCCAAAAATAAAAGTGGGACCAGTAATTGTTTAAAAAAAGCCTTATTCGTTATTTAGGTGGTGGGGGTTGGTCCGTGGGGGGGGGGGGGGGGGAAGCTACACTACAGAAAAAATAAAAACAATAAAAAAGAAATAAACATTTGATTGTGCAAAATGGGTACTGGCAGACAGCTGCCAGTACCCAAGATGGCCCCCAATAAGGCAGAGGGGGAGGCTTAGAGAGCTGTTTTGGGGGGGATCAGGGAGGTTGGGGGCTAAGGGGGGATCCTAAACACAGCATATGTAAATATGCTTTTTTTTTTCTTCTTTTTTTTAAAAAAAAAAAATCTTTTATTTTAGTACTGGCAGACTTTCTGCCAGTACTTAAGATGGCGGGGACAATAGTGGGGTGGGGGAGGGAAGGGAGCTGTTTGGGAGGGATCAGGGGGTGGGATGTGTCAGGTGGGAGGCTGAACTCTACACTAAAGCTAAAATTAACCCTGCAAGCTCCCTACACACTACCTAATTAACCCCTTCACTGCTAGCCATAATACACGTGTGATGCGCAGCAGCATTTAGCGACTTTCTAATTACCAAAAAGCAACGCCAAAGTCATATATGTCTGCTATTTCTGAACAAAGGGCATCCCAGAGAAGCATTTACAACCATTTGTGCCATAATTGCACAAGCTGTTTGTAAATAATTTCAGTGAGAAACATAAAATTGTGAAAAAATTAACGTTTTTTTTTAATTTGATCGCATTTGGCGGTGAAATGGTGGCATGAAATATACCAAAATGGGCCTATATCAATACTTGGGGTTGTCTACTACACTACACTAAAGCTAAAATTAACCCTAGAAGCTCCCTACATGCTCCCTAATTAACCCCTTCACTGCTGGGCATAATACGCGTATTTTGCGCAGGGGCATTTAGCAGCCTTCTAATTACCAAAAAGCAAAGCCAAAGCCATATATGTCTGCTATTTCTGAACAAAGGGGATCCCAGAGAAGCATTTACAACCATTTATGCTATAATTGCATAAGTTGTTTGTAAATAATTTCAGTGAGAAACCTAAAGTTTGTGAAAATATTTGTGAAAAAGTGAAAAAAAATTTTTATTTGATCGCATTTGGCGGTGAAATGGTGGCATGAAATATACCAAAATGGGCCTAGATCAATACTTTGGGATGTCTTCTAAAAAAAAATATATACATGTCAATGGATATTCAGGGATTCCTGAAAGATATTAGTGTTCCAATGTAACTAGCGCTAATTTTGAAAAAAAGTGGTTTGGAAATAGCAAAGTGCTACTTGTATTTATGGCCCTATAACTTGCAAAAAAAGCAAAGAACATGTAAACATTGGGTATTTCTAAACTCAGGACAAAATTTAGAAACTATTTAGCATGGGTGTTTTTTGGTGGTTGTAGATGTGTAACAGATTTTGGGGGTCAAAGTTAGAAAAAATGTGTTTTTTTCCATTTTTTCCTCATATTTTATAATGTTTTTTATAGTAAATTATAAGATATGATGAAAATTATGGTATCTTTTGAAAGTCAATTTAATGGCGAGAAAAACTGTATATAATATGTGTGGGTACAGTAAATGAGTAAGAGGAAAATTACAGCTAAACACAAACACCGCAAAAATGTAAAAATAGCCTTGGTCCCAAACGGACAGAAAATGGAAAAGTGCTGCGGTCATTAAGGGGTTAAATGTAATATTTTTTTTAAAAAAGTTTGTTACTAGTGATGTTGATTTGTAGTTGATGTAATATAAAAGTCTGAAACAATTTAATGGTGTTGTGAATATTCAATAAGTAAAATCCCTAAGTCCACCATAGGGAAATAGTCATTTCTTGATCTATTTATCATAGCTGGGTCTAACGCAGAAAAGCATGTATTTTCTAGTGCTGGTATTTGGAGTTTTTAGGTCTACGCTATTTGCGTGCGTTAGGGAAATCTGTCTTTCGCGTGCACGAGCACGTCTTCCCCATAGAAGTCAATGGAGGCTCCAAATTTTGGTCATTTTTTTTTTCTAAGACTGGTTTTCCTCGTAAAGTGAGTGACGTCATGAGCTTGTGTGAAAAAGTAGCTAAATCGTGTTAATTTTGTAATAAATAACTTGTTTGTGTATGTAATGTGGTGTATATTTTTTGTATGCATCGATGAGTGTATGTTTGTGATAATCTTATTAGTTAGATGTAGCTATATGAGGGTCTTTTCCCGTGTGTCAATGTAAGTCAATGGGAAAATGGATTTGTGTTGTTTTTTTTCTAACACCTGAGATCTCGCAACTTTGATCCTTTGTATTTGGATGAAAAATTATTAAATCTGAAAAATAAATATAGTGTTGTGTTTGTATGAGTGTAAGTGTAGTTTGTGTAATATTTGTTTTGTGATTCGTGGATGTTTATTTTGTCGGCATATGTTAACTACTGGGTTTGAGCTGTCGGTAGAGATTTGTGCGTTGGGTGATTTTTGAGTGTCGGTAAATGAGCTCTAAATACCGGAGTCCGTAAGAAACCAGCGTTAGGAGCCTCTAACGCTGGTTTTCACGGCTAACGCCAAACTCCAAATCTAGGCCTTAGGGTTTATTTTATAGGTATTTAGATTTAAATAGGAATATTTTCATTAATAATATTAATATTAGATTTATTTTAATAAGAGTTTAGTTAGGGATGTTAGAGTCAGATAGGGTTATTATACTTAATATATATATATATATATATATATATATATATATATATATATATATATATATATAATAACGATATTAACTATATTAACCCTAATATAATTAGGGTTAATATAGTTAATATATATAATATAATAATTATATTAACTATATTAACCCTTATATAATTAGGGTTAATATAGTTAATATATATAATATAATAATTATATTAACTATATTAACCCTAAAATAATTAGGGTTAATATAGTTAATATAGCTGGCGGCGGTGTAGGGGGATTAGATTAGGGGTTAATGTGTTTAATATAGGTGGCGGCGGTGTAGGGGGATTAGATTAGGGGTTAATACATTTATTATAGGTGGCAGCGGTGTAGGGGGATTTAGATTGTAGGCAAAAGAGCTGATTACTTTGTGACAAAGCCCCGCCAGAAGCCCTTTTAAGGGCTGGCAAAAGAGCAGTTTACTTTGGGGTAATGCCACGCAAAAAGCCCTTTTCAGGGCTATTTGTAGGGTTAGACTTAGGTTTAGTGGTAGGGATAGTTTAGTATTTTAGGGGTTAAATAATTTAATATAGATGGCGGTGGGGTAGGGGGATTAAATTAGGGGTTAATAATTTTAAAATAGATGGCGGTGGGGTAGGGGCTCACTTTAGGGGGTAGGTAAGGTAGATGGCGGCGGGGGAAGGGGCTCACTTTAGGGGGTAGGTAAGGTAGATGGCGGCGGTGTTAGGGGCTTTCTTTAGGGGGTTATAGATTTAATATATCTGGCGGCGGGGTCCAGGAGCGGCGGTTTAGGGTTAATAACTTTATTAGGTGGCGGCGGGGTCCGGGAGTGGTGGTTTAGGGGTTAATAACTTTTTTATTGTTAGGATAGTGAGGGGGATAGTGGATAGAGGGTTAGACATGTCGGGCTATGTTTAGGAGGCGTGTTAGACAGTGCGGGTGATTTCATACTTTAGTCAGGTTTTGTAGGCGCTGGCAGTTTCTAACGTGCCGTAAGTCACTGGCGACGCCAGAAATTTGTACTTACGCAGATTTCTGGACATCGCTGGTTTATCCGACTTACGGCATGTTAGCATCTGACGGCGCCGTATATAGGATAGCTCGAGTTGCGAGCTGAAACTGCGGGCGGCGGGGGTTCCCTCGCTTGCGCCGCAAACTACGCCGTATATCGGATCGCACCCTAGATGTTAACCTGCCCTATGCCTTTACTCAAGTGCTTAAATTTTACTTTCAATTTGTAATATGACATTAAAAATGGAAGCACTATTAGTTGCAGTCTAGTGATGTTAGGGCACTGTAGCACTACCATTTTCCTCGCCACTTGTAATCTAGGCCTATGTATCTACAAAGCAGTTTTTTTTAATTCTGCGTCAACAGCATTTTGACAAAAAAAAGGTTGTTTTTAGTACCACTGAATGGCACTTTATTAGTACAATGGATTATGCAAATATAGATCTTAGTTTGTTGTGTTTTCACAAGAAGACAGCCGGCTCAGCGAGTGTCTGTCTTCTTCCACATTCGGCAGTGAATGAAACTACCGAATGCACATGTCTAGTATATTGTACTCTTCTTATGGCAATGACTAATTATGGTATTGGTCACGTTACCTTAATATTATAAGCTAATTGTGTGTGACCAACACACTTTATTATTTATTGGTATACTGTCACTAAACACCGCCACTATACTGTATTGTTTTACCCCTAAACCGCCGCTTCCGGACCCCGCTGCCACCTACATTATGGTATTAACCCCTAATCTGCCGCCCCCTACACCGCCGCCACCTACATTACATTTATTTACCCCTAATCTGCCGCCCCCAATGTCGCAGCCACTATAACTAAATTTATTAACCCCTAAACCTAAGTCTAACCCTAACCCTAACACCCCCCTAACTTAAATATAATTTAAATAAATCTAAATAAAATTACTGCAATTAACTAAATTATTCCAATTTAAAACTAAATACTTACCTATAAAATAAACCATAAGCTAGCTACAATATAACTAATAGTTACATTGTAGCTAGCTTAGGATTTATTTTTATTTTACAGGCAACTTTGTATTTATTTTAACTAGGTAGAATAGTTAGTAAATAGTTATTAACTATTTAATAGCTACCTAGTTAAAATAAAGACAAATTTACATGTAAAATAAAACCTAACCTAAGTTACAATAACACCTAACACTACACTACAATTAAATAAATTAACTAAATTAACAACAATTAAATAAATTAAATTACATTAGCTAAATTACACAAAATAAAAAAGAAATGATCAGATATTTAAACTAATTACACCTAATCTAATAGCCCTATCAAAATAAAAAAAGCCCCCCAAAATAAAAAAAAAGTCTAGCCTAAACTAAACTATCAATAGCCCTTAAAAGGGCCTTTTGCGGGGCATTGCACCAAAGAAATCAGCTCTTTTACCTGGAAAAAAAGATACAAACAACCCCCCCAACAGTAAAACCCACCACCCACACAACCAACCCCCCAAATAAATTACTAACTAAAAAAACCTAAGCTCCCCATTGCCCTGAAAAGGGCATTTGGATGGACATTGCCCTTAAAAGGGCAGTTAGCTCTTTTGCAGGCCCAAAGCCCTAACCTGAAAAATAAACCCACCCAATACACCCTTAAAAAACCTAACACTAACTCCATGAAGATTCACTTACCGGGAGAAGTCTTCATCCAAGCGGCAAGATGTCCTCAATGAAGCCAGCAGAAGTGGTTCTCCAGACGGGCAGAAGTGCTCCTCCAAATGGGCAGAAGTCTTCATCCAGACGGCATCTTCTATCTTCATCCTTCCGGCACGAAGCGGGTCCATCTTCAAGACATACGACGCGGAGCATCCTCCTCCAACGACGTCTTCTTGCTGAATGAATATCACTTTAAGTGACGTCATCCAAGATGGCGTCCCTTCGATTCCGATTGGCTGATAGAATTCTATCAGCCAATCAGAATTAAGGTTGAAAAAATCATATTGGCTGATGCAATCAGCCAATAGGATTGAGCTGCCATTCTATTGGCTGCTCCAATCAGGCAATAGAATGTGAGCTCAATCCTATTGGCTGATTGGATCAGCCAATAGGATTGAAGTTCAATCCTATTGGCTGATTGTATCAGCCAATAGGATTTTTTTTCTACCTTAATTCTGATTGGCTGATAGAATTCTATCAGCCAATCAGAAACAAAGGGACGCCATCTTGGATGACGTCACTTTAATTTATATTCATTCAGCAAGAAGACGTCGTTGGAAGAGGATTCTCCGCGTCGGATGTCTTGAAGATGGACTCGCTCCGCTCAGGAAGGATGAAGATAGAAGATGCCGTCTGGATGAAGACTTCTGCCTGTCTGGAGGACCACTTCTGCCCGTCTGGAGAACCACTTCTGCCGTCTTTGTTGAGGACATCTTGCCGTTTGGATGAAGATGTCTCCCGGTAAGTGAATCTTCATGGGGTTAGTGTTAGAATTTTTTTAAGTGTGTATTGGGTGGGTTTTAGTTTTAGATTAGGATTTGGGCCTACAAAAGAGCTAAATGCCCTTTTAAGGGCAATACCCATCCAAATGCCCTTTTCAGGGCAATGGGGAGCTTAGGTTTTTTAGTTAACTTTTTATTTGGGGGGTTGGTTGTGTGGATGGTGGGTTTTAATATGGGGGGGTTGTTTGTATTTTTTTTTACAGGTAAAAGAGCTGATTTCTTTGGGGCAATGCCCCGCAAAAGGCCCTTTTAAGGGCTATTTGTAGTTTATTGTAGGTTAGGGTATTTTTATTTGGGGGGGGGGGCTTTTTTATTTTCATAGGGCCCTTAGATTAGGTGTAATTAGTTTAAAGCTTTGCTAATTTCTTTTTTCTTTTTTGTAACTTAGTGTTTATTTTTTTGTGTAACTTAGTGTTTGTTATTTATTGTAACTTAGTTAATTTGTAACTTAGTAATTTTTTAGTGTAGATTTAAATTATTTGAGTAGGATTGTCGCAATAACATTATAACAGGCAAAAAATAAAAGATAAAATATATATATTGAATGCCAAAATACACCTGAAAACCTCATTTTGTGTTTTTATATGATAATATGGGTAGCTATTATCCCAGGCCATAATGTTAAAAAGGCACTCTGAAAGAGCACTGTAGCTACCATATAGACCCATTTTATTCTGAACTAGTTTGTATTTGAATGCTTCGTATTGTTAAAGTCAGGGTCATAATATCAAGAGCTTCATAAAAAAACAAGGGGGGAATTAGGGAATTGTCAGCGGGTAAGCACCGCTTATACAAATAATTTTTCTATATAACAATATTATAGCATACTTAAATTATTTGAAGGAAATAATAATAATAGCAATATAAATAGCTATGGTCAACTACAGTGGGGGGGGGCGGAAGACCATAGGAATGTTAATGAACCGGGTCACTTATTTATCGTTGTATAACGTGTGGCGTGTAAGACTGCGCTATACAAGAGTTAAATGTAATTTGTAATGGGTATCAGGAAAAAGTAGGTATAGCTCCAGCCTGGTTATGATGAGACCCATGTATCATTATTGGAGCATTTATGCAGTATCTCCCCTCAGGGAAATTGTCACCACTGGACAAGGATGGTTAGGGGATAGTGGATATGACCCGCTCACAAATAGAGAGCGGGAAAGGATGAGGGGAGATACAGTCTGTAAAGAAATGTCATGGGAGCTAGTAGCTCCATAAAAAAGCCCGGGAATATTTAGAATAGATAAAAAGTAAAAATATATTGGGAGTAATAAACGGCATGTAAATATGGGCTATACTAAACGGTATTAAAGATAAAAGTTGGGTATAATTGTATATTAACCCTTTAACATCTGGGGAATATGATATATCTGATAATTATATAAATGCATGTCCCTTATAGGGGTTACAGGCTGTATTATTAAAGAAAACATTGGACATAGTGAAAATTAACCATTTAGTGTCTGGGGCAAACAATATATTCGGTAAAAAATAAGTATATTGTAGTCACTGAACATGTCAGGGAAAAATAGCTATGTTGAATAGGGTGTAAGAATTTCCCAAAGTTAGAGTATAAGACTTTTAGCTATAAGAGGAATGAGTACATTTCTATTATCTCTGCAAATACCAAGTAAGTCAGTTACTAGATTATGTATTTTACCAAACTGCCTGAGGGTTAGCTAAGGCAAGTCATATTATATAGCATAAAAGCGAATAGGGTGTTTTGTAACACCAGGTAATAGGTATACATATACTACTGACATATAGCATATAGTTTACTGGAAGGTTTGGGTTATATACTATTTGAAAACTAGATACCCCGCACTTAAGTTTAGTAGACATAAATCTACAATTTTAATTCTATGAGGGATTACTTCGAGATCTCCAATGTGAATAATGGCATAAAAAGAGCTAGGGGTTTAACAAATATGATCCCACTTAAGAGCGTGTCTGGGATATAAGATATATAACCATCATTAACCTAAAATATATAACCATAATTAAAGTAGATTATAAGATGTGGTGTCTCTGCATTTCCATGAGGCCCCTCTATACAAAGTAGGCCTAGCATGCAAAACGTATACCATAGCCGCAGGTAGTCTTGTATATAATATACCATATGGTGGAGCGATTTTCCATATCTATATTGTTAAAATGAGCTTATAATAGAACAGTTATGTATGAGGTAGAAATATGTGAGCAGTCTGCAATAGAAGAACAAAGAGCCTCTGACATATATAGACATAATAACAGATTTCTCCAGGTTTTATACTACAGAAAATTGCCCCGTAGAGGAGTAACACGGGCACAAAGACAAGGAGCAACTAGGAAACATTGCACTCTGTGAAATATAAGTCCTAAACTTATATAGTAAAAATAGTAAAAGTATCTGGTTTCTACCTATATGCTAAAGCTATTAAGAATTTAAGTTAAAGTAGCTATGGGTGGATAAATAGGGGTAACAGTCTCATAGGGAGATCCCAAAAAGTTAGATAGGGGCGAACTTTGTTAGATCTATATTGATTTATGTTAGCAAGTAGATAGCCTATAGCAATACTAAAATGTGTAAAAACATGAAAAGAACATGTTTGTTGACAGAAGACTATTTTAGGCCAAAAAAAACAAAACAAAAAATGGTACAACAAAATATAAAAAGGTAATACCAGATGGTACTGTGGAAGCAGGAGAGAACTTAAACCACAACCTAACTGTTTATATAGAAGTTGCTCAGGGTATGGATAGTTTAGATAGCCCCATAGCTATGTGTAACGCAAAATATATTCAGTAAATTGGCAGATCTTAATATATATTACTGCAAAAATACTAAGAAATCAGCTGCTAGCCCACTCTTTAGCCTATTCAGAACTACGGTAACCCAAATGACATCCGTGATTAAAGGGGTTTAAAGAGGACATCTAAATGTAAATCTTCATTAATAAGTGTTTAATAAAAACCCCTCTTTGTGACATTTTCAAAGTGTGTATGTGATAGTATTTTGATAGTGAATAAACACTCTATATATACATCTACTAGGAATGTACATGGGGAGATGGAATAATGTCTGCCTAGAATATAGTGCAGTGGCAGCAAACTCAATCAGCATCAAGTAATCATTCAAATAAACACATACAATTCTGTGTAAACCAGAGCATAGAGAGCCTCAACAACAGTAACGGTTATAGCAATTAGGACCCATTAACAAAGCTACATAGATAGGGACCTCTGAAAAGATCACTAAACCAGTCCCTGAAACTGAAGCTGTACTTTAATGTATGCTAATGTAGTCTTCCAGGCAAAGGCTGGCCGCTGTGTCTGTAGTCTTCTCAGGGCTATTATCCCATCTCAAATATAAATGTGACGTTAAAAGTACATGTTGTAATATAGTTCAGTTGGAATATATGTACCAAGATCACGTTCAATGTGCGGGGTATCTTAGAATAAGTTGTAAAGTATGTAAAAGAGACTCATCTCATGAACCCCAAGAGACAAGCTGGGCTGCTGTGAACCACCACAATAGCTATCCTTTAGCCAATGACGGCTACTGGTATAACTCTGGACCCTGCCAGCTGCACTAAAATGAGGAAGCCATATGAAAGGGTAGAATGTCCCCGTATCTTGCTTCTGTGGAATAAGGCTAGAAGATCACAAACCTCTGACCGTCCGGAAGGCAGGAAGCCCCGGACAGCTTCACATATCAGTTTATGCGACAACGTCTTCATGGACTCCATCAGGTAGGTGCGCAGGTCTAAATTGGCAACTGACTGAAGATCCGACTCAGGGAATCTCAAGTCCGGCACCCTCATGCTGTGTTGTAATTGCTCAGTATGCATGCCGTAGCGATTCCTGCATGCTTTTCCTGGGGCCGCATCTGCACTCAAAGGAACCGTTAGCTTTAGCGTATGTAGGGGCAGTGTAGTAATAGCCGCATTGGTTCCTGAGTCTCCGCCGCCATCTTGCCCCTCAATTGTAGTAAAGCACTGATCCACGAGTTGTGTAAGAAGTACGCTCATTTCAGAGAAATATGTTTGCAGGCTTACACATACCCGATTCTCAAACCTGTGTAGTGCAGCGTCCAGCTCCATTTCAGCGGAGATTAACAAAAAGGGAATCTTCAATAGTATAAGGCGAGGAAATACCCAGATCTCTTCGTTAGACAAGTTAGGCCTCAAACAGTAATGCCGTTGAAAAAGCTCCAAAAGTCCATTATTTATGGAAGTATTCTTTGCGGAGTGAGCAGAAGTGATTCCTCACAGTTTCAGGGCAATTTAAAAGTATAAACTGTCAGAAAATAGTATATGTGCCCATCTTCTATTAGTTAGAGCAAAGGAGCTCCATGAAAGCACGTCTGTTCTCGGTGCCAGCTAGCTCCGCCCCCCGGAATGAGTTCATATTTGATATAAAGTTAACGGGTTGTTAGGTTTAGGGATTAATAGGTTAATTTAGTTTATGGCGATGTGGGGGGTTGGCGATTTAGGGGTTAATAATTTTATTCAGTTGCGGTGGGCTCCGGGAGCGGCAGGATAGGGGTTAATAACTTTATGTAGGTGGCAGCGGTATAGGGGGTGGCAGATTAGGGGTTAATAAGTATAATGTAGGCGGCGGTGGGCTCCGGGAGGGCATTTTAAGGGTTAATACGTTTATTTAGTTGCGGCAGGGTCCGGGAGCAGCGGGATAGGGGTTAATAACATTATGTAGGTGGCAGCGGTGTAGGGGGCGGCAGATTAGGGGTGTTTAGACTCGGGGTACATGTTAGGGTGTTAGGTGTAAACATAACTTTTATTCTCCCATAGGAATCAATGGGATATCGGGCAGCAGCGAACATGAGCTTTCGCTGCTTTCCGACTCCCATTGATTCCTATGGCATCCGCCGCCTTCAGGTACCCTGGGCCGGAATAGTGCCGAGCGTACCTGGTAGGTATTTGATAAATGGCAAAAGTAGTCAGATAGTGCCGAATTTGCATTCGGAACATCTGTAGTGACGTAAGCATCGATCGGTGTCGGACTGAGACCAATAATAGATTAATAGATAGAGGCCATGAAATCAACTTTTAAAAAGACATGAAATATCTATTGATTTTGTGTAGCAATTATGCTTGTACCATACTTCTAAGGAGGCTAAAAGGCAAATAATGTAACCTGCAAATGTTGCAAATCTACTAATTTAGACAATTTGCAGCATCTGAAAAAATGTTTTTGCTTTTTAACTTTTTTTTAATAAACCGCATTAGTGTTTAATGTCCCTTTATTATTGATGTTTTAAAGTTAATGTAACATTTTCTAGGAGCACCATAGTCTTCCTAATACCACTATAACAAACACCTAAACTGACATACCCACCCTAGTGCATTTAACTACTAAACTGCAAAAAAACCCTGTCACAACATCCATTGCAAAACCCATAAGACATAACAACCATATTACTAAACCCCCTGCATTATTAACCTCTAATGACTAAACCATTATTAAGCATTTTATAATAAAATCTCCAAAAATGTCAAATCCCCTTTAACCCTGTAAATGAGCATTCTTTAATGGCAATTAAATCTATATCCAACCTTCCTCCACTGCAATTAAAACAAAATGCTTACCTGTGCTTACTGCTAGTGTCCCTATCCTACTGCAATAACACACTTTACAGTAAATTTATTTTCCCATTTTATTTCCCCCTCAACCTAACCCCCTATCAACTAAATATATTCTCACTAAAAATAAATAATACAGTTTAAAAAGGAAAATTTGACCATTTTAACTTTTTGACAAAGATCAATCTTATTAACAATTCAATTTGGTTAATTTTATAATTAACAAGGACTAAATGCATAATTTCTATATATAGGAGGGGACCACTCATACTTAAAATAATGTGCAGAGGAATGAAGACATAGACTTCCTGCTTTTGCATGGCTCTCCTGTTGGTTTAATAATTTTTCATTTTAAGTTTTTTTTTAACTTTGCGGAGGGTTTAGATGTTATGGTTAAGTTTAGGGGGGTTAACAATTAAAGAAAAGACCAGAGGGGTTATTGAGTTTGAGCAGAATCAAGATTAGGGAAAGCAGCTGTAAGGTTTGGGTCATCAATGGGGGAATCCCATATAGGGTTAATTTTAGTTGGAGAAGGTTACATTTAAGGTTTGGTGGTTATAATTGTGGTTTGGAGGGGCCTAAAAGCAGTTGTGTGTCAGTCAAAAGCTGTTGTATGATATGTGAAAGGTGTTGGAAGATGCCTTTAACAATTTTTATTTACTTAAAACATCAGATCTTATATCAAATGCGTGTCTCCAGCAACTTATTTTGGAAACTATATGGCAAGGACAAGTATCACTCCAATTGTATCTGCAGGTTGTCAACAAAATGGCCAGATAAAACAGAAACCTTTAAATAACTTTTGCATATAGTTACGGGTTGTTGTTGTGGGTTGCGGGTGGCTGTTAGAGGTAAGGAAGAGTTTATAATAAGATAATTGATGTGGTAATGGGTTTGGATCAATCAAGTAATGGCTTTGGTGGTAGTTTCCATTAGGGTTAATTATGTTGGTGAAGTTGTAGCCAACCATCATAAGTAGTGGCTTACGGACAGATGTCAGGTTGTTTTGTGATATGGGTTTCATCATAGCCCTACATGACTATTTTGTCGATATTTTGTGGTAGGGCAGGTTGAGGTTAGGATCTTTTATGCTGGGAGGCTTTGGGCAGGTTGGTTGGAATATTATGTGTTAGGGGAGATTGTGATTAGATTGGTTTCAATTTGGTGTTCTGAGTGGCAAGTAGACTTTGGCAGAGTCAACTCAATGCAGTAAACGTTTTAGATATAACATGGAAGCTGTTGCAGCACTTGAGAATGATGGCTTGCATTCTGCTATGGAAATTAACAGGTGTGTGACATTGTTGTACAACAGTCTCTATCAATAACAGGTTTCATAGGATCTAGCCCTGCATCAACACAAATTAATTACTTTTCTTTTTTTAATGAATAGTTAAATTCATAAACTAATTGTCATATTTTTTTGCAATGTAATGTCCCAACTTTGAAAAAGTAGGCAACTATCCAACCTACTATGCTAATACATTTTTTCATTTACGCTGAACATGCTAAATACTCAAATGAAAAGTCAGGTAGTTGTTATTCTGCAATATCCTTTTTGATAACTTACTCATGCAATGCCAGCTGATGTAATCTGCAAATGCTGCTGTCCTTTTGCATTTCTGATTATTAGCAAATAACATGGATATTCACTTGTTTTTTTTCTATCATGATTTCAGGTGTGTTGGCTCCGTTTTTTTGCGGAAATTGAGTGCGTTATTCTGTGAACTTATGAAACCCAAACAAAAGAAGCAGACATACGCCAGAATAGAAACCCTTGCTTTTATTATGTACAAGGAACAATTTATTTTTCCAGATCGATAAAAGCATTCTAAATGGTGCTTAATTCTGCACACAGATATTTCCTTTATGTAAAGATAAGGGAGTGGAAATGAGAGTCCATTTTGCGGACAGTTGCCTTTAAATAATACAAATTTGGATATAATAACTCCTCCAGGATATCTTTTGTTTCTGAATCTCAACAGAATTAAGACACACTTTATAACCAAGTATAAACAGATATTAAACTGGCTAACATGTACATTGTTTATTTAGCATCATAGAATCAATGATCTTTTGTAAGTTTTTAACAATGGTACTTTTCATAAACTGGATATTATCTGAATAATTTAAAAATGCATGTCCTCTTTCTTTCATCTAAAGTTGATTTATAAGGGCTGACATTTATTATTGACACTAACAAGGAGATCTTATATGAGATAAATAATTAAATGTAGTTTATTACTTGGTGCTTTGATTGATTCTGAAGATATAGCTTTATTAATTCTTGAGGTCTCGCATCATCTCAGTTAATATAAGGGATGTACATATGCAAAGGCTAACTAGGGCCAGCTCACTATTAAATCCTCTTTTTCGAAATCTAGGGGCCTCGGAATGTCAAATGTTCAATGTGATCAACAATCTGTAAAAGTATGGTATGCTCAAAGAGAATTGAGATATAGCACAGAGCATAAACATAATAATCCCTTTATTTATATAGCAATTTCTTTCTCCAGAGGTGTTCAAAGATCTATAGTGTCCAGGCTTCAAGCTTAAACAAATATAGCAGCTGATAAAAATTATCATTATTATTAGCAAATTTAATGGTACTCACAACATTGTCATCAGAAGGCTAAACAAATTCAGCTCAGTCATCTTACTAGCATAGGCAATGCCAGGTGATGCACTGAATTTTGACAAGTCAGTCCATTTACAGTCCTATTTGCTAGACTTGATTACATTTTTTATAGAAATTGAGGAACACCTTAGAAGAATAACGAGATGTGTGTAGAAGACAACCTGTTGTTACTGTCTGGAAAAAGGTTGATAGCCAGAAGGACTTCAGGGATTTTAAGATTAAGAGTTTTTTTTAAAGTGTTTTAGATGTTGGAGGAGTTATTAACAACTGGAGATGGAATCCCATAAGTTGGGGGAAAGAGATTTAGTTAAACAGTTACTGTTGGAGGGCACAAGAAGAATGCATATACAGTAACCTTGAAAAAGTGTTTAGGGTTAAAGGCAGTTTGGAGTAGAGGTATTGCAGTTAAGATAATAGCAATGGGGAATTTTAAGTCTTTGGAGATACTTGTAGTGAATTAAGAAAGATTAACTGCACTGTTGGGAACCAGGTCTGCTATTGAGGTTGCTTGTGGTGGGAGAGGTCATGGCTAAGGTTAACTGCGCTGTGAGGGATCAGTTCAGCGATTATGGTTGCTTTTTGGGGTAGGTCACAGTTAATGTTAACTGCTCTTTGGTGGAACAGGTCAGCCATTAAGGTTGCTCGTAGTGAGGGAGATCAAGGCTAAGGTAAACTGCACTGTGGGGATATAGGTCAGCCAATAAGGTTGCTTGTGATGGATAAGGTTACATTTAGGGAACAACACTTATATGATTAATTGCAGTGGGATGTCATAGAAAGGGTTAAGCACTGGTAGGGGTTAACTCATTGCAGAGAATTGTTTCTTTTTGATAGTCTGCTTTGGGTTTTGAAAACCTAAAAGCAGTTCTATTACAGCTTAAATATGAGGAGAACTTCCTTTCTGGGTCAAACTGAGGCACAGGGAAAATGTATCTATGCCAGCTCAATTTATATAAAAAGTAAACTGGCATATATTTTGGTTACAAATGAATATACCTTGCTCTTTGAATTCTATAATTAGTTTTAGCCTGCATCAAACTGGCGCAGGGCTGAACTATATTAATATTTATTTTGTTGTGTAGGATTTTTCTTTTCTCAATTAATATCAAAACAACAACAAAAATACAAGCTTAAATTATAATAGTCTGTTTGCATTTTCAGAAATTTGATGCAAATTGGTTAAATACTAACTAGTCTAGTAGCACAGCCAGACACTTGATAAGCCACTAGCATGTGACATGCATCACAAGATGAGAAATCTCATCTGTAGCTTATACTGTGTCCTGCGTGGTTGCTGTCAATCACGGATGTCATGAGCAACTTTTCCAAAAATAAAAAGACATATCTAGTACTTGTGATGTGCCAGAACTAAAAGCAGCAGACACTGCCAGATACATTACTCACACAGGCTAAATAAAGAGCACCATTCTGAGCCCATGCCCTTTGAAATATGAAATGGGATTTTGAATATAATTTGCATTTTGTCCCTTTAATACACACAAGCATACAAATTTTAGTTAGTCTCTTAGGGTTGATTCAATAAAGCTCTCTCAACATGTGAGATTCCATAAGAAATCTTGGCAGCATGCTGAAGCCCCTGCACTTATTTGATAAATACATTTTTTTTTCCCTTGAGAACAGTGTGTTTTGCAAAAGGGTATTCCCTGCTTTTAAATATGTGAAGTTGATGGGAGTGTAGGGCTGCGAGTTAAGGGCCTCACCCCCTGCCTGACATGGAATCTAGATGAAGGTGTGTGTGCTTGAACTTTGTTGCAAAATTGTGGGTTTTTCAGTACTCACTATTTAAGCAGGATGCAGCCCTGTGTTTCTCCTCTTTTGGTTTCAGTTCCTGCTGTTTTTTCCCCACCCTCCCTCCCCGAGCATTGTTGTTCTTTTGCAAGTGCATTGGTGGCAACACTGAGGCGGTATAGCTTCCTTAGGGTTGTTGGTTTAGTTGCCAAGGTGGGAGTCTGTCTACCCTGATATTGGTTTGCTGTTGGCTTTCCTTATCGGTGTCCCTTATGGGTTGGGTTGGATTTGCTGTTCTTAACCTCTGGTAGCAGGAGGTGAAGTCCTATTTTGAGTGCAGAGCTCTTAAGAGGTGACGGTCAAGATAATGGGTGGAGCAATGCAACTAGGTAACTAGGTGGAGGCCTAGGGGTGCTCCAACCTGCGGGTCCTCTACCCTCACCCCAGCTCTTACTCACATATTCAACCGATCCCTTACTACTGGTTCATTTCCATCATCATTCAAACATGCAAAGGTCACCCCCATCCTCAAAAAACCCTCCCTCGACCCCAATTCTCCTGCAAACTACCGCCCCATATCACTACTTCCGCTAGCTTCTAAAGTCCTAGAAAAACTAGTTTTCGATCGCCTAACACACTTCCTATCCTCCAACTCACTACTTGACCCCCTGCAATCTGGCTTCCGTCCCCAACACTCAACTGAGACTGCCCTCACCAAGGTTACGAACGATCTTCTTTCTGCTAAAAACAATGGCCACTATTCTATATTTATCTTACTTGACCTGTCTGCTGCCTTTGACACTGTTGACCATCCCCTCCTCTTACGGACTCTCAGCTCCCTTGGACTCTGTGACATTGCCCTCTCCTGGATCCACTCTTATCTCTCTAATAGATCCTTTTCTGTCTCATTTGCTGGTGACTCATCCTCTCCACTGCCTCTGTCTGTTGGAGTACCTCAAGGCTCTGTTCTAGGCCCTCTACTCTTCTCTATTTATACTTCCTCGTTGGGTCAACTTATTAGTAGCTATGGCTTCAACTATCACCTCTATGCTGATGATACTCAGATCTACCTATCCACCCCTGCACTCTCTCCGTCTGTCCTTTCCCACATCAGCAGCTGCTTATCTGGCATTTCTTCCTGGATGGCCTCTCACCACCTAAAAATCAACATGTCTAAGACTGAGCTTCTTCTAATCCCCCCAACTAATTCTACCCCAGTTTCTAACTTTACTATCACTGTCGGTGACACCACTATCTCCCCATCACCCCAAGTCCGCTGCCTTGGAGTTACACTCGACTCCAATCTGTCCTTCATACCCCACATCCAATCGCTCTCTTCATCCTGTCGCAACCACCTACGCAATATCTCCAAAATCCGTCCCTTTCTGAGCGCTGAAACTACTAAACAGCTAATCCATTCCCTAGTAATTTCCCGGCTTGACTACTGTAACAACCTACTAACTGGCCTTCCTCTCTCCCGCCTCTCCCCCCTTCAATCCATCCTAAATGCCTCTGCTAGGCTAATCCACCTCTCCCGACGCTCTGTATCTGCCGCACCCCTCTGTGAGTCCCTTCACTGGCTCCCCATTCACAGCAGAATTAAATTCAAAATTCTCACTTTGACCTACAAAGCCCTTACCAATGCAGCCCCCCCATACCTGTCCTCACTCATCAACAAATATACTCCAGCCCGTGCCCTAAGATCCAACAACGATCTACTCCTTGCCTCTTCTACCATCACCTCCTCTCATGCTAGACTACAGGACTTCTCTCGTGCGGCACCAACCCTCTGGAACGCACTTCCTCGTGCTGTCAGACTTTCCCCCAACCTCTCCTCCTTTAAACGCTCCCTAAAGACCTTCTTGTTCAGGGAAGCCTATAACCAAATCAGTAACTAATGAATTCCACTTGCCTAATAGTTGCCCTCATCTAACTTCACACTAACATCACTCCCACCTTTGCAGTCCCCACCTCCTGTTTCTCACCCTCCTACCCATTTAGATTGTAAGTTCCCACGGGAACAGGGCTCCCAATTCCTCCTGTATTTGTTTGTTAAATTTTGTCTGGTGTCTCATATTGTACTGTCCTTTTATCTTTGTTACCTATGAACAGCGCTGCGGAATCTGTTGGCGCTTTATAAATAAAGAATAATAATAATAATAAATTGTGCTCCTCCAGGGTGATTGCCACTCCTCTAAGGAAGGCCTGGCTGGGGTTCTGCGTGATTCCCAAAGGCATTGTATATTTGGTGTTTTTGTTAGAGTGCTAAACCCTTCATTAATGAGAAAACATTGTGAAAAAAAAGTTAAAGTTATTAAATGTTATTTAACAAAAGTGACCATTACCTGGTATTTACTCCAGCTCTGTGTCTGTAACCTTTATTAGAGTTAAGAAGTAGTTGGGTTTGGTTAGTTATGTTAGATGGGAATGTCCACTGGGAGTTTGCGCCCTTATACATAAATTACAAAAGGACTCACAAAAAATCATAATCTAAAAACCATATAAAACAAATAAAATATTGAAATAAAAATATGCAGTAAAAAGATTTTTTGCAAAGAAACATAATTTATGAAAAATAAAATAAAACGCTGGAAATTGTGCAGGAAAGAAATTGTAATAAAACTACACTTCACATGAAAAAATCACTGTGATAGTTCTATTTATAATACAAAATTCAAAGAGTATTATTTTCCTTTTTTTTTTTAAGTTTTCCCTTCTCTGCTAGGGGCTGATCAGGGGCTTTTCATGGGTATAGATTAAATTTCTGCTCCAGGCATATTCTGTAAACATTTCCCCCTGCAGATACCATTGTTTTTCTCGCAAATTAAAATAGAGAAAATAACATTTATACAAAAATAAGACACTGTTCGTAGTTGGAATATTCGGTGCCCTGTACTAATTGGTGTTCATTTAGTTTAAAATTAAAAGAACACAGACTATTCATGGTACATTTACATTCATTTTCATTAAACAAATGTAAATGTTCCAAAGCTACAGGTAAAAGTTCACCTATAGCTTTATACTTAACTTTAGTGTGCTGGAGAGCTGCACCAACCAGTTCCTCTTCTTCACAGAGCCTGGGCAGTGCTAATAGTATTAGAACGGCAGCTCCCAGGGCCTGTACTGAAGGTCATCTATCCATTTATTTGTCTGTCTGTCACTTAACAATTATTAGTGCACAATTATCATAATTTACATTGAAACAATGGAGAGAGAAGGGAACACTAGCTCCAGTACTGGTCTTTTCTATATATTTATTGTATAATCTATAGTTATATATATGATAAGTCATTGGGGCATATTTATCAAGCTCAGTATGGAGTGCTGCTGATCCATAACCTGTCCACCTACTCTGAGGCTGGGGGACAGAAATCAACCCGATCAAATACAATCGAGTTGATTGACACCCCTGCTAGCAGTGGATTGCTAGTTCCCCTAGTTCTCAGAAGTCATGAATCTACCTACCAAGCTTACTTTTTATCTGCCTTGTTCTTTATCTGTTCCTGTGGCTTCTCTACCCCTGGCTGTTCTCTCCGACTTTAATCCCTTTGCTGACACCTTTGGCGGACTGATTTACAGATTTCTCCGACCTTTGCTTACAGAATCTCTTTGTGATTCCGTGCCTATCTCCCTTCTGACAAGCCTGTTCCCAAAATCCCGTCTATATCAGTAAGGGAGATACGTAAGGATGTGCCAATACTTGCTCCTGGATTCCTCTATCAGAACTTTCTCAAGTATATGTTTGAACATTTTTTAACCTTTGGCAACTGGCTTTATGTTAAACTTTTAATTATTGCTGGTGGAAGGGCACTGTCAAATCTCAGAAAACAATGTTTGTCACTTTCCTTTCTGTATAGGTCTACTTTAAGAGTTTTCTTATAGAAGTATCCAAAAACTCAAACGATTCTTCACTGTACTCTAAAATCTTAAATTTAATTTGTATAGATACATCATTTAAATTCTGTATAAAATGCGACAATTAGTCAAAGGGGCCGAATTATCAACCTTGAATGGAGCTTGATACCCCTAGTTTCCAGCGAGCCTGAAGGCTTGCCAGAAACAGTAGTTATGAAGCAGTGGTCTAAAGAACTGCTCTGAGTTGGCGGACAGAAATCAACCCGATCGAATATTATCAGGTTGATTGACACCCTCTGCTAGCAGCTGATTGGCTGCAAATCTGTAGGGGGCCGTATTGCATTAGCAGTTCACCAGAACTGCTGGTGCAATGATAAATGCCGAGAGCGTATGCTGTCGGCATTTATAGATGTGCAGCGGACATGATCCGCAATATCGGATCATGTCCACTCGCACATTAATAAATAGGACCCAATATGTTTATCATTCTACTGAAGAGTACAAAAATAAAATATTTAAATAAACATATATATATATATATATATATATATATATATATATATATATATATATATATATATATGTATATATATATATATATATATATATATATATATATATATATATATATATATATATATTTATATATATATATATATATATAATCCAAAGATAAACAAATCCTCCATCCAAAGGTCAACAACTGGGTGCAAACATGCAATGAATAGTCCTGTGAAAAAAGGATGCACTCACAGGAATTTTGGACAAACGGGTGTCAACTTTTATTTGATGGCGTTTCAGGGACCAACTGTCCCTTTTATCAGATCTGATGAAAGGGACATTTGATAAATCAACCCCTAAATAATGTGTTCAATGTGGTGAGTTCAGGGCTCTGTGTAAGCCCCTTAATATTCTCCACTCTAAACTTGTGAAACCATGCCTTCATGGACCTCGCTTTGTGCACAGGAGCACAGTCACACTAGAAGAGGAAAGGGCCTTCCCCAACCTGTTGCCACAAATTTGGAAGCATCTTATTGTTCCAAATTTTCTTTGTAGCCTGTAGCATTAAGATGACCCTTCTCATGAAACTATTTTTTTTTCTTTTTACGCAGGATCATAGAACTGGGATTTTTAGTGTTAATATTAATACTATTATTCTTGCAGTTAGCCATTTAATATTTAAAAATTGGAAATCCAGCTTTGCCCCAGCATTTTCTCTGGTTCTCCAAGAATTGCAATCACAAATTGTATTTGAATCTTATTACTTGCAATCTGTGTCAGAAAAAAGAATAAAAATATTTTTTAAATGGCTGTCTACCAATTATTAAATCTTATCCGCTTTATATACAAAAGCGTATACTGTCCCCATTTTGTAGCTCCGATAGTTTTGCTGAATTGGTCTTATTAAATTTGTTCCCAGTGAATTGGATATTTTTATACAGAGAGATATAGAGCTAGTCTGAACTTGAATAGAACTAAATATGTTTGTTTTTTTTCTCTTTTTTGATAGGATAGACCAATAAGATTGAGTCTTTATAATATTTATCATAAAGAGTGCGGTTTCCCCGGTCACAGTGGGAGGAGGATCTTTTTCTCTTTATTTTTTCTTCTTATTTAATTCTAAAACATTCCAACAATGTAAAGGTATTTATCCTATAGGTATTACATTGTTATAAGAGATTGTAATCTGTTTTATCTTTTTATTGAATTGAACCTAAGCGATTTATATTGTTTGATGATTAAATGTAGATCTGTTGGTTCATAACTATCACTAGGGATGGGCGAATGTTTCGCAACATTCGAAAAACGGCACGAATTTTAACACATTCATTCATTCGAATCGAATTTCGAATGTTTACATAACATTCTAACATTCGATTTTCGAATGTTCGGTTTCGAATTTTACGATTACATTCGAAAATATTCTTTTCGAAAAATTCGAATTTAGATTGTAATAGTATTTCTATTGCTTTTTCTTTAAATGTAATATTCGAATTATGCAATATTCGAATTCGAAAAATTCGAATTTAGATTGTAATAGTATTTCTAATGCTTTTTCTTTAAATGTAATATTCGAATTATGCAATATTCAAATTCAAAAAATTTGAATTTAGATTGTAATAGTATTTCTAATGCTTTTTCTTTAAATGTAATATTTGAATTATGCAATATTAGAATTCGAAAAATTAGAATTTAGATTGTAATAGTATTTCTAAAGCTTTTTCTTTAAATGTAATATTCGAATTATGCAATATTCGAATTCGAAAAATTTGAATTTAGATTGTAGATTGTAATAGTATTTCTAATGCTTTTTCTTTAAATGTAATATTCGAATTATGCAATACGTGTATTCGAATTCGAAAAATTCGAATTTAGATTGTTATAGTATTTCTAATGCTTTTTCCTTAAATGTAATATTCGAATTATGCAATATTCGAATTCGAAAAATTCAAATTTATATTCGAATTCGAAAAATTCAAATTTATATGTTTGTAATAGTATTTCTAATGCTTTCTTTAAATGTAATATTCGAATTATGCAATATTCTATATGGAAACATTTGAAATTATATATTTGTATATATTATGTATCAATTTACTAGATTCCCGCCCTACCACAAGAACTATTGAACTTCTGAATAGTATTTGTTAAATAGAATGTTAAATTCGAAATTTCGAATGTGGACATTCGATATAATTATAAACATTCAAATTCGAAAGTGACATTCGAAAACTGTAAATAACATTCGATTTTCGAATTTTTAAGAATATTCGTTCTTATTAACATTCGGATTTAGAATTCGAATTTCGGTAATAACATTCGTTCTGCATTCGAAATTCGAAAATTTACACATTCGCCCATCCCTAACTATCACCCTGCGTGATGTCGTTAAAGTGCAATCCCATGTTATCTCTATGCTGTTTGTTCTTAAATAAATTATTTAAAAACAAAAAAAGATGACCCTTCCCTGGAACTAAATGGCCTAGCCCAAACAATGAAAAACAGCCCCAGACGATTATTACTCCTCTGCCAAACTTTACAGTAGGCACCATGCATTACAGTATAGTATCATTCTCCTAGAACCTGCCACATCTGAATTCCTCCAACAGACTGCCACATAGTAGTGTGATTTATCACTCCAGAGAACATGTTTCCATTGTTTACAGTGGCAGCGTGCATTACACCACTCCAGCCGATGCTTGATATTGTGTATGCTGATATGCAGAATGTGTGCAGCAGGAAATAATTATTGTGCCGCTGTTGCTTTATGGCTAGGCTGTTGTTGCTACTAGACCCTTCATAATATTAACACTTACAGTTGACTGGGGCAGAAATGTCACAAGCTGACTTGTTGGTGTCCTACGACAGTGCCACAGTTAAAGTTACTGAACTTTTCAGTATGACCCATTGTACTGGCAATGTTTTCATGACTATGTTCTGGAATGTATGCACCCATTAATAATGGATATGGCTGAAAATCTTGATACCAACATATTTTTGGCCATATATTGTACATAGTGCTCTATTTATAAAGCTGTGCCTGCAGCTTCAGAGACCTTCATATGAGCTTGCAATTAGAAGTTTTGGTAATATGGGCTCATGCAATTGGGGCAGAGTTGCACAAGTGAGTGCTTCTGCAATAATACATTCTAGCAGTGAATTCAGACAGTGTAATAAACAGGGCCCACAATCTTCTTAGCTTATCAACTTTTTTATATATATTTGTTAATTCTCTGATCATGCTCTATTTTATATTTATGGATATCAAACATCTATACTACTATATATTAGTTCCTTTAAAATGTTATCAAGTGTTAGCTCTGCAGGAATTCTGTTAATTAAACTATAAAATGTCTTCTATTTTGTATTATTACTTAGTTGTACAGTGGATATACATTACAAATATTCTACCCCCTGTGCCCTATAAAAAGTAATCTTTCTAAAATCCTTTCTTTCAGCTTCTGAAATTTTTTATTTATTATGGAATGGGATGCCCAATTTATAACACTCATAAGAATGGTCCATAGCTGTTGGGGGCTTTAATGAATGCTCTCTTATCCCAGGGCATAAATGATTTAATTTAATTGTGTCCCAGGATTCTGCCACTCTGCATACATTATCTATCCAATGCTCACGAGGAGGATTAAGACTTAAGAGGGTGGACTGCTTTGCATATTTTATAGGAGAACCTTTTGAATTTTCTTCTTCTAGCATTTGAACAATAAAAGAGTATTACTTCTAAAAAATTAGAACGTAACAGCCATGAATTTAAAAAGACAGTATGATAAACAACCTTATGTATATGGAAACAGGATGGAGTTGTCAGGGGTATTTATCTAGAACTGGCCATGGGACTAGTAAATATAATTGAATATAGTCCCTAAATAAGGGGCTTCACCCCACTGAGAGAAACCGGTTATCGATTCTGTTCACTAGTTAATATTTTCAATTTTCTTGCAAGAGATTAGGCTTTGGGCTAGATCAGAAATGACCTCATGATTTGAGCCACTAATAAAAACAAACATTTTGACATGAAATTTCAGTTGTGGCTCCATGTATAAGCTATATTTAGGTAAGATTGCTATTATTTAGTGAAATCATTCTATTTCATTATCATTGAATAATAGAGACAGTGGTAAACCAGGTGACTTCAGCAACAATAAGTACTCGGATCTATGTCCTATACGGTTATCCAGGTACTTCATAGCAAGTTACTCTAGGTATTCTGAACCAACTTGTATTCCAGTCCCTAATACTGAGGGCCTGATATATTTAAAACCTTGCTGTTCAGGCAAGATATTCTAAGAAGTCTCGTCGATAGAGCGAGGCCCTTAATAAAAAATAAGAAACACAAAATTTATCTTGAGAAATGTTTATGTTGCTAAGTAGTGTTCTGTAAGTGAAACAGAGACTACTACATCATAATACAAGGTCTAAAAGACTTTTGGCGAGATTATGAGTGGATCGCTATTGTTTGTGTGTGAGTGATATTGGGTTTCCGTGTTCGGTTGCGTGCAAGTTAAATTGAGATTGTATTACAAGTTGAAAGTAAATGCATACGCATGAGCGCAATCACAATTAACACTATAATTACCACGAGCTCAGAGCTCTGGTTAACTGTATCACGAAACAAGAAAAAAGAGGGCAGCAAAAGCCTTTAACATTAGAGATACATACCTACACTAGTGATGTCGCGAACCTAAAAATTTGGCTTTGCGAACAGCGAACGTGAACTTCCGCAAAAGTGAACCGCCATTGACTTCAATGGGCAGGCGAATTTTAAAACCCACAGGGACTCTTTCTGGCCACAATAGTGATGGGAAAGTTGTTTCAAGGGGACTAACACCTGGACTGTGGCGTGCCGGAGGGGGATACATGGCAAAACTCCCATGGAATATTACATAGTTGATGCAGAGTCAGGTTTTAAGCCATAAAGGGCATAAATCACCTAACATTCCTAAATTGTTTGGAATAACGTGCTTTAAAACATCAGGTATGATGTTGTATCAATCAGGTAGTGTAAGGGTTACGCCCGCTTCACAGTGACAGACCAAACCATCATCATCATCACACCGTACGTCCATGTGTGTAATGCTGCCTGACTGAGACATATCCCTGTTATCTACATCCTCTGGCAATAATGGTAGCGCATCACTCATTTCTTCCAACTGATGTGTAAATAACTCCTCTGACAGATCAAGTGAAGCGGCTGTGGTGCTAGTGTGGTGGTGGCGGCAGGCGGGCGAGTGGTAACTTGAGAGGTGCCCGAAGCTAAGCTGGAGGAGGATGGTGCGTCAAGGTTCAGAGCGGAATCTGTAGAAGATTGGGTGTCCTGTGTTAGCCAGTCAACTATGTCCTCAGAACTTTTCGAGTTCAGGGTACGTGGCCTCTGAACACTGGGCATTATTCTAGGGCCAAAGGGAATCACAGCACCACGAGCACGACGGCCCCTGCGGGGTGGCCTGGCCTGCCTCTGCCTGTCATTTTTTTTTCGATTAGTGGTACTATGCGTGCAAGCTACTGTGACAACAGATTTGAGTGGCACTGTGCACTGGCAGAAGTTGGCAGAGTTGACGCTGTAGGCCTGACACACATGCTTGCAGACAACTAACTGCTATTCAATCTATTAAAATTAAAATTGTATTTTTTTTTTAATGTACACTACTGTTACACCAGATATGAGTTGCACTGGTGTGACACTGTGCCCTGGCAGGCCCTAAAAAATCTGTTACACATCTACAACCACCAAAAAACAACCATGCTAAATTTTGTCCTGAGTTTAGAAATACCCAATGTTAACATGTTCTTTGCTTTTTTTGCAAGTTATAGGGAAATAAATACAAGAAGCACTTTGCTATTTCAAAACCACTTTTTTTCAAAATGAGCGCTAGTTACATTGGAACCCTGATATCTGTTAGGAATACCTGAATATCCCTTGCCATGTATATATTTTTTTTTTAGAAGACATCCCAAAGTTTTGGTCTATTTCATGCCACCATTTCACCGCCAAATGCGATCAAATTAAAAAAAATTGTTCACTTTTTCACAAACTTTAAGTTTCTCACAGAAATTATTTACAAACAACTTATGCAATTATGGCATAAATGGTTGTAAATGCTTCTCTGGGATCCCCTTTGTTCAGAAATAGCAGACATATATGACTTTGGCGTTGCTTTCTGGTTTATTAGAAGGCCGCTAAATGCTGCTGCGCATCACACGTGCATTATGACTAGCAGTGAAGGGTTAATTAGGTAGTTTGTAGGGAGCTTGCAGGGTTAATTTTAGCTTTAGTGTAGAGATCAGCCTCCCACCTGACACATCAGACCCCCTGATCGCTCCCAAACAGCTCCCTTCCCTCCCCAACCCCACAATTGTCGCCGCCATCTTAAACTGCCAGTACCCAATTTGCAAAAAAAATAGTTTTTCTGTTTTTTTTTTTTTTTCTGTAGTGTAGCTCCCCCCCCCCCCCCACAGACCAACCCCCACCACCTGCCTGATCTTTTTTTTTTTTTTTAAAAATTAATTCCGTTTTTTAAAAAATTTTTACACCAACTTTTTCTGTAGTGTAGCGGTTCCCACCCGCTCCCTCCCCGTTCACGCGCCCGCCCCCGACCTCCCGTGCACGCGCGAGCGTCCGTGCGCACCCCTGGACATCCCCGCCCACGATTCCTCCCCCCTCCACTGACTGCTATTATTTCACAGTCAAATTTCTAGGTTTTTTTTAACCCCTTAAGGACCAAGGCCATTTTTCAATTTCTTTCCCTTAAGGACCAGGGCTATTTTTACATTTCTGCTGTGTTTGTGTTTAGCTGTAATTTTGCTCTTACTCATTTACTGTACCCACACATATTATATACCGTTTTTCTCGCCAGTAAATGGACTTTCTAAAGATACCATTATTTTCATCATATCTTATAATTTATTATTAAAAATATTATAAAATATGAGGAAAAAATGGAAAAAAACACACTTTTTCTAACTTTGACCCCCAAAATCTGTTACAGATCTACAACCACCAAAAACAACCATGCTAAATAGTTTCTAAATTTTGTCCTGAGTTTAGAAATACCCAATGTTAACATGTTCTTTGCTTTTTTTGCAAGTTATAGGGAAATAAATGCAAGAAGCACTTTGCTATTTCAAAACCACTTTTTTTCAAAATGAGCGCTAGTTACATTGGAACCTTGATATCTGTCAGGAATACCTGAATATCCCTTGACATGTATATATATTATTTTAGAAGACATCCCAAAGTATTTATCTAGGCCCATTTTGGACTATTTCATGCCACCATTTCACCGCCAAATGCGATCAAATAAAAAAAAATTGTTCACTTTTTCACAAACTTTAGGTTTCTCACAGAAATTATTTACAAACAACTTATGCAATTATGGCATAAATGGTTGTAAATGCTTCTCTGGGATCCTTTTTGTTCAGAAATAGCAGACTTATATGGCTTTGGCGTTGCTTTTGGTAATTAGAAGGCTGCTAAATGCCACTGCGCACCACATGTGTTTTATGCCCAACAGTAGGGATGGGCGAATGTTTCGCAACATTCGAAAAACGGCACAAATTTTAACACATTCGTTCGTTCTAATCGAATTTCGAATGTTTACATAACATTCTAACATTCGATTTTCGAATATTCGGTTTCGAATTTTACGATTACATTCGAAAATATTCGAATTCGAAAAATTTGAATTTAGATTGTAATAGTATTTCTAATGCTTTTTCTTTAAATGTAATATTCGAATTATGCAATATTCGAATTCGAAAAATTCGAATTTAGATTGTAATAGCATTTCTAATGCTTTTTCTTTAAATGTAATATTCGAATTATGCAATACGTGTATTTGAATTCGAAAAATTCGAATTTAGATTGTAATAGTATTTTCTAATGCTTTTTCTTTAAATGTAATATTCGAATTATGCAATACGTGTATTCGAATTAAAAAAATTCGAATTTAGATTGTAATAGTATTTCTAATGCTTTTTCTTTAAATGTAATATTCGAATTATGCAATATTCGAATTCGAAAAATTCGAATTTAGATTGTAATAGTATTTCTAATGCTTTTTCTTTAAATGTAATATTCGAATTATGCAATATACGAATTCGAAAAATTCGAATTTAGATTGTAATAGTATTTCTAATGCTTTTTCTTTAAATGTAATATTCGAATTATGCAATACGTGTATTCGAATTCGAAAAATTCGAATTTAGATTGTAATAGTATTTTCTAATGCTTTTTCTTTAAATGTAATATTCGAATTATGCAATACGTGTATTCGAATTCGAAAAATTCGAATTTAGATTGTAATAGTATTTCTAATGCTTTTTCTTTAAATGTAATATTCGAATTATGCAATATTCGAATTCGAAAAATTCGAATTTAGATTGTAATAGTATTTCTAATGCTTTTTCTTTAAATGTAATATTCGAATTATGCAATATACGAATTCGAAAAATTTGAATTTAGATTGTAATAGTATTTCTAATGCTTTTTCTTTAAATGTATTATTCGAATTATGCAATATTCGAATTCGAAAAATTCGAATTTAGATTGTAATAGTATTTCTAATGCTTTTTCATTAAATATAATATTCGAATTATGCAATATTCGAATTAGAAAAATTCGAATTTAGATTGTAATAGTATTTCTAATGCTTTTTCTTTAAATGTAATATTCGAATTATGCAATATTCGAATTTGAAAAATTCAAATTTAGATTGTAATAGTATTTCTAATGCTTTTTCTATAAATGTAATATTCGAATTATGCAATATTCGAATTCGAAAAATTCGAATTTAGATTGTAATAGTATTTCTAATGCTTTTTCTTTAAATGTAATATTCAAATTATGCAATACGTGTATTCGAATTCGAAAAATTCGAATTTAGATTGTAATAGTATTTCTAATGCTTTTTCTTTAAATGTAATATTCGAATTATGCAATACGTGTATTCGAATTCGAAAAATTCAAATTTAGATTGTAATAGTATTTCTAATGCTTTTAAATGTAATATTCGAATTATGCAATATTCGAATTCGAAAAATTCGAATTTATATTCGAATCGAAAAATTTGAATTTATATTCGAATTCGAAAAATTCGAATTTATATTCGAATTCGAAAAATTCGAATTTATATTCGAATTCGAAAAATTCGAATTTCGAATGTAGACATTCAATATAATTATAAACATTCGAATTCGAAAGTGACATTCGAAAACTGTAAATAACATTCGATTTTCGAATTTTTAAGAATATTCGTTCTTATCGACATTCGAATTTAGAATTCGAATTTCCGTAATAACATTCGTTCTACATTCGAAATTCGAAAATTTACACATTCGCCCATCCCTACCCAGCAGTGAAGGGGTTAATTAGGGAGCATATAGGGAGCTTGTAGAGTTAATTTTAGCTTAAGTGTAGTGTAGTAGACAACCCAAAGTATTGATCTAGGCCCATTTTGGTATATTTAATGCCACCATTTCACCGCCAAATGCGATCAAATTAAAAAAAAAACGTTACATTTTTCACAATTTTAGGTTTCTCACTGAAATCATTTACAAACAGCTTGTGTAATTATGGCAGAAATGGTTGTAAATGCTTCTCTGAGATCCCCTTTGTTCAGAAATAGCAGACATATATGACTTTGGCATTGCTTTCTGTTAATTAGAAGGCCACTAAATGCTGCTGCGCATCACACGTGTAATATGGTTAGCAGTGAAGGGGTTAATTAGGTAGTTTGTAGGGAGCTTGCAGGGTTAATTTTAGCTTAAGTGTTGAGATCAGCCTCCCACCTGACACATCAGACCCCCTGATCCCTCCCAAACAGCTCCCTTCCCTCCCCCACCCCACAATTGTCCCCGCCATCTTAAGTACTGGCAGAAAGTCTGCCAGTACTAAAATAAAAGGTTTTTAAAAAAAATTCGTATTCAATCGAGCTGATTGCTGTCTGCCACCTCAGAGGTGGCGGACGAGTTAAGGAGCAGCGGTCTTAGGACCGCTGCTCCTTAACTTCCACTTCAGGTGGAACTAAAGCGGAGTAGGTCGGAAGCAGCATCCACTGCTGCATAAATCGACCCCTTGGTATACATTGTTAAAAACATTTTTTTACATATCCTACACTAGTGGGTGCTAGCTGGTGATTGGTGACTGCACACATTTGTGTTTGGCTGACTAGCTCTCAGTAGTGCTGTGCTGTTCAGCTAAGAATATCAAGGGAATGAAGCAAATTGGACAATAGAAGTAAAGGGGAAAGTTGTTTAAAATTGTATGTTCTTTCTGAATACTGAAAAAAAATGGTTTTCATGTCCCTTAAAAGAACATAGAACACAAGAGGCAAGATAACATATGCCTTTTAAATCAGCCAATAGGATTTCAGTAGCTCTCATCCTTTTGGCTGATTTGAATTTGAAGAATCAAATCAGCCAAAAGGAATGCAAGGGACGCCATATTTAAATGCGTACCTTGAATTCACTATTCAGTGTATGGCGGCAATTGTATGAAGAGGATCCTCCACGCTCCATGGCTCCGCTATCACAGGTCCTTCAGCACACTCATTTCTGCTCTGCGCCGGCTTGGTCCTGGATGAAGAAGAAAGAGGTCCCGCTTGGAAGAAGATGTCGGATGCTTGGAAGAAGACGTCACCACCTGGAACAGGACCTTCTTCGCCGGACTTCAGGAACAGTGAGTACCTATTTGGGGGGTTAGACTTTTTTAGGTTTTTTTTGGGGGGGTTGTTTTTTTTAGATTAGGGATTTATTGGGCACTCTTAAAAGAGCTGAATGCCCTTTTAAGGGCAGTAAAAGAGTTGAATGCCTCTTTAAGGGCAATACCCATACAAATGCCCCTTTAGTGGAAATGGGTAGTTAAAAAATTTTTAGTGTTATTTTTTTTATTTTATTTTGGGGGGTTTACTGTTAGAGAGGGGATTTAAAGAGCTGTTTAACTTAGGGCAATGCCCTACAAAAGGCCCCTTTAAGGGCTATTGGTAGTTTAGTATTAGATTAGGGGGTGTTTTTATTTTGGGGGCTTTTTTATTTTCATAGGTATTAGGTTTATTTTCTTTTATCTTCCCCTGACATCAATAGTGGGGAAGATATTTGAATGAATTATAAGGGACTATATTGATAAGCATATTCATGTAAACAAGATTATGAGTTCTAATCAGCATGGTTTTATGATAAATAGGTCATGTCAAACTAATCTAATTAGATTCTATGAGGAAGTAAGTAATAATATAGATAAAGTGGAAGCAGTTGATGTGATATACTTAGATTTTGCAAAGGCGTTTGATACAGTGCCACATGAGAGATTAATTCACAAAATTAAGGGACTGGGAATAGATGAAAATGTTAGCTCATGGACAAATAACTGGATAAAAGATAGAGAGCAACGAGTAGTAGTAAATGGATCATACTCAGATTGGACAAAGGTAATCAGTGGAGTCCCCCAGGGATCGGTGCTGGGCTCTATTCTTTTTAATAATTTTATAAATGACTTGGAGCAAGGATTAAATAGCGACATTTCTATTTTTGCAGATGATAATAAGTTAAGTAAGGTCATTAGGTCAGAGCAGGATGAACTTTCGTTGCAAAGGGACCTGCAAAAATTAGAAGTATGGACAGGTAAATGGAAAATGAGATTTAATACGGGAAAATGCAAGGTTCTACATTTTGGAAGCAAAAATAAGCAGGCAGCGTATTATTTAAATTAGACAAGACTTAGCCAAACAGATGAGGAAAGGGATTTGGGAGTAGTAATAGATAACAAGCTAAAGATGGGTGCACAATGCAGGGCAGCAGCTTCAAAGGCTAATAAGATACTAGTATGTATTAAAAGAGGCATTGATTCAAGGGAGGAAAGCATAATTCTGTCACTATATAAAGCCCTGGTAAGGCCTCACCTTGAGTATGGAGTGCAGTTCTGGGGACCTATCGCAAAAAAAGTTATTTTGAAACTAGAAAAAGTTCAGAGAAGGGCCACAAACCACAAAGCTAATAAGGGGATTGGAGAATTGAAGCTATGAGAGGCTCGCCAAACTGGGTCTGTTTTCTTTAGAAAAGAGGGCTTGAAAAGTGACATATAAATATATTCAAGGCCCATTTACAGATATGGCAGAAGCTCTGTTTATTCCAAGAAAATTGTTTGTGACAAAATTGTTTATATTTTTTTATTTTTGTAATCTTAGATTAATTTAATGTTAGTTTTTTTTTTTAAGCAATGTTAGCTTTTTTATTTTAATTGTTTGGAATTTAGTAATTTTTTATTTAGGTAATTGGGGTTAATTTAGGGGGTGTTAGATAACATAATTTATGTAAGAACTTAACTGATAAATTCATTTCTTTCATATTAGCAAGAGTCCATGAGCTAGTGACGTATGGGATATACATTCCTACCAGGAGGGGCAAAGTTTCCCAAACCTCAAAATGCCTATAAATACACCCCTCACCACACCCACAAATCAGTTTAATGCATAGCCAAGAAGTGGGGTGAAAAAAAAAAATAAGGAATTGGAATAATTGTGCTTTATACAAAAAAATCATAACCACCACAAAAAAGTGTGGGCCTCATGGACTCTTGCTAATATGAAAGAAATGAATTTATCAGGTAAGTTCTTACATACATTATGTTTTCTTTCATGTAATTAGCAAGAGTCCATGAGCTAGTGACGTATGGGATAATGAATACCCAAGATGTGGATCTTCCACGCAAGAGTCACTAGAAAGGGAGGGATAAAATAAAGACAGCCAATTCCGCTGAAAATAATCCACACCCAAAATAAAGTTTAAATCTTATAATGAAAAAAACTGAAATTATAAGCAGAAGAATCAAACTGAAACAGCTGCCTGAAGTACTTTTCTACCAAAAACTGCTTCAGAAGAAGAAAATACATCAAAATGGTAGAATTTAGTAAAAGTATGCAAAGAAGACCAAGTTGCTGCTTTGCAAATTTGATCAACCGAAGCTTCATTCCTAAACGCCCAGGAAGTAGAAACTGACCTAGTAGAATGAGCTGTAATCCTTTGAGGCGGAGTTGTACCCGACTCAACATAAGCATGATGATTTAAAGATTTCAACCAAGATGCCAAAGAAATGGCAGAGGCCTTCTGACCTTTCCTAGAACCGGAATAGATAACAAATAGACTAGAAGTCTTTTGGAAATTCTTAGTAGCTTCAACATAATATTTCAAAGCTCTAACTACATCCAAAGAATGCAAAGATCTCTCCTTAGAATTCTTAGGATTAGGACACAATGAAGGAACCACAATTTCTCTACTAATGTTGTTAGAATTCACAACCTTAGGTAAAAATTTAAAAGAAGTTCGCAACACCGCCTTATCCTGATGAAAAATCAGAAAAGGAGACTCACAAGAAAGAGCAGATAATTCAGAAACTCTTCTAGCAGAAGAGATGGCCAAAAGAAACAAAACTTTCCAAGAAAGTAGTTTAATGTCCAGTGAATGCATAGGTTCAAAAGGAGGAGCTTGAAGAGCCCCCAGAACCAAATTCAAACTCCAAGGAGGAGAAATTGACTTAATAACAGGCTTTATACGAACCAAAGCTTGTACAAAACAATGAATATCAGGAAGATTAGCAATCTTTCTGTGAAAAAGAACAGAAAGAGCAGAGATTTGTCCTTTCAAGGAACTTGCAGACAAACCTTTATCCAAACCATCCTGAAGAAACTGTAAAATTCTCGGAATTCTAAAAGAATGCCAGGAAAAATGATGAGAAAGACACCAAGAAATGTAAGTTTTCCAGACTCGATAATATATCTTCCTAGATACAGATTTACGAGCCTGTAACATAGTATTAATCACAGAGTCAGAGAAACCTCTTTGACTAAGAATCAAGCGTTCAATTTCCATACCTTCAAATTTAAGGATTTGAGATCCTGATGGAAAAAAGGACCTTGCGACAGAAGGTCTGGTCTTAACGGAAGAGTCCACGGTTGGCAAGAGGCCATCCGGACAAGATCTGCATACCAAAACCTGTGAGGCCATGCTGGAGCCACCAGCAGAACAAACGAGCATTCCTTCAGAATCTTGGAAATTACTCTCGGAAGAAGAACTAGAGGCGGAAAGATATAGGCAGGATGATACTTCCAAGGAAGTGACAATGCATCCACTGCTTCCGCTTGAGGATCCCTGGATCTGGACAGATACCTGGGAAGTTTCTTGTTTAGATGAGAAGCCATCAGATCTATTTCTGGAAGTCCCCACCATTCGCCCGGATGTAACGTTTGGCGACTGAGATAATCCGCTTCCCAATTGTCTATACCTGGGATATGAACCACAGAAATTAGACAGGAGCTGGATTCCGCCCATACCAGTATTCGAGATACTTCTTTCATAGCCAGAGGACTGTGAGTCCCTCCTTGATGATTGATATATGCCACAGTTGTGACATTGTCTGTCTGAAAACAAATGAACGATTCTCTCTTTAGAAGAGGCCATGACTGAAGAGCTCTGAAAATTGCACGGAGTTCCAAAATATTGATTGGTAATCTCACCTCCTGAGATTCCCAAACCCCTTGTGCTGTCAGAGACCCCCAAACAGCTCCCCAACCTGTCAGACTTGCATCTGTTGAAATCACAGTCCAGGTCAGAAGAACAAAAGAAGCCCCCTGAACTAAACGATGGTGATCTGTCCACCATGTCAGAGAGTGTCGTACAATCGGTTTTAAAGATATCAATTGAGATATCTTTGTGTAATCCCTGTACCACTGGTTCAGCATACAAAGCTGAAGAGGTCGCATGTAAAAACGAGCAAAGGGGGTCGCGTCTGATGCAGCAGTCATAAGACCTAGAATTTCCATGCATAAGGCTATCGAAGGGAATGATTGAGACTGATGGTTTCGACAAGCTGAAACCAATTTCAGACGTCTTTTTTCTGTCAGCAACAGAGTCATGGACACTTAATCTATCTGGAAACCTAAAAAGGTTACCCTTGTCTGAGGAACAACGAACTCTTTGGTAAATTGATCCTCCAACCATGTTCTCGAAGAAACAATACAAGTTGATTCGTATGAGATTCTGCTAAAAGTGAAGACTGAGCAAGTACCAAGATATCGTCCAAATAAGGAAATACCACAATACCCTGTTCTCTGATTACAGACAGAAGGGCACAGAGAACCTTTGTAAAAATCCTTGGAGCTGTTGCTAGGCCAAACGGCAGAGCCACAAACTGGTAATGCTTGTCTAGGAAAGAGAATCTCAGAAACTGATAGTGATCTGGATGAATCGGAATATGCAGATATGCATCCTGTAAATCTATTGTGGACATATAATGCCCTTGCTGAACAAAAGGCAGGATAGTCCTTATAGTTACCATTTTGAATGTTGGTATCCTTACATAAAGATTCAATATTTTTAAATCCAGAACTGGTCTGAAGGAATTCTCCTTCTTTGGCACAATGAAGAGATTTGAGTAAAACCCCAGCCCCTGTTCCAGAACTGGAACTGGTAAAATTACTCCAGCCAACTCTAGATCTGAAACACATTTCAGAAATGCTTGAGCCTTCGCTGGATTTACTGGGACACGGGAAAGAAAAAATCTTCTTGCAGGAGGCCTTATCTTGAAACCAATTCTGTACCCTTCTGAAACAATGTTCTGAATCCAAAGATTGTGAATTGAATTGATCCAAATTTCTTTGAAAAATCGTAATCTGCCCCCTACCAGCTGGGCTGGAACGAGGGCCGCACCTTCATGTGGACTTGGGAGCTGGCTTTGGTTTTCTAAAAGGCTTGGATTTATTCCAGACTGGAGATGGGTTTCCAAACTGATACCGCTCCTGAGGGTGAAGGATCAGGCTTTTGTTCCTTATTGTGACGAAAGGAACGAAAACGATTATTAGACCTAAATTTACCTTTAGATTTTTTATCCTGTGGTAAAAAAGTTCCTTTTCCTCCAGTAACAGTTGAGATAATAGAATCCAACTGTGAACCAAATAATTTATTACCCTGGAAAGAAAGGGAAAGCAAAGTTGACTTAGAAGACATATCAGCATTCCAAGTTTTAAGCCATAAAGCTCTTCTAGCTAAAATAGCTAGAGACATATACCTGACATCAACCCTAATGATATCAAAGATGGCATAACAAATAAAATTATTAGCATGTTGAAGAAGATTAACAATGCTATGAGAATTATGATCTGTTACTTGTTGCGCTAAAGCTTCTAACCAAAAAGTTGAAGCTGCAGCAACATCCGCTAAAGATATAGCAGGTCTAAGAAGATTACCTGGACATAAGTAAGCTTTTCTTAGAAAGGATTCAACTTTCCTATCTAAAGGATCTTTAAAGGAAGTACTATCTGCCGTTGGAATAGTAGTACGTTTAGCAAGAGTAGAGATAGCCCCATCAACTTTAGGGATTTTGTCCCAAAACTCTAATCTGTCAGATGGCACAGGATATAATTGCTTAAAACGTTTAGAAGGAGTAAATGAATTACCCAAATTATTCCATTCCCTGGAGATTACTTCAGAAATAGCATCAGGGACAGGAAAAACTTCTGGAATAACTACAGGAGATTTAAAAACCTTATTTAAACGTTTAGATTTAGTATCAAGAGGACCAGAATCCACTATTTCTAATGCAATTAAGACCTCTTTAAGTAAAGAATGAATAAATTCCATTTTGAACAAATATGAAGATTTATCAGTATCAACCTCTGAAACAGAATCCTCTGAACCAGAGGAATCATTATCAGAATCAGAATGATGATGTTCATTTAAAAATTCATCTGAAAAATGAGAAGTTTTAAAGGACCTTTTACGTTTACTAGAAGGAGGAATAACAGACATAGCCTTCTTAATGGATTTAGAAACAAAATCTCTTATGTTAACAGGAACACTCTGAGCATTAGATGTTGATGGAACAACAACAGGTAATGTAACATTACTAAAGGAAATATTATCTGCATTAACAAGTTTGTCATGACATTCATTACAAACAACAGCTGGAGGAACATATACCACAAGTTTACAGCAAATACACTTAACTTTGGTAGATCCAGAACCAGGCAGCGATTTTCCAGAAGTATCTTCTGACTCAGGGTCAATCTGGGACATCTTGCAATATGTAATAGAAAAAACAACATATAAAGCAAAATTGATCAAATTCCTTAAATGACAGTTTCAGGAATGGGAAAAAATGCCAGTGAACAAGCTTCTAGCAACCAGAAGCAATAAACAATGAGACTTAAATAATGTGGAGACAATAGTGACGCCCATAATTTTTAGCGCCAAAAAAGATGCCCACATTATTTGGCGCCAAAAATGACGCCACATCCGGTAACGCCGACACTTTTGGCGCAAAAAAACGTCAAAAAATGACTCAACTTCCGGTGACACGTATGACGCCGGAAACAAAGAAAAAAATTTTTTGCGCCAAAAAAGTCAGCGCCAAGAATGACGCAATAAAATGAAGCATTTTCAACCCCCACGAGCCTAACAGCCCACAGGCAAAAAAGTCAAATTTTAAGGTAAGAAAAAAAAATTTGATTTATTCATATGCATTATCCCAAATATGAAACTGACTGTCTGAAATAAGGAACGTTGAACATCCTGAATCAAGGCAAATAAATGTTTAAACACATATATTTAGAACTTTACATAAAAGTGCCCAACCATAGCTTAGAGTGTCACAAAAATAAGACTTACTTACCCCAGGACACTCATCTACATGAAGTAGAAAGCCAAACCAGTACTGAAACGAGAATCAGCAGAGGTAATGGTATATATAAGAGTATATCGTCGATCTGAAAAGGGAGGTAAGAGATGAATCTCTACGACCGATAACAGAGAACCTATGAAATAGACCCCGTAGAAGGAGATCATTGAATTCAAATAGGCAATACTCTCTTCACATCCCTCTGACATTCACTGCACGCTGAGAGGAAAACCGGGCTCCAACCTGTAGAATCTAGCACAAACTTACTTCACCACCTCCATAGGAGGCAAAGTTTGTAAAAACTGATTTGTGGGTGTGGTGAGGGGTGTATTTATAGGCATTTTGAGGTTTGGGAAACTTTGCCCCTCCTGGTAGGAATGTATATCCCATACGTCACTAGCTCATGGACTCTTGCTAATTACATGAAAGAAAAGGGGGTTTAGTCATTTAATTATTTATTTGCGTTGATGGGGTTTGGCGGATTAGGGGTTAATAAATTTATTAGGATTATTGCGTTGTGGGTTAATGGCGGATTAGGTATTAATAGTTTTATTAGGTTTATTTTGTTGTGGGTTAATGGCAGATTAGGGGTTAATAGTTTTAATAGGGATTTTGTGAGGTGGGTTAATGGTGGATTAGGGGTTAATAAATTTATTAGGTAGTTTGCAATGTTGAGGTTGGCGGATTTAGGGGTTAATACTTTTATTAGGTAGATTGCGATGTGTGTGAATGGCGAATTAGGGGTTAATCATTTAATTAGGTATATTGTGTTGTGGGCGGTTGTCGGTTTCGGGGTTAATACTTTTATTATTAGTTCTGATGTGGGTTTGATGGCGGATATAGAGGTTTTACGTGTCAGGTTTATTTTTGGGAGGCGGGTTAGGCTTTTACAGGAGATTTGACATTTTTTTATTTTCTTAGGCGCCCGCAGTTTCTAAAGTGCCGTTTGTTATAGGAGAGTGTGTGTGTGGTATGTGTGGTATGAGTTTGTGGTGGTGTTATATGAGAGTGTGTGTGGTGTGTGTTTTGTATGAGAGGGTGTGGTGTGTGTTGTATGAGAATGTGTGTGAGTGTGTGGTGTGTTTGTATGTTGTATGAGAGTGTGTGGTCTGTGTGTGTTGTATGAGAGTGTGTGGTCTGTGTGTGTTGTAAGAGTGTATAGAGTGTGTGTGTGTGTGTTGTATGAGAGTGTGTGGTGTTTGTGTGTTGTATAAGAGTATGTGGAGTGTGTGCGTGTGTGTTTTGTATGAGAGTGTGTGTTTGTGTGTTGTATAAGAGTGTGTGGAGTGTGTGTGTGTGTGTTTTGTATGAGAGTGTGTGTTTGTGTGTTGTATGAGAGTGTGTGGTGTTTGTGTGTTGTATAAGAGTGTGTGGTCTGTGTGTGATGTATGAGAGTGTGTGGTCTGTGTGTGTTGTAAGAGTGTGTAGAGTGTGTGTGTGTTTTGTATGAGAGTGTGTGTTTGTATGTTGTATAAGAGTGTGTGGAGTGTGTGTGTGTGTTTTGTATGAGAGTGTGTGTTTGTGTGTTGCATGAGAGTGTGTGTTTGTGTGTTGTATGAGAGTGTGTGGTCTGTGTGTGTTGTATGAGAGTGTTTGGTCTGTGTGTGTTGTAACAGTGTGTAGTGTGTGTGTTGTATGAGAGTGTGTGGTGTTTGTGTGTTGTATGAGAGTGTGTGGAGTGTGTGTTTTGTATGAGAGTGTGTGTTTGTGTGTTGCATGAGAGTGTGTGCTTTAACAGTGGCACAAGGCAATGTCAAATGTGTTCTGTTGGAAGATAATATAAATCAAACGCAATGTTGTTAATGCTGAGGATTATATCTGTAATGTATGGCTCACAAGATCTAATGCTCCTCATTATCAGCTTAACATCTTAATTATAGTCTAACCATGGGTCGGCACCCATTACTGGGTTGTAACACCATGTTTACTGAGTGTGTGCGTGTGTATTTGTTATAGGAAAGGTTGTGTGGGGTATGTGTTGTATGAGTGTGTGGTGGTGTTATATGAGAGTGTGTGTGGTGTGTGTTTTGTATAAGAGGGTGTGGTGTGTGTTGTATGAGAATGTGTGAGTGTTTTGAATGAGAGTGTGTGGTGTGTTTGTGTGTTGTATGAGAGTGTGTAGTCTCTGTGTGCTGTATGAGAGTGTGTGGTTTGTGTGTGTTGTAAGAGTGTGTAGAGTGTGTGTGTGTATTTTATGAGAGTGTGTGGTGTTTGTGTGTGTTGTATGAGACTGTGTGGAGTGTGTGTGTGTTTTGTATGAGAGTGTGTGTTTGTGTTTTGTATGATAGTGTGTGGTCTGTGTGTGTTGTATGAGAGGGTGTGTGTTGTATCAGAGTGTGTGGTGCGTATGTTGTATAAGAGTGTGTGTGGTGTATGTGTAGTATGAGTGTGTGGAGGTGTAAATTTGAGAGTGTGTGTGTGTGTGTTGTATGAGTGTTGTGTGAGATTGTGTGCTGTGTGTGTTGTATGAGATGGTGTGGTGTGTGTGTGGTGTGTGTGTTGTATAATAGTGTAAGTGGGGTATGTGTTGTATGAGTGTGTGGAGGTGTTATATGAGAGTATGTGTGGTGTGTGTTTGTTTTATGAGAGGGTGTGGTGTGTGTGTGTGTGTTGTATGAGAGTGTGTGTGGGGTGTGTTTGTTGTATGAAAGTGTGTGTGTTATTACCTTTTACAACACTTTTAAATTTGACTACAATCAGACCAACCATAAAAATGGAGATTGCAAAGGTATGTGATATCATTGCAATAGGTC
Organism: Bombina bombina; assembly: GCF_027579735.1. Classification (NCBI taxonomy): domain Eukaryota; kingdom Metazoa; phylum Chordata; class Amphibia; order Anura; family Bombinatoridae; genus Bombina; species Bombina bombina. The sequence continues at coordinate 591,508,623 of NC_069501.1, forward strand.
TGGGGAAAGAAGTTTAAAGAACCCTGGTCTAATCAATCAGAAAAAAATAATATATTTTTATTTATAAACTTATAAATATATACACCCAGGGACTCTATTATCCTGGAAACTTGTTGGAGGTAGGCACTTGGGCATACCCACATTTTTTCTTTCATGATTCAGATAGAGCATGCAATTGTATCCAACTTTCTAATTTACTCCTATTATCATGTTCTCTCTCGTTCTCTTGCTATCTTTATTTGAAAAAGCAGGAATCTAAGGTTAGGACCCAGCCCATTATTAGTTTAAAACCCTGGGCGGGGGGGGGGGGGGGGGTCAATGGTAAAAAGCCCTGCACAATTCCTCTTAATCCACAGTAATGTCAGGCTGACTGGAGTGTGGGATAACTGAGCCCTGCAGTAGCCAGTGGATTTGACCCTGGGAAGAACCTAGCCTGCAGGGGGCATCTGCTAAATTCTGTAAATCATGCCCCTGTACCCAGGCCCTGCAGAGGCGTCTGCCAAAGCACTGGTATCCTGTTTCAGTAACTAGCCCTGCAGAGGGTGTTTGCCAAGTTCTAGTATCCAACTACTGCATCCAATCTCTGCAGGGAGTGTCTGCCAAGTACCAGTCTCCAGTTCTTGTAAAATAAAACCTGCCCTGTCTGCCTGTTCACTCAATCATGCCTAAAAGGGGTAGTTCCACTAATATGCCTATGAGCATAACAAGAGGGAGATTGAAGCGAGAGGAGAGAGAATGAAAAGAGAAGGTAGTGAAGAGATGAAAAGAACTAAGAGAAAGGAGAGGGAAAAAAGTGAAGTTATCAAGAGAGATAAGAGAAAGAGTGGAGGGAGAGAGAGACACGCAAAGGAGGGGGCAATAGAGGAGGGAGATAAGAGGGAAAGAGAGATAAGAGGGAAGTGAGAGTGAAATGAGTAAAGAAAGAAGATGATGAGAGGGGAGAGTGTGAGAGAAGAGACAGGGGAGAGAGAGAATATAAGAAGCTAGTCCTAAAGACCATGTACATGGGCCAAAATCCCCATCCACTTGGATCCCCTCTCCCTCCTTCCCCTTCCCTGCCGCTCTCAATATTTTTTTTCTGCAGTGCAGCAGTCCCACTTGCTCCTGTCCCCTCCAGTCCCCCTCAACTGCCCCACTCCCCCCACCCACTCCCGCCCCCCTCCTCTCTGCTGTCTAATCCTTATGTCCATTTAAAGTCTCACACAGTCTGGTCGCAGTCACTGACTGATCCTTCCTTATGACCAGGTATGTTTGTCTTGAGCTGCAGTCTCTACTGCGCATGACTGCATCGGACAAACATACCTGGCCTTTTATAATATAGGATATTAGTAGCATCTTATCACCTCTGGTTGCAGAGGTTAAAACGCTTAAAGTGCAGTCCCCCTTTCCCTTTTGCATGTTTATTGATGCCTATGTCCCCTCTGCCTCCTGAGCATGCTGAAACTGACAAAACCGCACAGGGGCAAGCAAACGCTGGAGAAAAGTGAGGAGTCTGCACTTGGCAGCCAGAGAACTTGCAGTTGTGTAAGAAGCGGTGAAGGTTAGAAAACCCAGCTGTGCCAGGAGAAAGTTGATGGACAGGGCCACTAAACGACTTAAAACTAACATCCCAGGAACAGAAAAAGAAAAGAAACAAAGCACATTTTTCTATGCCTCTCTGTGAGGTCCTATTGTGAGTGAGGCCTTAGGGAGTCACCTATTTGGTCTAATACTAAGGCCTCCTATGCATAAAGGGTTATTATTTTCAAGCATAACACTTATATTCAGCTTTAGTTATAAGTAAAAAATTAGCATATAAGAATAAATAATACTACATATCATTATACTAAATAACCTCCTATAATTGAGATAGGATCCTCCTAGATTTTCTGAAAGTGAAAAATAAAACAATAACAAAACAGGCTACCCATTGACTTATGGATAATATTATATAATAATATAATAATATTATAATATTGTGGTTGATTACAATCTATCTACGATTTGCTCCTGAAATGGCTTTTTGCTTTCCCTCTGAATTGGTCACCAAGTTTTTCAAGTGATCGCAATACAAAATTAATTTGCTTGTTAAAAGCCTATAATCGCATATGCCTTTTCAACAGAAAAGCTTCCAAAAAGGCCTTTACGTGTGTTAAGTATCTGTTTTTGAAATAGAAACTGGGAAGTCACCCAAAACTCACAGTCAAGATAGGAACAGCACAACAGGCAAATAAAGGGTGCAACTTTTTCAGGGGCTGTACACCAAGTCCCAAATACTGATACAAAAGTCCAAAAGACAGTAGTACTCACCGCTTCCAAGGTTTAAGATAAAGCAGAATTTGTTAAGACACCAAGGAGCACAAATGGAACAACGTTTCAGACTTCAGTCCTTAATCATTCCAAAACTGACAAATACAATAGCCCATTCACACCCATTACGGTTAAAGTAAAGGTCTATTCAAGTAATCCCTTCGTTCAGTATAGAAGATAAATACTAATTTATATGTGTGAAATTTACCCTTTTGCTATCTGAATTCAAACTCCCTATGGTGCGTTTAGCAGGGGTCTGGGTGCAATAAAGAGATAAAAATTGTGATCACTTCAAATTTAAAAGCTGCCAAATTTTAACCTGCCTCAAATTGTCAGGATATCCTAAATCAATAATCTTGCTGAATAGCCCACCAGATAGTATTGAAATACAAAGGACTTATCTAGATCAGATTACACTGTTTTTAACCCTTTCCTATTTTCCAATCCAAGGAGACATCCAAGATAATAACATAGAATCCAGACCCAAAATGTACAATGCACAACAGTGTATATATGATTGAGCTCAAGGTCACGAATGTTCGTTCCAGATTACAAGTACAATAATATATGCGCCATCATAATCAAGTTTGCACTAAGCATGCATGAAGTCTCTTCGACTATAAAAACTCATTCATGATTGCACAATCTTGTTTACGGGACTCTTAAAGAGATACATAGCAGCAAAGCAGAGGTGTCATGATTTACAGTGTCAAAGAAGTAAAAATCCTGTAAAAAAAAAAAAAAAAGATTATGTGTATTTTGCATCAAAACTCTTATCCGCCATCTTGTTTACAGTTCACATCTAAAAGAATTCTTGTGAAAGTTGCTAAATGCCATATAGTAATAGGAATATCATGCACAGCCATCTTGATAACATAAAATATGCATTTAGATGGTTTAGCAGTAGTGTGGATGAAAACGGATTTCAATAGTTAACTACGAAAGCCGCGATTATGAGATCTCCTGTAAAAACACGATTTTAATAGTGCCAGTACTGTTTGTGACAATTACACCAGTGAGTGAGAAATACAATCAAATATGAAAAATGAAATATAAAATCACATCATATATAGATGTTGTCTTGAAGTGCCTATAGAAGTAAAGGCTTGTCAATTGTTAAAGGGACATGAAACTTTAATTTTTTTCTTTTGTGATTCTGACAGAGCATACAATTTTAAACAACTTTCCAATTTACTTCTGTTATCTAAATTGTTTAATTTTCTTGGTATCCTTTGTTTAAAATCATACCTGGCTAGGCTCAGGAGCTGGGTTCTAGCTACTGATTGGTGGCTGCACATATATGCATGTTGTCTTTGGTTTACCAATGAGTTCAGTTAGCTCTCAGAAGTGCATTACTGCTCCTTCAACAAAGTATACTAAGATAATGAAACAACATTTCTAGTAGAAGTAAATTGGAAAGTTTTTTAAAATTGTGTGTTCTAGGGGGGCGTGTCTGACCAACGACAAATATGGCTGCTATTCAGCTACGTCTGAACATTGGAGTTGAGGAATCTGCTGTTTATTCCTCCTAAAACCTGTAGATCTGGCTCTTTTCAAGAGGAATCTGATGTTTACTACTTATAGAACAGATCTAGGTATTTTGCATATATTACTATGAATAGACAGACCTGAATAGAGAAGGTACGCAGCAGAGGCCCAGGAATGGCCTATACCTCCCTCTACCCCCTACTATACTGATAATTCAGACAGGTCAGCTGGTTGTGCTGAAGAACGTTCACAATATCGACACCCATCATTCAAACTACAGGATGGAGCCTGTAGATCCAACCTTACTAGTGACACTGGACTATCTGTTTCACACATATCTTTTACGGCTTGAAGAGAGTGTCTAAGCGGCATGAAATGGAACTGAGGATCCTGAAAAGGGGAGGGCCATTTCCGAAACCCCAGAAAATGTTCCACAAGTGAACAACAGACCTAAAGGGCTAGCGAGTCTCAGGAGATTGCCACAACTAAAGAACAAAGAACTAAAGAACAAAGAAATATTGTCCTACCTACCTCGAACCTGTAACCCAGCTGACAGTGAATGTGGGTCTTTCTTTCTATGGAGCCTGCAGCCGGCTAGTTACACAGGAGAGGGTAGCGTAGTGCATACAAGGTATACGAGACTAGTGGACCCCCACCTCACTGCGGTGGATAGGTTGTACTTACAACCGCTGACAGAGGCGGAGGCAAAGATGAGTGCCCACAGTAAAAATAGTGAGGCTCCACTGGCAAAGAGAAAACAATTTACAGCTGAAGGTGCCGGAATTGAGATGAAGGGAACCAGGTTGCTGTGACTCAGATGTGAGAGGTCGAGACTAAAGGTACAGAGCAGCGTCTTACTGAGACTATATCTACAAAATGGACTGAGCTGGTGTCCGGACCGGTTGCATAATTCTGTCCACGGAGCTCCACACATCAGAGCTGGGATAGGATAAGCATACTATAGAGAACAGAAAATGTCATACTATTCAGCGGCTACTCATACCCCAGAAGAGATGACTTCTACATTTTTCTATGTATATACTTTAACACAAACTGTTTTGACTATAATTGGGTATATCTACTCATAATAGGTTCAATTAAGATTCATCATTACTTACCCAAATCTCAAGCAGTATGTCACTATGATATCACTAATTTATGTATATGCTTGTGCTATATTGACAAAGTCTGTTATTACCCAGAAGGGATAACTTTACTTCTCACTTAGATATATTTTCAGTAGTGCTAATAGATACGCTATGTTACAGGGTAGATAGAGACAAATTCTAATGGGCCAAAGCCTATTCACATTATATTTAAAACTCCCTCTCTTTCCACTGTCTATCTTGGCCATAGCATTGTGCTGGCAGCGTCCGAGGTGGCACACTCACAATACTCTAACATATTATCCTACCAAGACTACGCAAGGAGAGTGTGTATGTATATATATATATATATATATATATATATATTTATTTAGGGTTAAGGCTCAATATTTTGAGCTCCTACACCCTAAATCCATACATCTATGTGAAAGGCTTCTATTATTTATACCCAGGATACCCTGCACACTTGGACTACAAAACACCCTTAAAGGATTTAAATATCCCGGTACTACCATCACCATACTTCTCCAGCTCAATGAGTATGCGATAAACAAATATCATGTCAAAGCTACTGGATCTGAAATTAAGACTAACTTTACTACATTTGATTTATGTAGAGTATATACATAGTCTGAGACCCCCACCCCCACACAATTTGGATAAAGGGCCCATAGTTAACTATAAAAAAATTGGCAGGTCAATCTGCTCTAGAATTTTGGTCCTTAGACCCTCTCTATATCACTCTTTTTGAAAAGGGGACCCTACTTTAGACAGCCCTCCTGTTCCCTATAGACTTTTGGTATTGACTTTACTAGCTCCATACAGCCTAAACCTACTTATAGATTCTTATGAAACGATTAATTATAGAACTCATCGCAATTTGTTTTAGTGTGAATGAGAGCTCCACCGAGTCTGAAGTTTATATTACTCCTGCTTGGTTTGGATTTATAGTGCTCCTCTATAAAAAAACACATGTGCAAACACAGCTACAAGGGTCCAAAAGTGGTCCAAAAGTGGCGCTATATGTTTTAAGATTAAGTTCCTAGTTCCCCTCTCCTTAGGTTTTTACGCTTGGTTTGGTCCAAAAGTGACCATTTGTGACTTGAGAGGATTTTCAGTACAGAAAAATGAGGTTTCATTTGTGTATGTACACAGCTATAGTGGTTATATATGCATATCAATTTAAATGTTTGTTCATAATGTAATTGTCATAGATAGAATAATGCTCAGTAAATTACCCACATATATTTGTATGTATATATCACCTATATTATCATGTAATCTGCAACTTTAAGTGTACATGGAATCTATGTTGTTATTGCTTGTAACCTCAATTAGAACATTATTAAAAAAAAAAAAATGTGTGTTCTATCTGAATCATGGAAGAAAAATGTTGGGTTTCATGTCCCTTTAAATGCGGACAATGTGTGCTTAACACTCATCGTAAAACACAATGTACAGGTTCCCATGAGCGAACATTTTCTGTCTGACATTTAATAAATAGAGCCCTCTGTAAACGTATTGCTGGAAGACCCCAGAGAGTTAGAGATAAACCAGCTACCTGGAAGAAACAGTCTTGACAGAATGACATAAAACTACTTTAAAGCCACACTACACTAAAAATTGAATTCATTATAATATGCTTGGTTATGTATCGTTAAAAAATTGCAATTTAACCCAAAATATTTCACTTTTTCCAATCCTCCCCATTCTGACTGATATGTGAAGGCGCTTTGACAATAGTAAAGTACATAAGAGAAGCAACACTCAAAAACCTTTTTCAAGGGGTTTTCCTGAGGCTGCAATACAGTGCACATTTTGCTAATGCAAATACAGATGTAAATGCTTACAAAACATCCAGATATTTTTCATTAGTTTATAAATAAAATTGACTTTAATCTCCCTTTAAGGAAAAACAATACAAATTGTTAACCTGAGTAATAATAGCAATATATTATCGAAACAAAAAGGTGTAACTCAAAATTGTTATATTAACATAAAGGGACACTAAACCCACATTTTTCTTTCATGATTCAGATAGAGCATGCAATTTTAAGCAACTTTCTAAATTACTTCTATTATCAATTTTTCTTCGTTCGCTTGCTATCTTTATTTAAAAAGCAGGAATGTGATGCTTAGGAGCCGGACCATTTTTGGTTGAGATCCTGGGTTATGCTTGCTTATTGGTGGGTAAATGTAAGCCTCAAATAAGCAAGCGCTATCCATGGTGCTGATCCTAAAATGGTCTGGCTGCTAAGATTTACATACCTGCTTTTAAACTAAAGATAGCAAGAGAACAAAGAAAAATTGATAATAGGAGTAAATCAGAAAGTTGTTTAAAATTTCATGCTCTATCTGAATCATGAAAGAAAAAAATTTGGGTTCAGTGTCCCTTTAATTAAATCATATTTTTCCTGATTATTCTAGCTATTGTTACTGCTAACTTTAAACCTTTGTTGAAACTAGGAATACGATTATTGTGCTTTTGTTCAGGTGATTTCCAATCTACTCTTTTTAAAGGGACATTAAACACTTTGAGATTGTAATATAAAATGATAAACTGTGTAAATAAAAAAACTCTTTAATATATTTTCATTATTTATTTTGCCCCCCTTTCCTGTAATTCCATTCTAAAATTGTGAGCATTTCAGTTCCTGTTAGAAATGGAAGTGCAGAACACTGTTATATTCCACACAGCCATTGGCTGCACACTCTAGTGACTTATTTATAACTGTTCCTAATTGGCCACAGCAGAGAAGGTAACCTAAGTTACAACATTGAAGTTCTTATTGTTTTATAGACACTAAGGGGCCTATCTATCAAGCTCCGAATGAAGCTTGATGCCCCGTGTTTCTGGTGAGCCTGCAGGCTCACCAGAAACAGCAGTTATGAAGCAGCAGTCACAAAGACCGCTGCTCCATAATCTGTCCGCTTGCTCTGAGCAGGCGGACAGACATCGCCAGATATCAACCCGATTAAGTACGATCGGGCTGATTGACACCCCCTGCTGGCGGCTGATTGGCCGCGAGTCTGCAGGGGGCGGCGTCTCTTGTGAGCTGCTGGTGCAATGCTGAATACGGAGAGCGTATTGCTCTCCGTATTCAGCAAGGTCTGGCGGACCTGATCCGCACTGTCGGATCAGGGCCGCCAGACTTTCTTAAATAGGGGCCTAAAACTTTACTTTAAACAGCTAATGAAACATTATATAGTACATCTTCATGTTATTTACAGACCAATCTTTTCTTTGATTGCATCATTCTAACTAGCATGTATTTATTGTTTAATGCCCCTTTAAGCATTCACTTGTTTACAATGTAGCTTCCCCTTTTCTGTCATTCAGAATCACAGAATTCATGTACTGCTTCAATGTATAGCACATTGTAAATAATTTTCATTTTTAAATAATGAAAATGTGGGGGGGGGGAGGCGGTGTTAGCCATTACAGGGATAAGACGTGTTTTTCTCTTGCTCCTGCTCATAAACATTATATTTGTTATAGTCTGAAAAATCTTGCCAAAAAAGCTTTCATTATTCCTTTATGATCAGATGCACAGAGGATTAGGCTCACAAGACTCTTCTTTTTCAAGATATTAACAGAGCAGGAGCTGCAACGCCATCCTCCTGCATGAAGAGGCCCTGATCATAAGAGGTACAGGCTCTTTATTTGCATCAACCCAGCGTGGCTTCCAGAACAAAGACTCTGAGAAACTAATAAAGTGCCATAGCCACACATTAGAACGTTCCGGAACAGCTATTCTCTACAGATATACCCCCTGATCAGAGCTATGGAACCCCCACTCTCTAACCGGAGACTCAAGAAATTATTCGGACTACCCGTCTCTTTCCTTTTCTCTGCAACGAACTAAGGGAACAGTCTATTAGGCAGTGCGACAATTGCAGCAGTATGGGGTCGCTAAATGGAGAGGAATGTCTCACCCGGTTACCTATGGATGGATCCTATGCGGATCTAAAGCAGAGCCTACTGGGTCTCCTAAAACTGGCAAAGCAGCTGCCACAGATCTCCTCTCCTACATGCACCTATGAGACGCAGCAAGAGACGACCCCTCTTAGGACCCAGCAGACCAGAAGATGTTGAGATACAAGTAATTATCAGGACTTCTCAGCGGGGACTGACCTCATGTATGTAAGTCCTAATGCAGACACCATTTTCTCTGATAGCTGCTTGAGCACTTTGACAGAGAAACCGCTGCTATTACTCACACGAGAACTACAACATAGCCATGAGGCCCCTACTCTGACTGCCAGCTGCCAACGACGAGAGAAGGCGTCGACATATGTTTTTGCAGAGATGGAGGAGATGCTTGACTTTCCTGCATACTACCTTAGAGTCGTAGCCCACCCCTCCACATCAAAACTTTTTGAAACCTGGACATACATAAGATTATTGGGTACTACTCCCTTCGATATGTTAACTCTTTACAGGTCGGGTGTGGGCTAGACTCTGACTCTCAACATTGGATCCTTATATACAGTTTCCCTATGCTAATGCTATGTTAATGTACTCCACTGATTTAATACTTAGGCTCAATTGTCTTCTTATGGTTGATCTCCTTCCACACTTTACTGTGACCTAGTGACTACCTAGCTAGACGTTCCGGTGCCTCATTTACTTATTGTTTTCCCTCATGGCTCCCATCTGCTATAAAGTTTTCCCTAAACACTGTTTAAACATTTCTCTTTTTTTTTCTTTTCTTCCCTTTTTACTACCCAAATATATCAAGGTCCTCCCCCCCACCCACCTTTCATCCCATTCTGCTATCTTGTCCCCGTGGTGTAGACTTTTGCCATTCATTGATAGCCCTGAAGGGGCCATATTTCTAACTTATTATGGAATTAGTTATCCGGGAAGTTTATTCTATGCATAAACTATGACCTACATTAAAGAGGTACACAACTCTTGGCCCAGAGATTTATGACTGTTTCCAAACAGGAGATTCATCTAATTCCATCTAATATCAACCTACTAATAACCCCTCCAGCTATACCCTCAGATACCTTTACTCCCATCAAACCTTTTATTACAGAAGAGCCTTGTTAGTATTACTGCCCTGTGTACCCATTTAAATGATTTCAATACTAAAGCTGCCGGCGGCCGAGGCAGCGTAGTAAATAATAGAGACAGAACTGGAAAGAATGATAACTATATATAATATGTTGATAGGTAACCTGTCTTGGGGTGTATAAGTAGTAGCTAGATACCATTGGTGATTGTACTTTCTTCTTTTTTTTTTGTTTGTTTTAAACCCTTCAGCGGGTCTTTGTATATATGATCTTTCCCTACATTTCCACACTCATTCATTTCTCTTACGTTGGCAGCTAAATCACTATTTTGATCACATCATTAATTTACCCCCACGTCAGGCCTAGCATACCCTATGACCCATAGCACTGTGAGAGATACTAGATAGCAGCACAAGTGCAGAGTCTCATTGTGTACAAGTCCGAATATTAGTTCAAAATATTATCAATAGTGTCCTTAAGCTTAAGCAACCATATCATCTCGCTTATCTCTCCCTCTCCCCTATACTTCTAATTTTGAGCTACTCTTGCCCGCTGACTCCCTTTCCCCCTAAATAAATAATATCTATTCATACATGTGGGTGTGTACTTTTCACCTAACGCTCTTTCCCCAGGTATTATATACTGCTGTTTGTTTAATACACCTATGTTCGCTCCTTCTTACACAGATGGTATGCCTGCTTTTTTTTTCTTTTTCTTTCTTTTAACGGTACACATCCTCCACACTTTCTATCAATTAATATAAAAAATGTGGTCTCATTCTCATAGATTTACCCGGTTTTTATTATCCAGCTAACAATCCAGTTATGATACTTAAAGGGACAGTCAAGTCCAAAAAAACCTTTCATGATTTAAATAGGGCATGTCATTTTAAACAACTTCCAAATTTACTTTTATCACCAATTTTGCTTTGTTCTCTTGGTATTCTTAGTTGAAAACTAAACCTAGGAGGTTCATATGCTAATTTCTTAGACCTTGAAGACTGCCTCTAATCTGAATGCATTTTGACCCCTAGAGGGCATTAGTTCATGAGTTTTGTATAGATAACATTGAGCACAAGCACGTGAAGTGACCTAGGAGTGAGCACTGATTGGCTAAAATGCAAGTCTGTCAAAAGAACTGAAATAAGGGGGCAGTCAGCAGAAGTTTAGATACAAGATAATTACAGAGGTAAAACGTTTATTATTATAACTGTTGGTTATGCAAAACTGGGGAATGGGTAATAAAGGGATTATCTTTCTTTTTATACAACAAAAATTCTGGTGTTGACTATACCTTTAAGGTTTTCTACTATGTATATTGCATACAGTTAATTTTGTCTTTATATTTGATCATTGGGTATCTAATAATAGATATATTTTTTATCTTTTTCTTTCTGATAATAGTACCAAGTCAAGGATACAAACATTGCGTATAATCTCTTGCTTGTGATCTATTGTAACTGGATAAACTATGTATTCTCTCTGTTTGGTTTATGTTCATGTAATACCGCAATAAAAATCTAAGTAAAAAAAAATGTAATGAAAATGAATACATTTTAGATATGAATTTACTTAGAAACAACCATTGACGAGCAGTCACTGATTGGAAAATAATTCACTGCTAAAATTAACAATCAAAACTTAATTGTTTTAAAGTACCATACAATACATATTTTTTTTTTTTTTAAAAAAAGCATTTTAAGTCATTTCTAAAGCTAATGTGAAATGTCATTTTCCATATTTTGATGCTGATTATATTATTATTATTTAGAAGAAGCAGTGTTCCTTTAAACCTTTACCAGAGAGAACCTTATCAATGCATTGCAGCCCTTGCTGGCAGGTAAGGCGTTAATGGAATTATCTGCTTTTCAGGGTATAGCACTAAATCTAACGCTGGAACATGAGTTGAGAAAGAATGGTGTGCGCACTCTCTCAAAGTCTGTTTCCAAGCATATGTTGAATGAATTCAAGACTGTCATGTTCAGCATTTGCCACCTAATCAGAGAAAATGTTTATGTTTTTCATTACCACTCATAATAAGCCAAATAAGCATATTTCGAAAAAGGTGAGAGAGGTTACTGCCAGCTGGTGGAATTTGCAAACACAATGGTGAGGCAGAGAAATTATGCAGAGAGCTTTGGACATCTCTCTGCAATGTGTATGTGCCATGCTATGATTCCTTAAAGGGACAGTCTACACCTTAGTCATCTTAAAGTCTTACCTAAGGGATTAAAGGCTTACCACTCATTATCAGCAGAGAGGAAATAATAACATATACATAAACTTAAATCCTAAATTAGTTATAACTATAATAATAAATAAAGACACAACAACTTCTTTATGGGAAATTTTAAACCGACAAGGCTAAGATGGTGGCAAGCAAGAGCTAACTAACCCAGCACTACTGGAGGTCAGCGGCCCAAAACGGTAACTACAGCAGAGGGAGGGTTCCCTCTGCTCAATGGAGATGCTACTAAGGGGTTGTGGAGATCACGTGACCCACCCACGAGGGGAAGGAGGGGCACCTCATGTGCACCTGAGGCTATCCGCCCCTCCCATCTTTAGATTGGTCATCACTCCCCCCGTTGACCCTCTCCACGCAACAGGGCCGCTACCTCCCGCAGTCAGGTTGTAGAGAAATCCCCACCCCCTTTAACGGTGTCTGATACACGGCCGCTCGACCCGAGTATGCAGATATTGGGGAAAGATAGATTACGTTATGGTCTTATTGAGCTTAGATTGACTAATCATAACTATGCCATTGGCATCTAATAGATGTTATTGTAAGCCGCCATGAACAGGGTAGGGAGGGAGGGGAAAAAGTGATCTCTGCTTCAGGATCCAAGGAGAAAGAGGGACAGGAAGCTACGTGCAGCTCTTTTTAAGGTAAGGCCATGGATTCCTCCCAACAATGTTGCACTAGCTTCTACACCCAGCCCTCTTCTCCTATCTCACTAATTCTAGCCTTAACCCTTAGGTTGCTGCAGTCCCATGCTGTTCCTTTCGCTGTCTTTACGTTAAGCTGCAAATATCCTCCTGCACCTTTTCTATATTATGCAGCAGTAACAGTAAAAAAGTTAAAGATCCAGCCCCCACATGTATCAACCTTACAACCACCCCTACTATACCTAGAATAAGACACAGGAAACATCATCTTGGTACAAAATTGGCTACAGCACATTTATTAAATAACAAAAACCTTTTAAATACTAATAAATACCACAATTGAACATAACATAAACACAATGACATCAATATCTGGGCTGCATTAAAGGCCTCACTAGTTACAAAAGACTCACTAATTGGATTCAACAGACTGTCAATGCTATTCAGCAGAGTGCATAGATTCAGCCCAGATTGTGATGTCATCAGTGGGCAGAGCTTGGCAGCCATTTCAAAGTGACCAGATACAGAAAGGGTGCAGGAGGCTATTTGCAGCTTAATCTAAAGTACGACTTTAAGATGACAAGGGTGTAGACTGTCCCTTTAAAGGGACATGAATGAAAATAAAATCGATCAAGTGAATGAAAGCTCAGCAATTAAGTAAAATGTGAATAAATATATATGGAAATGATGTAGGAAATACACATATTGCAGTATACAATTTAATTTGGTCATCTGAAAAAAAAGTAGATTTATTTGGCAAACAAATGAACATTAAAAACTAGAATCTATTTGAACAAACCATCTTTTAAGATGCAACAAATATATTTTCCTCTGTGATTAATGACATGTCTCTATATACAAGCTGACACAAGCACTCACTGGGGCGACGTGAGCAAGATTACAGCAGATAAACTAATCATTAATCATTCCTTATGACTGACAAATGCAGTAATAACCATTGCTTTAGAGGGATTATTTTGCCAAGGTCATTGAGGTCAATACAGCAGGTACGATACTACCTGGGTGGATCTCTAAAAGCTATAATGCCATCCCTGTTTGTAACAGTTGCAATTGTATATTGGTGAGTTGTGAGAGCGCAAGTTCTTCCCTCTGTTTTAATAAAGTGCTAGTATTTTCCTTCAGATACTAGGTGCCAACTGGCAAACGCCTATGTGCAAACTCCCACACCCTGCAGGCTAATGACAACAGGTATCGTGTGTAGGCGCTACCTGGCAGGCTTCATAGTGCTGACTCTTCTTCTGAAGGGTAAATCTGCTGCCACCTGCAATGTATGATCTATTTATATACATATTATCTCACTCCGTACCTACTTGCTTTTTATGTACAAAAATCAGCCTGCAAAGTTGTCAACAATTCTGAGAGTTTCTGCTTGATTCTGTGGTCCAATTTGTTATTGGTGAGCTGGGTGTCTAAAGGGACAAATGTATCTAATTTTTTTTTTCTCAAACTCAGTTTTGTAACATCTAATTAGAACTTTGTGTGTGATTAAAGGGACATGAAAACCCAAAAAAATTTATTTCAAGATTCAGAGAATGCAATGTTTTGAAATTATTTTTATTAGAGAAGCAAAAATGTACAAAAAGTTCAGACATAGGGGAATATTTAACATAGTGCGAGCAGACATGATACAATGTAGCGTATCATGTCCGCTGCACATCGATAAATGCAGACAGCGTACTCTGTCAGCATTTATCATTGCACCAGCAGTTCTTGTAAACTACTGGCGCAGTGCTGCCCCTGCAGATTTGCAGCCAATCGGCCGCTAGCAGGGGGTGTCAATCAACCCAAAAGTATTCAATAGGGTTGATTTCTGTCCGCTGCCTCAGAGCAGGCAGATAGGTTATGAGCAGCAGTCTTTAGACCACTGCTTCATATCTTCTGTTTCCGGGGAGCCTGAAGGCTCGCGAGTAAACAGGAGCTTGATAAATCGTCCCCATAGTATTATCACACAATACTATTACAATAGTTATGGATTAGTCAAATAATATACAGGATGATATGTAAATGATCCTTTTAAGTATGGCCAATAGCAAAGGGTGTAAGAGCTTCTACATTCTTAACATAAGAAAAAAAAAAAAACCCCATAGATTTAAACATTTTAAATATAAACATCTCAGGAGTGTAGACTGTATAACCTAGGCAATGTTTAAGATAAGGAGTGGGGTCTTTAACAATTCCAAGCTCAGTTTAGCTCTTATAGTATTAGTATTAATAAAAATATGAATCACATTCTAGTCTGCACACTGTAAGTCCCCCAGTACACTATGGACTAGATCACAAATGTGGTGCAAACGGTTTTGCGCTAGCGCAATCGCAATTTCACAAGCCATTTTCATTCTGCTGAGAGAAATCTCAATTGCACTAGCGCAATCGCCTTTTCTGCTTCAAGCCTTACCACAATCTAAAAGCTGTGGTAAACTGGTTTCCGACAATAAAAAGTTGCACAAAACACAACAAAAATACATCACAAACTAAACTTACACCCATAAACCAAACTACTGACCCCTAGACCGCCATCCCCCTACATTGCAAACACTAATAATCCTATTAACCCCTAATTTGCCACTTCCACATTGCAATAAATAAATAACACTATTAACCCCTAAACCGCCATCCCCCCACATTGCAAATGATCTAAATAAACTATTAACTCCTAAACTGCCACCCCCACATCACAAAGTATCTAAATAAACTATTAACCCCTAAAACACCATCTCCAAGTATCTAAACTTTTTTTCTACATTGATTTTTATGGGGGAACACATGCACGTGCAAAATAATAATTTTTTCAACTTTCAACATATAAGTGAAACCCAAGAAGCGCAAAAAGCCTAACGCTAGCAGTGTTTTCGGTAGCGAAAAAGTTATAATTACTGCAGCACTTGTATTCTAGCTCTATGAGTATAATCTGTCTATACATAAAATCTCAAAATGACAGCAAAAGAGGAAATAGCTAAGTATATCCTGAGGATAAAATCCCTTAAGATTAGAGCAGCACATAGCTGAGGCCTAGATTTAGAGTTTGGCGGTAGCCGTCAAAACCAGCGTTAGAGGCTCCTAACGCTGGTTTTGGGCTACCGCCGGTATTTGGAGTCAGTCAGGAAAGGGTCTAACGCTCACTTTGCAGCCGCGACTTTTCCATACCGCAGATCCCCTTACGTCAATTGCGTATCCTATCTTTTCAATGGGATCTTTCTAACTCCGGTATTTAGAGTCGTGGCTCAAGTGAGCGCTAGAAATCTAACGACAAAACTCCAGCCGCAGAAAAAAGTCAGTAGTTAAGAGCTTTCTGGGCTAACGCCGGTTTATAAAGCTCTTAACTACTGTGCTCTAAGGTACACTAACACCCATAAACTACCTATGTACCCCTAAACTGAGGTCCCCCCACATCGTCGCCACTCGATTAAATTTTTTTAACCCCTAATCTGCCGACCGCCACCTACGTTATACTTATGTACCCCTAATCTGCTGCCCCTAACACCGCCGACCCCTATATTATATTTATTAACCCCTAACCTGCCCCCCACAATGTCGCCGCCAGCTACCTACAATAATTAACCCCTAATCTGCCGACCGCAAAGAGCCGCCACCTACGTTATCCTTATGTACCCCTAATCTGCTGCCCCTAACACCGCCGACCCCGATATTATATTTATTAACCCCTAACCTGTCCCCCCTCAACGTCGCCTCCACCTGCCTACACTTATTAACCCCTAATCTTCCGACCGAATCTCGCCGCTACTGTAATAAATGGATTAACCCCTAAAGCTAAGTCTAACCCTAACACTAACACCCCCCTAAATTAAATATAATTTAAATCTAACGAAATTAATTAACTCTTATTAAATAAATTATTCCTATTTAAAACTAAATACTTACCTGTAAAATAAACCCTAATATAGCTACAATATAAATTATAATTATATTATAGCTATTTTAGGATTAATATTTATTTTACAGGCAACTTTGTAATTATTTTAACCAGGTACAATAGCTATTAAATAGTTAAGAACTATTTAATAGTTACCTAGTTAAAATAATTACAAAATTACCTGTAAAAAAAATCCTAACCTCAGTTACAATTAAACCTAACACTACACTATCAATAAATAAATTAAATAAAATGCCTACAATTATCTACAATTAAACCTAACACTACACTATCAATAAATTAATTAAATACAATACCTACAATTATCTACAATTAAACCTAACACTACACTATCAATAAATTAATTAAGTACAATTCCTACAAATAAATACAATGAAATAAAATATCTAAAGTACAAAAAATAAAAAAGAACTAAGTTACAAAAAATATTTTTTTTACAAACATTAGAAAAATATTACAACAATTTTAAACTAATTACACCTACTCTAAGCCCCCTAATAAAATAACAAAGCCCCCCAAAATAAAAAAATGCCCTACCCTATTCTAAATTAAAAAAGTTCAAAGCTCTTTTACCTTACCAGCCCTGAACAGGGCCCTTTGCGGGGCATGCCCCAATGAATTCAGCTCTTTTGCCTGTAAAAAAAACACATACAATACCCCCCCCCAACATTACAACCCACCACCCAGATACCCCTAATCTAACCCAAACCCCCCTTAAATAAACCTAACACTAAGCCCCTGAAGATCTTCCTACCTTATCTTCACCCTGCCAGGTTCACCGATCCATCCTCAGAAGTCTTGATCCAAGCCTCGGAAGTGTTGATCCAAGCCCAAGCGGGGGGCTGAAGAGTGACGTCCATCCTCGGGCTGAAGTCTGGATCAAAGCGGCGACTGAAGAACTCCATCATCGGGCTGAAGTCGGAAGTCCATCATCGGGATGAAGTCTTCTATCAAGCAGCATCTTCTGTTCCGATCAGCCAATAGAATGTGAGCTCAATCTAATTGGCTTAATTCCGATTGGCTGATAGAATCCTATCAGCCAATCGGAATTCGACGGACGCCATCTTGGATGACGTCATTTAAAGGAACCGTCATTCGGCGAGTAGGCGTCGGGAGAAGAGGATGTTCCGTGATGGCTCCGGAAGAAAGAAGATTGAAGATGCTGCTTGATAGTAGACTTCATCCCAATGATGGACTTCCGACTTCAGCCCGATGATGGAGTTCTTCAGTCGCCGCTTGGATCCAGACTTCAGCCCGAGGATGGACGTCACTCTTCAGCCCCCCGCTTGGGCTTGGATCAACACTTCCGAGGCTTGGATCAAGACTTCCGAGGACGGATCGGTGAACCTGGCAGGGTGAAGATAAGGTAGGAAGATCTTCAGGGGCTTAGTGTTAGGTTTATTTAAGGGGGGTTTGGGTTAGATTAGGGTTATGTGGGTGGTGGGT
Source organism: Bombina bombina (assembly GCF_027579735.1). Lineage (NCBI taxonomy): Eukaryota > Metazoa > Chordata > Amphibia > Anura > Bombinatoridae > Bombina > Bombina bombina. The sequence continues at coordinate 591,526,772 of NC_069501.1, forward strand.
TGTAATGTTGGGGGGGGGTATTGTATGTGTTTTTTTTACAGGCAAAAGAGCTGAATTCTTTGTGGCATGCCCCGCAAAGGGCCCTGTTCAGGGCTGGTAAGGTAAAAGAGCTTTGAACTTTTTTAATTTAGAATAGGGTAGGGCATTTTTTATTTTGGGGGGCTTTGTTATTTTATTAGGGGGCTTAGAGTAGGTGTAATTAGTTTAAAATTGTTGTAATATTTTTCTGATGTTTGTAAATATTTTTTTATTTTTTGTAACTTAGTTCTTTTTTATTTTTTGCACTTTAATTTGTTTATTTCATTGTATTTATTTGTAGGTATTGTATGTAATTAATTTGTTGATAGTGTAGTGTTAGGTTTAATTGTAGGTAATTGGAGGTATTTCATTTAATTAATTTATTGATAGTGATAGTGTTAGGTTTAATTGTAACTTAGGTTAGGATTTATTTTACAGGTAAATTTGTAATTATTTTAACTATTTTAGCTATTAAATAGTTCTTAACTATTTAATAGCTATTGTACCTGGTTAAAATAAATACAAAGTTGCCTGTAAAATAAATATTAATCCTAAAATAGCTATAATATAATTATAATTTATATTGTAGCTATATTAGGATTTATTTTACAGGTAAGTATTTAGCTTTAAATAGGAATAATTTATTTAATAAGAGTTAATTAATTTCGTTAGATTTAAATTATATTTAACTTAGGGGGGTGTTAGTGTTAGGGTTAGACTTAGCTTTAGGGGTTAATACATTTATTAGAATAGCGGTGAGCTCCAGTCGGCAGATTAGGGGTTAATGTTTGAAGTTAGGTGTCGGCGATGTTAGGGAGGGCAGATTAGGGGTTAATACTATGTATTATAGGGTTAGTGAGGCGGATTAGGGGTTAATAACTTTATTATAATAGCGGTGCGGTCCACTCGGCAGATTAGGGGTTAATAAGTGTAGGCAGGTGGAGGCGACGTTGAGGGGGGTAGATTAGGGGTTAATAAATATAATATAGGGGTCGGCGATGTTAGGGCAGCAGATTAGGGGTACATAGGGATAATGTAAGTAGCGGCGGTTTACGGAGCGGCAGATTAGGGGTTAAAAAAATATGCAGGTGTCAGCGATAGCGGGGGCGGCAGAATAGGGGTTAATAAGTGTAAGGTTAGGGGTGTTTAGACTCGAGGTACATGTTAGAGTGTTAGGTGCAGACGTAGGAAGTGTTTCCCCATAGCAAACAATGGGGCTGCGTTAGGAGCTGAACGCGGCTTTTTTGCAGGTGTTAGGTTTTTTTTCAGCTCAAACAGCCCCATTGTTTCCTATGGGGGAATCGTGCACGAGCACGTTTTTGAAGCTGGCCGCGTCCGTAAGCACCGCTGGTATCGAGAGTTGAAGTTGCGGTAAATATGCTATACGCTCCTTTTTTGGAGCCTAACGCAGCCATTCTGTGAACTCTCAATACCAGCGGTATTTAAAAGGTGCGGCCAGAAAAAAGCATGCGTAGCTAACGCACCCCTTTGGCCGCAAAACTCTAAATCTAGCCATGAGACATTGGTGCCAGCATGTTAGTAAAGAGCAATGTGAGAGCAAAAAGCGAGAAAAAATATGATGATGACCACTTATTGGAGTTACAGTGTTGTAACAGGAGGAGTGTAGAGGTTTAAATATAATAGAGACTATAGCCCTCAGCAATTTTTAAATAAGTTTAACTCTCTCATAAATTATTGTGAGAGTGAACTGGCATGCAAAGTTGAGTTGTGCTAAAGATATTCAAACATAAACCAAGATTACAAGTTGTGCGCCAAACCCAGTGTGTAAATAACGCTAAACATTTAGCGGTATTATACTTCCATAGTGCTGCCATTACAAGCTACAAAAAAACCTTCTTGTGCTGTGCTTTATGGTGCGTTAAGCTCCATACCGCACAAAAGCCAAGGCCTGACTTGCATGCTTGTGCATGTATCCCCCCATAGACATCAATGAAGAGAAAGTGTTGTAAAAAAAACAACACTTGCGATTGCGGAATGGCGATCGCTATAACACATTTCCCATTGATGACTATGGGGACAAGAAGGTTACATAAAAACCTAACACCACCCTAACATAAACCCCTAGTCTAAATACCGTTAATCCGCCACCCCTGACATCGCTGAAACTAAAGTTATAAACCCCTAATGCGCCGCCCCCGACATCATTGACATTAAATAAAGTTATTAACCGCTAAAACGCTGCTCCCCGCATCACTAACACTGAAATAAACATATTAACCCCTAAACTGCCGCCCCTACATCACAACACACTAAATTAAACTATTAACCCTTAAACCGCTGCCCCCCACATCACAAATACGAAACTAAACCTATGAACCCCTAAACCGCCGGCCCTCCACATCGCAACACACTAAATTAAACTATTAACCCCTAAACCTAACACCCCCTAACTTTAAATTAAAGCCTTTATATAAAAATAAAAATATTACCTGTAAAATAATACAAAACTAAGCTTAAACTATAAATAAACCTAATATAACTATTTTAAAAAACTAAAATAAACAAAAAATAAAAAACATAAGTTATAAAATTAAAAAATCCTAAAACTATGAAAACCCCCCCCAAAAAAACTAATATTACAAAAAATAAATAAATGAAGTTATCCAAAATAATAAAAATTAAACCTAATCTAATACCCCAAAATAAAAACACTCCCTAATCTAACAATAAACTACCAATTGCCCTTAAAATGGCCTTTTGTAGGGCATTGCCCTGAAGCAATCAGCAAAATAGGATTTAAGCAGCTATTGGCTCCGCACCTCTGGGAAAAAGATAGAAGATGGTCCCGCGATGGATGAAGATAGAGCCGCCTGGATGAAGACCTTCATCACCGGACTTCAGGAACTGTGAGTACCTATTTCGGGGTTAGGGTTTATTTATTTTTTGGGGTGTATTTTTTTTTTAGATTAGAGATTTTTAATTTTAATGGGCAGCAAAAGAACTGATTGCCCTTTTAAGGGCAATGCCCATCCAAATGCCCCTTTAGGGGCAATGGGTAGCTTAGGTTTTTTTAGAGTTAGTTTTTTTAATTTTGGGGTGTTCGTTGGGTGGGGGAGGTTTACTGTTACGGGGTACTTTGTATTTTTTTTAAGTAAAATAACTGATCGCTTCAGGCCAATGTCCTACAAAAAGCCCTTTTAAGGGCTATTGGTAGTTTATTGTTGGATTAGGGGGGGTTTTATTTTGCGGTGGCTTTTTTATTTTAAATAGGGGTATTAGATAAGGTTTAATTCTTATTATTTTGGATTATTTAGTTTATTATTTTCTGTAATCTTAGATTTTTTTTTATTTTTTTTAGTGTTTGAATTTTTTGTAATATTATTTTTTTTATTTTTTTCGTAGTGTTAGGATTTTTTAATTTTGTAACATAGGCCTAGATTTAGAGTTTTGTCGGTAATGACCCGCGTAGCTAACGCCGGCTTTTTTCTGGCCGCACCATAAAAATAACTCTGGTATTGAGAGTCCACAAAAAGGCTGCGTTAGGCTCCAAAAAAGGAGCGTAGAGCATTTTTAACGCAGCTTCAACTCTCGATACCAGAGTTGCTTACGCAAGCGGCCAACCTCAAAAACGTGCTTGTGCACGATTCCCCCATAGGAAACAATGGGGCTGTTTGAGCTGAAAAAAAACCTAACACCTGCAAAAAAGCCGCGTTCAGCTCCTAACGCAGCCCCATTGTTTGCTATGGGGAAACACTTCCTACGTCTGCACCTAACACCCTAACATGTACCCCGAGTCTAAACACCCCTAACCTTACACTTATTAACCCCTAATCTGCCGTCCCCGCTATCGCTGACCCCTGCATATTATTTTTAACCCCTAATCTGCCGCTCCGTAAACCGCCGCTACTTACACTATCCTTATGTACCCCTAATCTGCTGCCCTAACATCGCCGACGCCTATATTATATTTATTAACCCCTAATCTGCCCCCCTCAACGTCGCCTCCACCTGCCTACACTTATTAACCCCTAATCTGCCGAGCGGACCTGAGCGCTACTATAATAAAGTTATTAACCCCTAATCCGCATCACTAACCCTATAATAAATAGTATTAACCCCTAATCTGCCCTCCCTAACATTGCCGACACCTAACTTCAAACATTAACCCCTAATCTGCCGACCGGAGCTCACCGCTACTATAATAAATGTATTAACCCCTAAAGCTAAGTCTAACCCTAACACTAACACCCCCCTAAATTAAATATAATTTTAATCTAACAAAATTAATTAACTCTTATTAAATAAATTATTCCTATTTAAAGCTAAATACCTGTAAAATAAATCCTAATATAGCTACAATATAAATTATAATTACATTGTAGCTATTTTAGGATTAATATTTATTTTACAGGCAACTTTGTAATTATTTTAACCAGGTACAATAGCTATTAAATAGTTAAGAACTATTTAATAGTTACCTAGTTAAAATAATAACAAAATTACCTGTAAAATAAATCCTAACCTAAGTTACAATTAAACCTAACACTACACTATCAATAAATTAATTAAATAAAATACCTATAATTATCTACAATTAAACCTACCACTACACTATCAATAAATAAATTAAATACAATACCTACAAATAACTACAATGAAATAAACTATCTAAAGTACAAAAAATAAAAAAGAACTAAGTTACAAAAAATAAAAAAATATTTACAAACATAAGAAAAATATTACAACAATTTTAAACTAATTACACCTACTCTAAGCCGCCTAATAAAATAACAAAGACCCCCAAAATAACAAAATGCCCTACCCTATTCTAAATTACTACATTTCAAAGCTCTTTTACCTTACCAGCCCTGAACAGGGCCCTTTGCGGGGCATGCCCCAAGAAATTCAGCTCTTTTGCCTGTAAAAAAAAACATACAATACCCCCCCCAACATTACAACCCACCACCCACATACCCCTAATCTAACCCAAACCCCCCTTAAATAAACCTAATACTAAGCCCCTGAAGATCTTCCTACCTTGTCTTCACCCTACCAGGTTCACCGATCCGTCCTGAAGAGCTCTTCCGATGTCCTGATCCAAGCCCAAGCGGGGGGCTGAAGAGGTCCATGATCCGGCTGAAGTCTTCATCCAAGCGGGAGCTGAAGAGGTCCATGATCTGGATGAAGTCTTCATCCAAGCGGGAGCTGAAGAGGTCCATGATCCGGATGAAGTCTTCTATCAACGGCATCTTCAATCTTCTTTCTTCCGGATCCATCTTGCAGACCTCCGACGCGGAACATCCTCTTCTCCCGACGCCTACTAGCCGAATGACGGTTCCTTTAAGGGATGTCATCCAAGATGGCGTCCCTCGAATTCCGATTGGCTGATAGGATTCTATCAGCCAATCGGAATTAAGGTAGGAATATTCTGATTGGCTGATGGAATCAGCCAATCAGAATCAAGTTCAATCCGATTGGCTGATATCTGATATTTGATATTTGGATGATATCTGATATCTGATATTTGTCCTGTTCGTGTACTCTGCTCGATAGCCCCTTGGTACCTAGTGGCTGGACTGATCTCACAGTACCTGATTTTTGGCCTGTTCCTGGACTCTTCTCTTGTTGGCCCCTTGGTACATAGTTACTGGACTGATCTCACAGTACTTGACCTTTGGACTCAAGACTCTGAGGTCTCGTTATCAAGCCGTCAACTTTCTTGCATTCGACGGCACCAATATGCTCGCTTGACATCGCCTAACATCACGGCCGCAGACGTGAATACGCTGTACATATTTATCTAAAAAGTTGTCAAAAAGCCACTTAAAAGGGAATTTAGCTCTTTTTCAAAAGCCCAAACCCTAATCTAAAATTAAAACCCACCCAATAAACCCTTAAAAAAGCCTAACACTAACCCCCGAAGATCTACTTACAGTTTCTGAAGAGCCGACATCCATCCTCAACGAAGCGGCAGAAGTCCTCATCGAAGCCGGCAGAAGTCTTCATCCAAGCGGGCCGACGTCTTCATCCAACCGGGCAAAAGTCTTCATCCATCCGGCATGGAGCAGCTCCATCTTCAAGACTTCCGGCGTGGAGAATCCTCTTCTTACGACGTCTTCTTCCGAATGAAGGTTTCTTTAAATGACATCATCCAAGATGGCGTCCCTCGAATTCCGATTGGCTGATAGGATTCTATCAGCCAATCGGAATTAAGGTAGGAATATTCTGATTGGCTGATGGAATCAGCCAATCAGAATCAAGTTCAATCCGATTGGCTGATTCGATCAGCCAATCAGATTGAGCTTGCATTCTATTGGCTGTTCCGATCAGCCAATAGAATGCAAGCTCAATCTGATTGGCTGATTGGATCAGCCAATCGGATTGAACTTGATTCTGATTGGCTGATTCCATCAGCCAATCAGAATATTCCTACCTTAATTCCGATTGGCTGATAGAATCCTATCAGCCAATCGGAATTCGAGGGACGCCATCTTGGATGACGTCCCTTAAAGGAACCGTCATTCGGCTAGTAGGCGTCGGGAGAAGAGGATGTTCCGCGTCGGAGGTCTGCAAGATGGATCCGGAAGAAAGAAGATTGAAGATGCCGTTGATAGAAGACTTCATCCGGATCATGGACCTCTTCAGCTCCCGCTTGGATGAAGACTTCATCCGGATCATGGACCTCTTCAGCTCCCGCTTGGATGAAGACTTCAGCCGGATCATGGACCTCTTCAGCCCCCCGCTTGGGCTTGGATCAGGACATCGGAGGAGCTCTTCAGGACGGATCGGTGAACCTGGTAGGGTGAAGACAAGGTAGGAAGATCTTCAGGGGCTTAGTGTTAGGTTTATTTAAGGGGGGTTTGGGTTAGATTAGGGGTATGTGGGTGGTGGGTTGTAATGTTGGGGGGGTTATTGTATGTTTTTTTTACAGGCAAAAGAGCTGAATTTCTTGGGGCATGCCCCGCAAAGGGCCCTGTTCAGGGCTGGTAAGGTAAAAGAGCTTTGAAATGTAGTAATTTAGAATAGGGTAGGGCATTTTGTTATTTTGGGGGTCTTTGTTATTTTATTAGGGGGCTTAGAGTAGGTGTAATTAGTTTAAAATTGTTGTAATATTTTTCTTATGTTTGTAAATATTTTTTTATTTTTTGTAACTTAGTTCTTTTTTATTTTTGTACTTTAGATAGTTTATTTCATTGTAGTTATTTGTAGGTATTGTATTTAATTTATTTATTGATAGTGTAGTGGTAGGTTTAATTGTAGATAATTATAGGTATTTTATTTAATTAATTTATTGATAGTGTAGTGTTAGGTTTAATTGTAACTTAGGTTAGGATTTATTTTACAGGTAAATTTGTAATTATTTTAACTATTTTAGCTATTAAATAGTTCTTAACTATTAAATAGCTATTGTACCTGGTTAAAATAATTACAAAGTTGCCTGTAAAATAAATTTTAATCCTAAAATAGCTACAATGTAATTATTCATTATATTGTAGCTATATTAGGGTTTATTTTACAGGTAAGTATTTAGCTTTAAATAGGAATAATTTATTTAATAAGAGTTAATTAATTTCGTTAGATTAAAATTATATTTAATTTAGGGGGGTGTTAGTGTTAGGGTTAGACTTAGCTTTAGGGGTTAATACATTTATTAGAATAGCGGTGAGCTCCAGTCGGCAGATTAGGGGTTAATAATTGAAGTTAGGTGTTGGCGATGTTAGGGAGGGCAGATTAGGGGTTAATAAATATAATATAGGGGTCGGCGGTGTTAGGGGCAGCAGATTAGGGGTACATAGCTATAATGTAGGTGGCGGCGCTTTGCGGTCGGCAGATTAGGGGTTAATTATTGTAGGTAGCTGGCGGCGACGTTGTGGGGGGCAGATTAGGGTTAATAAATATAATACAGGGGTCGGCGGTGTTAGGGGCAGCAGATTAGGGGTACATAAGGATAACGTAGGTGGCGGTTGGCAGATTAGGGGTTAAAAAAATTTAATCAAGTGGCAGCGATGTGGGGGGGGGCCTCAGTTTACGGGTACATAGGTAGTTTATGGGTGTTAGTGTACTTTAGAGTACAGTAGTTAAGAGCTTTATGAACCGGCGTTAGCCCAGAAAGCTCTTAACTACTGACTTTTTTCCTGCGGCTGGAGTTTTGTCGTTAGATGTCTAACGCTCACTTCAGCCACGACTCTAAATACCGGAGTTAGAAAGATCCCATTGAAAAAATAGGATACGCAATTGACGTAAGGGGATCTGCGGTATGGAAAAGTCACGGCTGAAAAGTGAGCGTTAGACCCTATTTTGAGTGACTCCAAATACCGGAGTTAGCCTAAAACCAGCGTTAGGAGCCTCTAACGCTGGTTTTCACGGCTAACGCCAAACTCCAAATCTAGGCCTTAGTTTTTTATGTTTTTTTTTTAAAATAGTAATGTTAGGTGTATTTATACTTTAAGCTTAGGTTTTTTTAATTTCACAAGTTTTTTTGCAATGTGGGGGCCGGCGGTTTAGGGGTTAATATGTTTATTTAGTGTTGGCGATGTGGGGGGTCGCCGGTTTAGGGGTTAATACTTTAATTCAGTGTTGGCGATGTGGGTGGGCGGCGGTTAAGGGGTTAATAGGTTTAATATTGTATTTGCGATGTGGGGGGATGGCGGTTTAGGGGTTAAGAGGTAGTTTATGTTACTTTGTAACATTTTTGTTATGAGTTTTGTGAAACATTATTGTTTCGCAAAATCCGTAACTACTGTTTTTTGATCGCGGAATGGATTGTTGCGGTACAAGCTATAATGCTAGCGTAATAGCCTGACCGAACAACTTGTAATACGGGAGACCTGAAAATTGCACACTCAAACTTTTTTGAGTACGGAATGGAGAGTTGCCGTACAGGCTAAAACGCTAGCGGTATAGCTGTACCGCAGCGACTTGTAATATGGGAGACCTGCCATTCCGTGTGCAAAGGCCAATTTTTCAGCAGTATAGCCATACCGCACAACTTGTAATTTTGCCCATAGTAAGTAAAGGCAGATTAAATAATGTGTCACTGGCTGTACAAATCTGAGCCTTATACTTCCCAGAATAGGAAAACATTCTGGTGTGAGAACATCAAGAAGAGTGTTAATATCATGTCTTAGAACACAATATGAAGGGGAAAAAAAATACTGTGACATTCTCCAAAATAGAGCTCCACAGTGAAAAAGCATGGGGCATAGTCTGAACATTTTGCTAAGTGTCAGCAATGTATGTATAGAATAATATAACTCAGGAATAAACTAGTAGGCGAACATACTTTAGAAAAAGATTATAGTGAGAACTTATACAACCTTTCTAACTACGAGTGCTGTACAAGTCAATAACATGACAAAACCAGACATCCCAACTCTCCTGGAAGTTCCAGGAGTCTCCCGCATTGAAACAGTGGCTCCCTGACGCCCGCAAATTAAATACAATATCCTGGAAGTCAGCTGTGCCGGGATAGGAAGCGAATCATGTCACCCACAAATATAGTCAATCACGTCAGATCTGATTAGCACACACAAAATCAGGTAGCAGCAGTCGCATGATGAACCCTACATGATCTTGTCATGAGTTGTGTCTCTGGCGTTTCCATGGTAGCAGGAAGTGACGCACTGAAGCCGGTTTCCGCACCAATGAGGAGCTTACAGGACGAGCAAAGAGCTGAGCTGCTGTAACGGAGTGCCAGTGACCGGTTTGTAACGTGGTGACTCTGGGGAAGGTAAGTGTGCGCAGCTCGGTGCTTCTTATACCTGTTGCTAGGGCTGGAAGTATATCTGTATCACGTGTACAGTGCAGATACAATGGGGCATATTTATCAATCTCTGAGGTGGCGGACAGACATCGCCAGAAATCAACCCGATCGAATATGATCAGGTTAATTGACACCCCCTGCTAGCGGCTGATTGGCAGCGGATCTGCAGGGGGCAGCATTGCACCAGCAGTTCACAAGAACTGCTGGTACAATGATAAATTCTGAGAGCGTATTGCGGATCATGTCCGCTCGCACAATGATAATTCTGCCCCAATGAATGAAGCAGGCACAGAGGGCATGGATTCTTAAAGTGAAGATCAATTAAAAAATAAAAAAACTATTAAAAACAAGGGCACTTTCATTCATAAAAATTGACATTTCAGCGTTTTTTTTAAAATATACTTACCTTTTCTTCTTGAAGCCGCTCTAGTGCTTCACCAGCCTCTTCATATGTCAGCAATGACGATTTCAGCATCCTCCAATCACGGCTTCCCCCCGGGGTATTCATTGCCTGAGGCAATGCCGTGATTGGAGGAAGCCGGTTTCATCATTGTTGGGTAAGTAAACCAGGAAGAAGCAGGCGGGCATCGTTTCAGAACAACGATCCCGCATTTCAGAAGAACAAGTTAGGTATTTTTAAAATACGGTGCTATGTCAATTTTCATGAATGAAAGTGCCACTGTTTTTAATAGTTTTTTTTTAAAAAAACGGGCACTTTCACATGAAAATTGACCTTCACTTTAACTCCTGAGATGCCTTAGAGGGTTGACCTTTATTAACAGCCAAGGGTAAAACTAACCCTACATTAGATCACACTAACTCATACAATAGACCCCAGATCTATATATTCCTACATCCCTGATTGATTTTTATATTTCAGGGATACCCCATAATTTCTCACAGCTGTATAACAAAATAGGAAAATATATTTGTTTAGATCAAATTGAAATTGGAAGCTAATTAAGCCAATATTGATAAATAATTTAAATGTATATATATATATATATATATATATATATATATATACTGTATATATATATATATATATATATATATATATATATATATATATACTGTATATATATATATTTATACTGTGTGTGTGTATATATATATATATATATATATATATATATATATAAATACTGTATACAGTATAAATATATATATATATATATATAATTTTTTTTAAATGATCTATTTTTAGGCTTTTAGGCGTTATATATGATTCAGTCAGGTATCAATTTAAAGGGACATGATTAAATCCCTTTTTGATTAGGGGACGCAGAAGCCTGTGAAGCCACCTCCCAGAAATTAGTTTTTGCAGGTTGGGACGTCTGTAAACAGGACAACAGGACAGTTACAGTGCAGCAAATTTGTAAAACAGCCATTCAGCATAAATATTCTATTATATTAATGAGATTATTCTAAGAAGCCGGTTATATGCAAAATATGTCAACTTAGCCGATACCCCTATTATGTCTTTGTGAGTACACAAACATTTAAGACCAGTGATCATTTCATGCTGCCTGCACAAGGGCAGACATCTTGAAATGAACGGTGTCACCAGCCGATTTCCAACTCCTGTGCAATGTTTCCTTTTTTAACCCTAGTTTCCTGAACACTGGAAAGCGTGTCAACATGGTAGGCAGTTATTTTTTAAATAAACAGCCCCACATTCAAAAAACACCATTGTACCACCTTCATACTGCGGCCCATAAGGCAGATGCTTTCCACAAGAGGGCAAGGAAGTTCCAAATCATATGAGTAATGTTTATTATCTAGTGCCCCGGTGATTAAGTAGTCAGGTATTATAGGCATATTATATTATAGGCATATTATTTAGTTATTTCAGGTTTTCTGCAGTGTTTTATCCCCCCTTACCCCCCAACCTTTCTGATCCCCCCCCAAACATCTCTCTAACCCTCCCCCCTCTACCTATTTGCCGCCATCTTAGGTACTGGCAGCTGTCTTCCAGTACCCAGTTTGCAGCAAATTAGGCAATTAAAAAAAAAAAAGCAACCTTTTTTTTCTGTAGTGTAGCTGCCCCCCTCATTACCCTACCCCCTCCCAGATCCCTTTCCCTTAATGGATCCCACATAGGATCCCCCTCATTGCCCTTCCTCCCTCCTTCCCCCTTCCTTCCCTGCACTTTTATCCCCCTAAAAAAGTCCCACCTACTCCCGCCCTGCTCCCACCTCCTCCAGCGATGTTCCGCCCACCAACCTCCCTCATTACACTACCAACCACCAACGATCGGCACCACCGCTGTGAGATGCAGAGAGGACCACAGAGTGGCCCTCTTTGCATCGATAACTCTGGTCGCTGGTCCTTAAGGGCATAACCACCAGTGTCCTATAGGGTATGGCACTGGTCATTACGGGGTTAAAAAAAATTCCAATGTACTTTTTTTGTCAAATTTGCTTAATTATCTTGTTATTCTTTGTTGAAGAGATATCTAGATTGTTGCAAAACTGCTGCCATATTGTGTAGACTCATGCACACTCCTGAATTATCTTCCTGCTTTTCAACAAAGAATAACAAGAAAACTAAGAACATTTTACATTAAAAATAAATTGGAATGTAATTTAAATTTTTATGTTCTATATGAATCTTGCATAAAACATTTTGGGTTTTATATCCCTTTAATATTTTATTATTCTTATTAAACTTTGTCTTTTAGGACTTTATTCTGTTACTTAACTGCCTTCCATCATCTATTTAAAGCGAAATAAAGTACAATATATTTTTCTTTCACAAAATGATGATGGTCAGTCAGTTCTCTGAATGAAGAATATGAACAGCTAATCCTAAAGTGTGTTTAGGCCTTTACGGACATCAGCAGCAGTGAAGCAGCATTACCTTCTAGGCAATTTTAGCACAAGGTCAGTGTCCAGTTACTGACATAACCTGTAGAGACTTAAATACCCAAGGGTTATTGACATTTAATAAGAGATAAAGGCACTTAACTGGGATACAACATATTTATATTGTCATGTCCTATAGGGTGATGCCTAACCATTAGGGATGGGCAAATGTGTTTATATTCAAATTCGAATGTTAGAACAAATGTTATTGTAAAAATTCGATTTACATAATAGAATGTTGATAAGAACGAATATTCATTAAAATTCTATTATTGAATATTATTTACAGTTTTCGAATGTCACTTTCGAAATCGATTGTCGAATTTGAACGTCACATTTGAATTCGAATTTGACATTTGAATTCAACATTTATAAAACACAATTGTAGACTAGAAATAATATTTTGAATTTGTATACTATTTCAATTTTGAATGTCACATTCAAATTTGAATGTCACATTCAAATTTAAATATTACATTTATAAAAAACAGTATTAGACAAGAAATACTATTTCGATTTTGAATGTTACATTCAAATTTGAATGTAGCATTCGAATATTACAGTTATTAAACACAGTTGTAGACTAGAAATACTATTTCGAATTCAAATGTTACATTTGAATTCGAATGTAGCATTCAAATTTGAATATTACATTTATTAAACACAGTTGTAGACTAGAAATACTTTTTTGAATTTGAATGTTATATTCAAGCTTGAGTGTTACATTCAAATTCAAATATTACATTTAAAAAACACAAACTAGACTAGAAATACTAGAAATACATTAGACTAGAAATACTATTTTGAATTCGAATGTGACATTCGAATTTGATTGTAGCATTTGAATTTGAATATTACATTTATTAAACACAGTTTTAGACTAGAAATACTATTTCGAATTCAAATGTTACATTCGAATATTAGATTTTAAAATTTAATGAATACATAGCTAAAGATTCTATTATTCGAATGAATATTTTTTAATTTTATTGAAAAATTTGAAAACGAAAATTCGAAAATAGAATGTTAGAATGTTATATAAACATTCAAAATTTGATTCCAACGAACGAATGTATAAAAATTTGTTTTAAATTTTGAATTTTTAGAAACATTCGCCCAAACCTACTAACAATGATGCAGTCTATTTTAGACCACTTCCACCTTCTGTTAAAGCATTGTGAATTATAGCAGACTATTACAATTCAAAATAGCAGGCCAGACTCAAAATACCAGGAAACCCGAAAATGTCCCTGTCGAACGTATGATCTGATAGTTGGGCCCCAATGAAGATATTAATTATTAGTTGTAACCTACTTAACATTAGAATGTTATTACTTTTTTATCATACCGGGGTATTGTGGAGCTAAGTCAGCTATTCCTGTTGTTGGACACAGAGTTAAGCTCTTCTTATGAGATATGCTCCATGAATCTGTGGCACAGTTTACAAAAACTTGTTTATGTACTATATGGTCAAACCCTATAGCATATGAGTTCTCCTTAGATGCTTGTTTCAAGATATATAATACTCCACCTGGCTATAGTGTGTCCTCCCTTATACCACTGGATGACCAGTTCTTATTAGTACTGCTGATATCTTACTGTCGACCCTCTCAGGAAATGGGTATACCCTTCCAGAGATCTTACTATATGTAGTCTCCCCCAGCACATTTCCCTCTATAATTTTTACAATACATTGATAATTTGGCTCCCAAGTTCCAACATATTAATTTGTTTCATCATTTCTGTCCCAGTAATCTTGATAAAGTGTTGATATTACTAGTTTCATATAATCCTATTATATATAGTAAAAAATACAGATTCACAATCTGAGATCCAAGAGTGGTCTCTTACTGATTATAGTTGCCTTCTATATTGTTACATTTTATTCTATGATATTATGAGGTCCAAGAGTGGCCTTAAAAGGTTTATTTTTAGAAGGGGTACAGTTTGGTGGGTATTAATTGTGCATATTAACGTTTGCAGTTGTCTTGTGTCCATGTTTCAAGATAGTTTGTTTCATGACATTCATTTTACGTTGTGTAACCTTGCTTATATGACTTATATTGACATACATGTTTTGTATACCCTGAATGAATCTGAATAAAAATATAAAAAAAAAAAAAATACCAGGAAACCCTCACTTGTTCTGGATCTTAGCAGTTAGTGGAAACAATCGAATTATAGATACAAATAATTTCTACCAGTTTTTAACTAACACACTATGTCTTAAACACACAGTGCCCAGCTATTCTGGGCACTTAGAGGTTAATCCCCAATTGTAAAGCACACACCCCCTTACTAATTGGTTCCACTCACCTTTATCACTCACCTTTATAATAATCCAGAACATGAGAGGCCATTATCTCTGATGAAGCGCATGTACGCATGCGTGAAACGCGTTAGATAAGAAACTTACCTTTTGTGCACCTAAGCCTGTATCCAATAAACTAAAAGATATACTCTTAGACCCAGCATTTTCTTTCCTCACCCCATTGTGAACACATCAACTCACATACATACACTAGTGCAAACACACAAAATAATTGTACATACACACAGTCACGCATCAACTCACATACAAATATTAGTGCAAACACTAAATAATTATAAATACACTGTCACCCATCAACTCACACACATACACTAGTGCAAACACACTAAATAATACACATACACAGTCACACATCAACTCACATACATACATTAGTGCAAACACACTAAATAATTATAAATACACAGTCACCCATAAACTCACATACATACACTAGTGCAAACGCACAAAATAATACACATACACAGTCAAACATCAACTCACATACATACACTAGTGCAAACACACTAAATAATTGTACACACACAGTCACGCATTAATTCACATACATACACTAGTGCAAACACACTAAATAATTGTACACACACAGTCACGCATTAATTCACATACATATACTAATGCAAACACACAGTCACGCATCAACTCACATACATACACTAGTGCAAACACACTAAATAATACACATACACAGTCACGCATCAATTCACATACATACACTAGTGCAAACACACTAAATAATTGTACACACACAAAGTCACGCATCAACTCACATACATACACTAGTGCAAACACACTAAATAATTGTACACACACACAGTCACGCATTAATTCACATACATACACTAGTGCAAACACACTAAATAATACACATACACAGTCACGCATCAATTCATATACATACACTAGTGCAAACACACTAAATAATTGTACACACACACGGTCACGCATCAACTCACATACATACACTAGTGCAAACACACTAGATAATTGTACACACACACAGTCATGCATCAACTCACATACATACACTAGTGCAAACACACTAAATAATTGTACACACACACAGTCAAGCATTAATTCACATACATACACTAGTTAAACACACTAAATAATACACATACACAGTCACACATCAATTCATATACATACACTAGTGCAAACACACTAAATAATTGTACACACACACAGTCACGCATCAACTCACATACATACACTAGTGCAAACACACTAAATAATTGTACACACACACAGTCACGCATCAACTCACATACATACACTAGTGCAAACACACTAGATAATTGTACACACACACAATCACGCATCAGCTCATATACATACACTAGTGCAAACACACTAAATAATTGTACACACACACAGTCAAGCATTAATTCACATACATACACTAGTGCAAACACACTAAATAATACACATACACAGTCACACATCAATTCATATACATACACTAGTGCAAACACACTAAATAATTGTACACACACACAGTCACGCATCAACTCACATACATACACTAGTGCAAACACACTAAATAATTGTACACACACACAGTCACGCATCAACTCACATACATACACTAGTGCAAACACACTAAATAATTGTACACACACAGTCACGCATTAATTCACATACATACACTAGTACAAACACACTAAATAATACACAGATACAGAAAACAAAAACAAATAAAACCCACATACATACACAGATACACCTTTAAACACAGAAACACAGACATGCACAAAGACATATTAGATTATTAAAATATATATACTTGTGTTTTATTGAGTGACAGGAGGGACATATACTTAGCCAGAGTGTGAGTTTTAGCGTGTGAATTGTTTTTTTTATTAATTTCTTTTTCATAAATTAGATTCAGATGATTTGTATTCATTTTTCTTTTTCTTGGTGTGTCTATAAAATAATATTTACATTTGTTTTCAAATTTTTGAGAGCTGGGAGGTAATTATAATATTTTTAGTCAACTGATTTCACTCATTTTAAATGCAGACTGCAAGTCCTTCTAGCAGTGAAATAGTTAAAGTGCTAAGAGAGAGGCTGGTCAAAACTGCATGGTGAGGGGGATAAATATTGCCCTGTATTATGACCTCAAGCCTCATAACTAGCAGCAGCAGGACAAAGGTAGTTAATTTACACTTGCACAAGTGATAATAATAGTTGGGAAAGTAACACAGCACATACCTTTTACCTGTGGGAGGAAACTTCAGATACACTTGCTTGCCGAACAGGGGCGCGATCCGATATAGATCGTAGTTTGCGGCGCAAGCGAGGGAACCCATGTCGCCCGCAGTTTCAGCTCGCAACTCGAGCTATCTCATATATGGCGCCGTCAGATGCTAAAGTGCCGTAAGTCGTATAAACCAGCGATGTCCAGATATCTGCGCAAGTACAAATTTCTGGCGTCGCCAGTGACTTACGGCACGTTAGAAACTGCCGGCGCCTACAAAACCTGACTAAA
This sequence comes from Bombina bombina, assembly GCF_027579735.1. Taxonomy (NCBI): domain Eukaryota; kingdom Metazoa; phylum Chordata; class Amphibia; order Anura; family Bombinatoridae; genus Bombina; species Bombina bombina. Next base: position 591,544,204 of record NC_069501.1, read on the forward strand.
GTCTAAATCACCCGCACTGTCTAACACGCCTCCCTAACATAGCCCGACACGTCTAACCCTCTATCCGCTATCCCCCCTCACTATCCTAACCATAAAATATGTATTAAACCCTAAACCGCCGCTCCCGGAGCCCGCCGCTACCTAATAAAGTTATTAACCCCTAAACCGCCGCCAGCTATATTAAATCTATAACCCCCTAAAGTGAGCCCCTACCCCACCGCTATCTATTTTAAAATTATTAACCCCTAATCTAACCCCCTACCCCGCCGCCATCTATATTAAATTATTTAACCCCTAAAATACTAAACTATCCCTACCACTAAACCTAAGTCTAACCCTACAAATAGCCCTGAAAAGAGCTTTTTGCGTGGCATTGCCCCAAAGTAACAGCTCTTTTGCCAGCCCTTAAAAGGGCTTTTTGCGGGGCATGCCCCAAAGAATTCAGCTATTTTGCCAGCCCTTAAAAGGGCTTTTGGCGGGGCTTTGTCACAAAGTAAACTGTTCTTTTGCCTACAATCTACATCCCCCTACATCGCGGCCACCTATAATAAATGTATTAACCCCTAAACTAATCCCCCTACACCGCCGCCAGCTATATTAACTATATTAACCCTAATTATATTAGGGTTAATATAGTTATTATATTATATATATTAACTATATTAACCCTAATTATATTAGGGTTAATATAGTTATTATATTATATATATTAACTATATTAACCCTAATTATATTAGGGTTAATATAGTTAATATCGTTATTATATTATATATATATATAAAGTATAATAACCCTATCTAACTCTAACATCCCTAACTAAACTCTTATTAAAATAAATCTAATATTAATATTATTAATTAAAATATTCCTATTTAAATCTAAATACTTACCTATAAAATAAACCCTAAGATAGCTACAATATAATTAATAATTACATTATAGCTATGTTAGGGTTTATATTTATTTTACCTTTTGTGCACCTAAGCCTGTATCCAATAAACTAAAAGATATACTCTTAGACCCAGCATTTTCTTTCCTCATCCCATTGTGAACACATCAACTCACATACATACACTAGTGCAAACACACAAAATAATTGTACATACACACAGTCACGCATCAACTCACATACAAATATTAGTGCAAACACTAAATAATTATAAATACACTGTCACCCATCAACTCACACACATACACTAGTGCAAACACACTAAATAATACACATACACAGTCACGCATCAACTCACATACATACATTAGTGCAAACACACTAAATAATTATAAATACACAGTCACCCATAAACTCACATACATACACTAGTGCAAACACACAAAATAATACACATACACAGTCAAACATCAACTCACATACATACACTAGTGCAAACACACTAAATAATTGTACACACACAGTCACGCATTAATTCACATACATACACTAGTGCAAACACACTAAATAATTGTGCACACACAGTCGCATTAATTCACATACATATACTAATGCAAACACACAGTCACGCATCAACTCACATACATACACTAGTGCAAACACACTAAATAATACACATACACAGTCACGCATCAATTCACATACATACACCAGTGCAAACACACTAAATAATTGTACACACACAAAGTCACGCATCAACTCACATACATACACTAGTGCAAACACACTAAATAATTGTACACACACACAGTCACGCATTAATTCGCATACATACACTAGTGCAAACACACTAAATAATACACATACACAGTCACGCATCAATTCATATACATACACTAGTGCAAACACACTAAATAATTGTACACACACACAGTCACGCATCAACTCACATACATACACTAGTGCAAACACACTAGATAATTGTACACACACACAGTCATGCATCAACTCACATACATACACTAGTGCAAACACACTAAATAATTGTACACACAGTCAAGCATTAATTCACATACATACACTAGTGCAAACACACTAAATAATACACATACACAGTCACACATCAATTCATATACATACACTAGTGCAAACACACTAAATAATTGTACACACACACAGTCACGCATCAACTCACATACATACACTAGTGCAAACACACTAAATAATTGTACACACACACAGTCACGCATTAATTCGCATACATACACTAGTGCAAACACACTAAATAATACACATACACGGTCACGCATCAATTCATATACATACACTAGTGCAAACACACTAAATAATTGTACACACACACACAGTCATGCATCAACTCACATACATACACTAGTGCAAACACACTAAATAATTGTACACACAGTCAAGCATTAATTCACATACATACACTAGTGCAAACACACTAAATAATACACATACACAGTCACACATCAATTCATATACATACACTAGTGCAAACACACTAAATAATTGTACACACACACAGTCACGCATCAACTCACATACATACACTAGTGCAAACACACTAAATAATTGTACACACACACAGTCACGCATCAACTCACATACATACACTAGTGCAAACACACTAAATAATTGTACACACACAGTCACGCATTAATTCACATACATTCACTAGTACAAACACACTAAATAATACACAGATGCAGAAAACAAAAACAAATAAAACCAACATACATACACAGATACACCTTTAAACACAGAAACACAGACATGCACAAAGACATATTAGATTATTAAAATATATATACTTGTGTTTTATTGAGTGACAGGAGGGACATATACTTAGCCAGAGAGTCTTAGCCAGTGAGTTTTAGCGTGTGAATTGTTTTTTTTTTATTAATTTCTTTTTCATAAATTAGATTCAGATGATTTGTATTCATTTTTCTTTTCTTGGTGTGTCTATAAAATAATATTTACATTTGTTTTCAAATTTTTGAGAGCTGGGAGGTAATTATAATATTTTTAGTCAACTGATTTCACTCATTTTAAATGCAGACTGCAAGTCCTTCTAGCAGTGAAATAGTTAAAGTGCTAAGAGAGAGGCTGCTCAAAACTGCATGGTGAGGGGGATAAATATTGCCCTGCATTATGACCTCAAGCCTCATAACTAGCAGCAGCAGGACAAAGGTAGTTAATTTACACTTGCACAATTGATAATAATAGTTGGGAAAGTAACACAGCACATACCTTTTACCTGTGGGAGGAAACTTCAGATACACTTGCTTGCCGAACAGGGGCGCGATCCGATATAGATCGTAGTTTGTGGCGCAAGCGAGGGAACCCATGTCGCCCGCAGTTTCAGCTCGCAACTCGAGCTATCCCATATATGGCGCCGTCAGATGCTAAAGTGCCGTAAATCGTATAAACCAGCGATGTCCAGATATCTGCGCAAGTACAAATTTCTGGCGTCGCCAGTGACTTACGGCACGTTAGAAACTGCCGGCGCCTACAAAACCTGACTAAAGTCTAAATCACCCGCACTGTCTAACACGCCTCCCTAACATAGCCCGACACGTCTAACCCTCTATCCGCTATCCCCCCTCACTATCCTAACCATAAAATATGTATTAACCCCTAAACCGCCGCTCCCGGAGCCCGCCTCTACCTAATAAAGTTATTAACCCCTAAACCGCCGCCAGCTATATTAAATCTATAACCCCCTAAAGTGAGCCCCTACCCCACCGCTATCTATTTTAAAATTATTAACTCCTAATCTAACCCCCTACCCCGCCGCCATCTATATTAAATTATTTAACCACTAAAATACTAAACTATCCCTACCACTAAACCTAAGTCTAACCCTACAAATAGCCCTGAAAAGAGCTTTTTGCGTGGCATTGCCCCAAAGTAACAGCTCTTTTGCCAGCCATTAAAAGGGCTTTTTGCGGGGCATGACCCAAAGAATTCAGCTCTTTTGCCAGCCCTTAAAAGGGCTTTTGGCGGGGCTTTGTCACAAAGTAAACTGTTCTTTTGCCTACAATCTACATCCCCCTACACCGCGGCCACCTATAATAAATCTATTAACCCCTAAACTAATCCCCCTACACCGCCGCCAGCTATATTAACTATATTAACCCTAATTATATTAGGGTTAATATAGTTATTATATTATATATATTAACTATATTAACCCTAATATAATTAGGGTTAATATAGTTAATATCGTTATTATATTATATATATATATAAAGTATAATAACCCTATCTAACTCTAACATCCCTAACTAAACTCTTATTAAAATAAATCTAATATTAATATTATTAATTAAAATATTCCTATTTAAATCTAAATACTTACCTATAAAATAAACCCTAAGATAGCTGCAATATAATTAATAATTACATTATAGCTATGTTAGGGTTTATATTTATTTTACAGGTAAATTGTTAATTATTTTAACTAGGTATAATAGCTATTAAATAGTTATTAACTATTTAATAGCTACCTAGTTAAAATAATTACCCAATTACCTGTAAAATAAATCCTAACCTAAGTTACAAATACACCTACACTATCAAAAAATTAAATAAACTACAAATATCTATCTAAAAATACAGTTAAATAAACTAAACTAAATTACAAAAAAAAAACCCACTAAATTACAAAAAATAAAAAAAAGATTATTATTTTATTAGGGGGCTTAGAATAGGTGTAATTAGCTTAAAAATCTTGTAATCTTTTTTTTATTTTTTGTAATTTAGTGTTTGTTTGTTTTTTTAATTTAGTTTAGTTTATTTAATTGTATTTTTAGATAGATATTTGTAGTTTATTTAATTTATTGATAGTGTAGGTGTATTTGTAATTTAGGTTAGGATTTATTTTACATGTAATTGGGTAATTATTTTAACTAGGTAGCTATTAAATAGTTAATAACTATTTAATAGCTATTATACCTAGTTAAAATAATTAACAATTTACCTGTAAAATAAATATAAACCCTAACATAGCTATAATGTAATTATTAATTATATTGTAGCTATCTTAGGGTTTATTTTATAGGTAAGTATTTAGATTTAAATAGGAATATTTTAGTTTATAATATGAATTAGATTTATTTAATAAGAATTTAGTTAGGGGTGTTAGGGTTAGATAGAGTTAATATAGTTAATATAAATACTATAGTAACTATATTAACTATATTAACCCTAATATAATTAGGGTTAATATAGTTAATATATATAATGTAATAACTATATTAACTATAATATACTTAGGGTTAATATAGATAATATAGCTGGCGGCGGGGTAGGTAGATTAAATTAGGGGTTAATAATTTTAATATAGATGGTGGCGGTGTAAGGGGTTCACATTAGGGGATAGATCAGTTAGATGGTGGCGGTTTTAGGGGTTCACATTAGGGGATAGATCAGTTAGATGGTGGCGGTTTTAGGGGTTCACATTAGGGGATAGATCAGTTAGATGGTGGCGGTTTTAGGGGCTCACAGTAGGGGGTTAGTTTATGTAGATGGCGGCGGTTTATGGGTTAAATAATTTATTAGGGATTGCGGCGGGGGATCGCGGATTGACGGGGAGATAGACATTGCGCATGCGTTACGCGTTAGGTTTTATTTAGCAGATCGCGGTTGACAGGGAGATAGACATTGCGCATGCGTTAGGTGTTAGGTTTTATTTAGCAGATCGCGGTTGACAGGGAGATAGACATTGCGCATGCGTTAGGTGTAAGGTTTTATTTAGCAGATCGCGGTTGACAGGGAGATAGACATTGCGCATGCGTTAGGTGTTAGGTTTTATTTAGCAGCCAGTTTAGGGAGTTACGGGGCTCCAATAGTCAGCGTAAGGCTTCTTACGGCTGCTTTTTGTGGCAAGGTGAAAATGGAGTAAGATTTCTCCATTTTCGCCACGTAAGTCCTTACGCTGCATATTGGATACCAAATTGCGCGGGTTTGGTATACCTGCCTATGGCCCAAAAAACTACGGGCGACGGCAGAAATATACGCGCGTAACTTCTAGGTTATGCCGTATATAGGATACCAAACCCGCGCAAATATTGGCGTCGCCAACTTTTGCGAGCGACGATTTTTATCGGATCGACCCCCTGCAGCACTGCAAACACTGACAGGCTGCTTGGAGTTTAAGCTATTGAAGAGATTCCAGCCTCAGTAAGGAAGAACACACTACACCCTTAACATTAATGCCCTGTATGGCAGAAATACTAGTCTGTAAACAAAAACAGCAGTGCTAGAGAGGGCTGTAGTAAGCCCAGCAGAACTGAATCTGCTGTCTGCCTCTGCTGCACTACATGTCTCAACTCACAACTCCTGCAAATTAGCCACACATGTTCTTCCTGCGTGCTTAGTGACTCCTGCTTCCAACCACTCTGGTCCCTTGTCTTCCCCAATGAAGTGGAGGCTCAGGCTGTTAAGTAAAATCTCTACATGAATGAGAGCTGGCAATCACTCAACAAATGACTCCAGACCGCGCTTTTTTCTAAACAGCCCATCCTAAGTAAGTAGCGCACATTAAGATGCGCTACTCTCTGCTGGACCCTCAATTGAGCCATAATATATATATATATGTCCAAAGTATCAGCACTCTCTGTTCCAATCTTGGGAATGCGGGGTGCCATCCAGAATGTATACAAATAGTAAATAAATCCAAAGGATTCACTCGCCGTGTATCAAAACATTTTATAAGTAAGTAAATGTTTTCGGGGTGTAACCCCCGTCTTCAGACTCCTGTGAGGGAACTGTACTAGTAAGAGCACAGCTTTGAGGCAGCAGTAACTGTGGGCCCCCTAAAGCGATGGACCGGGTCGCAATGGCGCTTCCTGCACCCTTTATAGTTACGGCCCTGAAGGTATGTATAGTAGAAGGCTTCCAGAACTGTGAGTCTTGGGACAGTTTGAATGGCCTCAAAATGTTTATTGGATGGAGCCAAGATATTCTGGGAGTACTGCTGGTGTTTCTGGGTGGTCTTGCAAAGAACTGTATTGAGAATCAAAATACAAAAGGACAGCAGTCCCAAATCAAGAATACCCAAATTGATTCCATATATAGATTTGTGAGTTTCCTACAGTGATTAAGAAAAAGATCTAAAGAAAACATTAAAAGTAATGAAAAAAGAATAAGTACCAGTACTTGTAGTCTCTCAAAACTCTGCAAGGGACTTGCTCTTCTGGAAAGTAAATCCCACGTAATGTCCCATTAGAGTCCTATAGATCAGTAAAATAATATAACACATGGACAAAAAAACAAAAATACAATTAAATTGATCTCTTACAGTTACTTTTACATGTTATTGCTCAATAGAAGGCTAGGGACGCCACCTTCCAACTGTCTTTTCTGGGGACATGGGGAGGGAGTCGATAGAAAAGAACCAACCAACTGTTAAGAAGCAAGCCAGTTTACTAGGTGTTAAAAAAATTATACTCTTCCAGAGTGAATAAATTCTGTTTTTCTAGCTGGCCAAATCTTTTAGCTGGAACAAGCATTGCTTTCCAGTCTCATGCAATTAAGGATTTAGCACTATTTAGGTCTTTTTTGTAACATGTGTCCTGATTTTACAGTGGAACCTCTGGGGGTATTCCGGAGGGCTAACTGAGGCATTATTGAGAAATCCAGTGATAGTATGTTTAGGTAGAGTGTTTCAACAATGTTCCAGAACGAGATGAATATTAATATTTTTGGCATGAAGGTGCAATAAACTCTAAACAAATGGACTTTTGACAGGAATAGTCCATATTAAAGCAGTTCAAAACAGTACAAATATACAGTTACCAGTAGCTGGTTTAGGTTGAGTGGAACTCAATATGCAGAATTGAAATAGAGGAAACCAAAAGTCTATTTAAAAAAAAGGTTTTAATAAATCAAGAATTTTTTTTTTATAAGAATTGATCAATAATAAAGGTGAAGCCAGAGAGGCCTATTTATCAAGCCGTCAACTGCAAATATGCTGGAATTCCGCAGCGTTAATTGTGTAGAGCCTGATTCTTCTTAATTATCAAAGCCTACAGACCGGCAAAAGTTGAAATCTGTGATGTAACATACGATCCGCCGGTTTCAGTCCGACACAGATCAATGCTTACGTCATTGCAGATGTTCCGAATGCAAATTCGGCACTATCTGACTACTTTTGCTAGTTATCAAATATCTACCAGGTACACTCGCCACTATTCCAGCCCAGCGTACCTGGTTTTCAATCTGCCGCCCTGGAGGCGACGAATGCCATAGGAATCAATGGGAGTCTGAAAGCAGGGAAAGCTTATGTTCGCTACTGCCCGATATCCCATTGATTCCTATGGGAGAATAAAAGTTATGTTTACACCTAACACCCTAACATGTACCCCGAGTCTAAACACCCCTGATCTGCCGCCCCCTACATTGCCGCCATCTACATTATACTTATTAACCCCTAATCTGCCGCCCCAACACCACCGCCACCTACATTATACTTATTAACCCCTAATCTGCCGCCTCGACACCGCCGCCACCTACATAAAGTTATTAACCCCTAATCTGCCATCCCCTACTCCGCCGCCACCTACATTATACTTATTAACCCCTAATCTGCCGCCCCGACAATGCCGCCACCTACATAAAGTTATTAACCTCTATTTTGCCGCCCCCTCCGCCTCCACCTACATAATGTTATTAACTCCTATCCTGACGCTCCCGCAGCCCACCGCAACTAAATAAATGTATTAACCCCTAAATCCCTGGCCTCCCACATTACTAGCACTTACTAAACCTATTAACCCCTAAACCTAACAACCCCTTAACTTTACATTAAATATTAACTCATCCCTATCTTATAATAAATTTAAACTTACCTTTAGATTTAAAATAAACTATCTTAAACTAATAATTAATCTACCCTAACTATTAGACTAAAATTACATTAAACTATATTAAATTAATAATTAATCTACCCTAACTGTTATACTAAAATTATATTAAACTACAAATTAAATTAACTATATTACATATTTAAACACCGAACCCTACTCAAATAATTTAAATCTACAATTACAAATTACAAAGTTACAAAAAACTAACAACTAAGTTACACAAAATAACAAACACTAAGTTACAAAAAAAATAAACACTGTTACAAAAAATAAATGATCAAATATTTAAACTAATTACACGTAATCTAAGAGCCCTATGAAAATAAAAAAGCCCCCCCAAAATAAAAAACCCTAGCCTGCAATAAACTACCAATGGCCCTTAAAAGGGCCTTTTGCAGGGCATTGCCCCAAAGAAATCAGCTCTTTTACCTGTAAATAAAAAATACAAATACTCCCCCAACAGTAAAACCCACCACCCACACAACCAAACCCTCCAAATAAAAACCTAATCTAAAAAACATAAGCTCCCCATTGCCCTGAAAAGGGCATTTGTATGGGCATTGCCCTTAAAAGGGAATTTAGCTCTTTTTCATAAGCCCAAACCCTAATCTAAAATTAAAACCCACCTAATAAACCCTTAAAAAAGCCTAACACTAACTGCCGAAGATCCACTTACAATTTCTGAAGAGCCGACATCCATCTTCAATGAAACGGCAGAAGTCCTCATCGAAGCTGGCTGAAGTCTTCATCCAAGCGGGCCGACGTCTTCATCCAACCGGGCAGAAGTCTTCATCCAGATGGCATCTTCTATGTTCATCCATCCGGCGCAGAGAGGCTCCATCTTCAAGACATCTGACACGGAGCATCCTCTTCTTTCGACGTGTTCTTTACAATGAGGTTTGCCTTTAAATGACGTCATCCAAGATGGCGTCTTTTAGATTCCGATTGGATGATAGAATTCTATCAGCCAATCGGAATTAAGGTTGAAAAAATCCTATTGGCTGTTGCAATCAGCCAATAGGATTGAGCTTTCATCCTATTGGCTGATCCAATCAGCCAATAGAATGCGAGTTCAATCCTACTGGCTGATTGGATCAGCCAATAGGATGAAAGCTCAATCCTATTGGCTGACTGCAACAGCCAATAGGATTTTTTCAACCTTAATTCCGATTGGCTGATAGAATTCTATCAGCCAATAGGAATCTAAGGGACGCCATCTTGGATGATGTCATTTAAAGAAACCTTCATTCGGAAGAAGACGTCGTAAGAAGAGGATTCTCCACGCCGGAAGTCTTGAAGATGGAGCTGCTCCGTGCCGGATGGATGAAGACTTTTGCCCGGTTGGATGAAGACGTCGGCCCGCTTGGATGAAGACTTCTGCCGGCTTCGATGAGGACTTCTGCCGCTTCGTTGAGGATGGATGTCGGCTCTTCAGAAACTGTAAGTAGATCTTCGGGGGTTAGTGTTAGGCTTTTTTAAGGGTTTATTGGGTGGGTTTTAATTTTAGATTAGGGTTTGGGCTTTTGAAAAAGAGCTAAATTCCCTTTTAAGTGGCTTTTTGACAACTTTTTAGATAAATATGTACAGCGTATTCACGTCTGCGGCCGTGATGTTAGGTGATGTCAAGCGAGCATATTGGTGCCGTCGAATGCAAGAAAGTTGACGGCTTGATAACGAGACCTCAGAGTCTTGAGTCCAAAGGTCAAGTACTGTGAGATCAGTCCAGTAACTATGTACCAAGGGGCCAACAAGAGAAGAGTCCAGGAACAGGCCAAAAATCAGGTACTGTGAGATCAGTCCAGCCACTAGGTACCAAGGGGGCTAACGAGCAGAGTACACGAACAGGACAAATATCAGGTACAGTGAGATAGGAAGTTAGGAACAATGTCCAGCAGGTAAACATGGATAAGATGGCACAGGATACCAGATAGATTCAGTCGTGATAACAGGATTCAGGTACAGCAAGCATAGGAATCCCAGCAGGCACAGGATACCCACCAGGTAAGGTTGCCATGGGATACCAGGTAGGTGCAGTGGGTAAAGCAGAATTCAGACAAACTGTCACTGGTACAGAAAGCACAGAAGACTCAGCAGGCACAGGATACCCAGTGGGTACTGTTGGTGAGGATGCCACAGGATACCAGGTAGGTGCAGTGAGTACAACAATATCCAGGTAAGCTGCCACTGATAAAGCAAGCACAGGAGTCTTAGCAGGCTCAGTTACCCAGCAAGTACTGTTGGTGAGGCTGCCATGGGATGCCAGTTAGATGTTGCGGATACAGCAGAATTCATTTAAGCTGCCACTGGTAGAGCGAGCACATAAGACTCAGCAGGGATAGAATCCCAAGCCGGTACTGTAGGTGAGGCTGCCATGGGATACCAGGTAGGTGAGCGGCTAAATAAATATCCAGTTAAGCTGCCACTGGTAGAGCAAGCACAGGAGACACAGCAGGCACAGGAACAAGGTGAGTAACCAGCTTGGAACTCAGCAGGCACAGGAACAAGGTAAGTATCAGCATAAGACACAGAAACTGGGTACAGCTCATAATAACTCAGCCCAGAGTGATAGACTGAGTGGTTTTTATTAAGGAACTCCAACACCTGTAGCTATTAGGTGGGAGATCCTGTAATAAGGTTGCAGCCCCTTTAAGTTAGTATAGTGTGCTGCCACAAAGGTCTAGGGGAGAGCAGCATCTGTCTCTGGCTCCACCTACCTGCCATTTGTAGGCAGTTTTGTAATCAACTACAGTCTATGTAAGGCTTCTTTCTAAACTACTCCCTGCCCTGACATTGATCCACAATTTCTTTGTGTGTGCCTCTGTTATTTTCTGAAACCTGCTAACCCTTCTCTTCATACTCTTCATACTCTGCCTTTCTCTTTTTTATTGCCTGGCTTTTTGATACTCTAGTATTTTGACATTTGTCTACATATCATCTGTAGATTCTATATTGTCTGGAAGTTACGGAACTCAGCCTGTCTGACCTCACTAATATCTGTTCTGTGCATCTCTTAAGAAGCTCCAGCAATGGATCACAGTTTAACACAGAAGCGGGCCTCCAGCCCAACTGGGGGTTTACAGACTGCAGGGTGCAATCCCTGTTTCCAGTCAAGATTTCTGCTTGCATCCTGTCTCAGTTAAAGGGACAGTCAAGTCCAAAAAAAACTTTCATGACTCAAACAGAGCATGTAATTTTAAACAACTTTCCAATTTACTTTTATCACCAATTTTGCTTTGTTCTTTTGGTATTCTTAGTTGAACGCTTAAAGGGACACTGAACCCAAATTTTTTCTTTCATAATTCAGATAGAGCATGCAATTTTAAGCAACTTTCTAATTTACTCCTATTATCAAATGTCATTAATTCTCTTGGTATGTTTATTTGAAAAGCAAGAATGAAAGTTTAGATGCTGGCCCATTTTTGGTGAACAAACTAGGTTGTCCTTGCTAATTGGACAGCACCAATAAACAAGTGCTGTCCATGGTTCTGAAACAAAAATTTGCTGGCTCCTTAGCTTAGATTCCTTCTTTTTCAAATAAAGATAGCAAGAGAATGAAAAAAGTTGATAACAGGATTAAATTAGAAAGTTGCTTAAAATTGCATGCTCTATCAGAATCATGAAATAAAAAATTTGGGTTCAGTGTCCCTTTAACCTAGGAGGTTAAACCTAGGAGGTTCATATGCTAATTTCTTAGACTTTGAAGGCCGCCTCTGCATTTTACAGTTTTTCACCACTAAAGGGTGTTAGTTCATGTGTTTCATATAGATAACATTGAGCTCATGCACTAGAATTTACTGAGGAGTGAGCACTGATTGGCTAAAATGTAAGTCTGTCAAAGAACTGAAATAAGGGGGCAGTCTGCAGAGGCTTAGATACAAGGTAATCACAGAGGTAAAATGTGTATTATTATGACTGTGTTGGTTATGCAAAACTAAGGAATGGGTAATTAAGGGATTATCTATCTTTTAAAACAACAAAAATTATGGTGTTGACTGTCACTTTAAGGTTCCTGCCTCAGTCAAAGTACCAGCTTGTATCCTGCCACAGAGCCTGCCTGGTATCCTTTCACAGCCAAAGAGGCAGCCTGGTCAGAGCCAGATTTACAGCCCAGGTGCCTGTAGGCACCAAAATCTAAAGCACCCCCCATGCGCTCCTGGTTCACATGTATGAACCTATAGATACAGCCTAAAAGTTTATAGAATTATGTGTTTTTTTTACAGCAGCTGCTAATTTTGCCACATAAAAGGCAGTCCATTATCTATAACAAAACACTCCAGAAAGCATTTGCCCAGTATGATGAGATTCCAGTCAGAACAGTATTTTTTTATATAATTTATACAAGAAAAGTGCAGGTTGTCTAGACTGGGGCTTCATTTAGAAACGTTTCTGACCAAGTCTGCAATGTGCACAATCAACCAAGGGTCAAATGTTTTTTTAAAGAGTGTTTATCCTGTGCAACAGCCCTGGCATTTTGTGTTTTAGCAATAATATTCATAACTATGGTATTTTATTTGTAAGACTGCTCTCTGACTGTACAATCTGTCATTTTGATTTAGACAGCCGCTACAGCTAATACCTGCCCAATGTGCACTCATAGCGCTCTGTAATAGCGCACAAATAGTCACTCACTGTCACTCCCCATAAAAGAACCAACCCCCACACACTTACTCTCAGGCCGCTGTGGCTGCTCTGTCAACATTCACTGGAGAAATGGACTGGACCTGCTAGTGTTGCGGCCATATTTGTTTAGGGCAAAGTTATTATCTACTATGGTGAGTGAGAGCAGAGCTTCAGAGGTGTGCAGAAAAGGCATATGGAACAGAGAGACAGGCGTCCCTCTATGGAAGGTGCCTGTAGGCACATGCCTACTCTGCCTAATGGTAAATCCGGCCCTGAGCCTGGTATCCTGTCATTGCCAAGTATCTGCTGTATCCATCATTGCCTTCTTTGCTATAAACACTGAACAGTACTTAATAAACTCAGTCCAATACCTAAGTAGTTATTATGCCTAAAAGCATACAAGTTCTATTAGCAGCACCTTTTAGTTAATAGTTAGAAAATACCTCACTAAACAAGCTCCTTATATCTGATACCAACACAAACGTGACAGCTGCATATTAACCTTGTTTGTTTTTAAACATTCAGAAAGGACAATAGCATGAAAGTTTTTTGTCATGAGATTCAAACTGAAGCTGCAAATTTATCTTTTCAGAATGTGACTGTATAGCTTTAGGCTTACGTTACACAAATTCACTGTTTTTTCCCCCCATTTACAGAGAATCTATCTTGTTCTGCTTCTAATTACCAGGAACGGAAACACACACACACACACACACACACACACACACACACACACTAAAACTGATATTTTGCACTTTTGGGATATTTCATAAATGTAACATAAGATCTGCAAACAGATTGTCAAGTACATGTACATTACATTTGCAACATATAAAGCAAACTACTGTGTAATGTAATGTCTACTAATCTGTTACTATGCTTTTTATCAATTAAAACTCAGTTTACACTATTTTCATTTCTTATTGTTATTTAAGCCAGAATATTGAAATAAAGCTTTCTTCTTACTGCAGTTATCTCTGTCACTTAGGCAGAATAAAATCAATGCAAATACCCAATTTTCCAATCACCTTCATGTGTCTGTAAATCGTCTCCACTCATATTTCATATCTATTGCCCTTTTCTATTAAAGGGACATTATACTACACTAGATTTTTCTTTACATAAATGTTTTGTACATGATCCATTTATATAGCCCATACAAGTTTTTTGGGGGGGGTTTAAAGTATAGTTTTGCTTATTTTTAAATAACATTGCTCTGATTTTCAGACTCCTAACCAAGCCCCAAATTTTTAGGAGAATACTGATGTATACCTACTCTAGCTTGCTCCTGTTTGTGTAAAGAGTCTTGTCATATGCAGAGGAAGGGGGAGGGGGTGTCAGCTATTTCGCACTTGCAGTGGGTGTTCCAGCTACCTTTTTTACCGCGCTAAACTGGGAGCTTCTAAATAAGCTTTTAAACAGTTTTATACTGGATTTTTAGATCAGTATCTGTGCATATTATTCTTTATAGTAGTGTCTATTACATGCAGTTATATGAAAATTCTATACTTTCCCTTTAATGATAACATTTACTTTTACATTTTGTATTTGTAATGTCAGAATTATAAAGTGCCATGTGCATGGACAGCACTATGTAAATAAAGATATATTTAAGAATGTTATTAAATAGTATCACATTTAAAATTGGGCTACATGTAATGTATTCTATGGTGTCACAGAATGTCTTGTTTTAAAGACATTTTTTCGTATTGATATATGGGCATTTCTGGCTGTATTTTTATAACTTATGTCCTTGCAATCCTGTTAATCATTACATGATTTATATGATCTGCATCTAATGCAATGATATGCATTTTTTTGGTCATTGCGTTTTTGATATTGATTATGGTAGTGTAAGAAGGTAGGTGGAAAAGCTATTCTTGGAGATTAGTGAGGACTTAAAACTAATTGCAGTTTAGTGAATCTGGGATTATCTAGATTCAATAACAATTACTTAACCGGAGAGTAGGGATGGGCGAATGTTTCGCAACATTCGAAAAACGGCACGAATTTTAACACATTCGTTCGTTTGAATCGCATTTTGAATGTATACATAACATTCTAACATTCAATTTTCGAATGTTCGGTTTCAAATTTTATGTTTACATTCGAAAATATTCATTTAGAAAATTTTTAATTTAGATTGTAATAATATTTCTAATGCTTTTTCTTTAAATGTAATATTCAAATTATGCAATATTCAAATTCGAAAAATTTGAATTTATATGTTTGTAATAGTATTTCTAATGCTTTCGTTAAATGTAATATTCGAATTATGCAATATTCTATATAGAAACATCCTAAATGATATATTTGTATCTATTATGTATCAGTTTACTAGATTCCCTCCCTACCACATGAACTATTGAACTTCTGAATAGTATTTGTTAAATAGAATGTTAAATTTGACATTTCGAACGTGGACATTCAATTTAATTATAAACATTCGAATTCGAAAGTGACATTCGAAAATTGTAAATAACATTCGATTATAGAATTTTTAAGAATATTCGTTCTTATCAACATTCAGATTTATAATTCGAATTTCGGTAATAACATTCGTTCTACATTCGAAATTCGAAAATTTACACATTCGCCCATCCCTACCGGAGAGTAAAGTTAAATTAAACTTTTATGATTCGGATAGAGCATGCAATTTTAAACAACTTTCCAATTTACTTTTGTTATCAAATGTGCTTCATTCTCTTGGCATCTTTTATTGAAGAGTAAAACTAGGTGCCATAGAGTACTAAAGACACGTGCACACCCCTGATCTCTTTTGAGCCTACCTAGTTTTACTCTTCAATTAAAGATGCCAAGAGAATAAAGCAAATTTGAAAACAGAAGTAAATTGGAAAGTTGTTTAAAATTGCATGCTCTGTCGGAATCATAAAAGTTTAATTTTAACTTTACTCTCCGGTTAAGTAATTGTTATATTCACTAAACTACAATTAGTTTTAAGTACTCACTAATCTCCAAGAATAGCTTTTCCACCTACCTTCTTGCACTACCATAATCAATATCAAAAATTGAATGGCCAAAACAATGCATATCATTGCAATTTAAAAAGCTTGAATATGGCCACAATGTCTAAAAACATTAAGCATCCAGACACATTGTGAGCTCCAATTATTTTATTTTCCACTAATAAGTGAGATTAATATTTTGCTACTTGGAAATAATCATGAGAGGTTGCTAAATATTAAAACAGTTGTAAATAGATGCTTATTAGAATGAAAGAACACTTCATCTCAAGAGATTATAAAGGATGGATGAATTAAAAAAAAAAACAATTTGAATAGTAGAACAAATACCCCCCTGGGAATTCATTTTGTCCCATCAAATGTTTCTTCATGATAAATATACCCTAAAGTCTTAACCAAATGTTAATTTTGTACTTGTTTTCCTTGATTCAAATTTTACATTATATTTATAAATTATTTTTTTTTATTGATCTTTCATTTTAGTCAATCAAAAAACAACATTCAAATTGTTTATTTATTGTGGATGCTGATTTGCCCTGATTTTGTCATGATTTAAACCAATAAATAGGAACAGATATGTATATTTTTTGCATTAAATTAAATGTTTTTATATCTATATCATGTAAAAACTAATGAAAAACATAGGACTGTTGTTCCTGCAGAGATAATGTGAATGCCGAATTCTATAAATTCCCTCTTCCTCATTCAATATAGGTGAAAACTTAATTGGAGATTGCTGGATAATTTTCTTTTACTATTAACATAGTAACAGTAGATTAGGTTGAAAGAAGACAGAAGTTCATCAAGTTCAACCTACACAGATCTATATAATTTACAATAAAGAAGCAGACAATTGAACTTACAAAAAAGTTGACCAATTTAACACAAGCAATCATATCCTTAAATTATGTTTTTAACTAGAAATCTATCTAAGCCACTTTTAAATTTATCTAAGGTATTGACAGTCACTATTTCCCTAGGCAGGGTATTCCGCAATTTGATTGCTCTTACTGTGGAAAAAAGTTTATGTTGCTGGAGATTAAATCTCCTTTCCTCTATCCTTAAAGGGACATGAAACTCAATTTTTTCCCTAATTTTCTCAATTATAAACAACTTTCTAATTTACTTCTATTATCTACTTTATTTAATTCTCTTGATATGCTTTGCTGAAAAGCATATTTAGATATCCTTAGTAACTTCTGACTGGTGAATGCATACAGATGCCTCCTGTGATTGGCTCACGATGTGCATTGCTATTTATTCAACAAAGGATATCTAAAGAATGAAGCAAGTTAGATAATAGAAGTAAATTGGAATGTTCGTTAAAATTGTATTCTCTACCTTAATCATGAAAGGAAAATTTTTGGGTATAGTGTCCCTTTAAGGTGTGACATCTTTTCACAGACAGCTGCCCTGGAATAAACAGCACTTTTGCCAACTCTGTATAATTATACAAATTAATAATTTCACCTCTCGAATGCCGGCTTTTTTCTAGAATACCCAACAGACCCAAATTGGCAAACCTCTCTTCACAATTAAAATATTCCATTCCAAAATTAGTTTTGTAATCCTTCTCTGAAATTTTTCTAATTCTGCAATGTTCCTTTTTAAAATTAGCCCCAGAACTGCACTCCATACTCAAGGTGAGGACCCACCAGGGATTTATACAGTGACAGAACTATGCTTTCTTCTCTGACATCAATGCCCCTTTTAATACATGCTAGTAACTTAGCCTTAGAAGCTGCTGCCTTGCATTGCACACTCATTTTTAACTTATCTATTATTACTCCCAAATCCCTTTCCTCCTATGTTTTGCTAAGTCTAGTCCCATTGAAATAATAGGTTGTCTGAATATTTTTACTTCCAAAATATAGAACCATGCATTTACCATTATCAAATCTCATTTGCCATTTACCAGCCTATTCCTCCAATTTTTGTAATACTGCATTGACCTAATCACCTTGCACAAAATTGTATCATCTGCAAAAATACAGATCGATTACTAGTTATGCACGCTATAGGGAATTTAACGAGCACTACAAAAGTTGCGTTATGTCACCCTCCATAGCGCAGTCATTACAAGTTTTGAAACAGCGGGCTTAGGTCAGCGATATAGTTCCATTGAGCTTCATACCGCACAAAATACAAGTGTTGCTTTGACATGCTCATGCACGCTTTCCCCATAAACATCAATGGGGAGAGCGGATTATAAAAAAACCTAACACCTGCAATTGCAGAATCAAAAGCTCCATAACGCAGCCCCATTAATGTCTATGGGGGAAAAAAACTAACATTTAAACCTAACACCCTATCATAAACCCTAAGTCTAAACACCCGTAATCTGCTGTCCCCGACATCACCAACACTTACATAATATTATTAACCCTTAATCTGCCGCTCCCGATATCACCGCCACCTAAATAAATATATTAATCCCTAACCTGCCGCTCCCGATATCGGCACCACTATACTATTAACCCCTATTCCATCACACCCCAACATCGCCAACACACTAATAATAAAACTATTAACCCCCTATTCCGCTGCTCCCCGACATCGCTGCGACTAAATAAAGCTATTAACCCCTAAACCTCTGGCCTCCCTCATCACTACCACTAAATAAATCTATTAATCCCTAAACTTCCAGCCCCCACATCGCAACAACCTAAATTAAACTATTAACCCCAAAACCTAACCATAACATACCCTAACCGTAACCCTAAACCTAACACCCCCTAACTTTAACATAATTAAAATAGAGCTAAATTCAAGTTACAATTATTAACTAAATAATACCTATTTAAAACTTTATAGATACTTACCTGTGAAATAAAACCTAAGCTAGCTACAATATAACTAATAGTTATATTGTAGCTAGCTTAGGTTTTTATTTCACAGGTAAGTTTGTATTTATTTTAACTAGGTAGACTAGTTATTAACTATTTACTAACTACCTAATTAAAATAAATACAAACTTACCTGTGAAAAAAACCTAAGCTGCCTTACACTAAAACCTAACATTACAAAAAATAAAACAACACTAAAATTACAAAAATAAAAAAAACTACCATTACAAAAAATAACAAATTAAATTATCCAAAATAATAAAAAACATATTCCTATTCTAATATCCTTTAAAAATAAATAAAAAACCCACCCCAAAATAAAAAACCCTAATCTATAATAAACTACCAAGGGCCCTTAAAAGGGCCTTTTGTAGGGCATTGCCCTAAAGGAATCAGCTCTTTCCTACAAAAGAAAAACAAACACCCCGTAACAGTATACAAACCCCACCCCCCAAACACACAAAATAAAAATAAAATAAAACCTAATCTACCCATTGCCCTGAAAAGGGCATTTGTATGGGCATTGCCCTTAAAAGAGCATTCAGCTCTTTTTCCTGCCCTTAAAAGGGCATTCAGCTCTTTTATGACATGCCCAACCCATAATCTATAAATAAAAACTCACCAAAAAACGGAAAAAAAAACATTAAACAAAATAACAAACGACTTATCCAAAATAGCAACAATTATTCCTATTCTAATACCCATTTTTAAAAATACCACCCCAAAATAAAAGAAACCTAATCTAGAATACACTACCAATAGCCCCTAAAAGGGCCTTTTGTAGGGCATTGCCTTTAGTTAAATAGCTCTTTTACCTGGAAAATAAATACAAAGACCCACTAACATTACAAACCCCCACCCCGCCACACCCACAAAATAAAAAAAACTCTAAAAAATCTAAACCACCCCAAAAAAAATTAAAAAACCTAGCACTAACCCCTCTGTAGGTACTCACAGTTGTTGAAGTCCTGCTTGAACGATCTTCATCCCGGCATCCCGGCTGCTCCATCTTCATCCAGATGGCATCTTCATCCAGGCGGCTCCATCTTCATCCATCACGGGACCGGCATCGTCTTCATCCCTGAGGAGGCAGAGCGGCAATGCGCAGAGGCGGAGGTCCAGGCGAAGGTCCAAGGCGGAGGTCCAGGCTGAGGTCCAAGGCGGAGGTCCAGGCGGAGGACCATCAATCCAACGTGGAGGTCCTCTTCATGCGATCGTCTGCTGCACACTGAGGTTTGAAATGCAAGGTACCCCTTTTATACTGGGGGTACCGTTGCGTTCCTATTGGCTGAAAATTTTGAATCAGCCAATAGGAATTAGGGCTGCTAAAATCCTTTTGGCTGTTCAAATCAGCCAATAGGATTTAAGCAGCTCTCATTCTATTGGCTGATTTGGTCCCGCAATGGATGAAGATGGAGCCGCCTGGATGAAGATGGAGCCGCCAGGATGAAGATCGTTCAAGCGGGACTTCAACAACTGTGAGTACCTACAGAGGGGTTAGTGTTAGGTTTTTTTAAGGTTTTTTGGGGTGTTTTTTTTTAGATTAGGGTGGGCACTCTAAAAAGACCTGAATGCCCTTTTAAGGACAGCAAAAGAGCTAAATGCCCTTATCAGGGAAATGCCCATACAAATGCCTTTTTCAGGGCAATGGGTAGATTAGGTTTTATTTTATTTTGTGTGTTTGGTGGGTGGGGGTTTGAATACTGTTAGGAGTCATTTGTTTTTCTTTTGTAGAAAAATATCTGATTTCTTTAGGGCAATGCCCTACAAAAGGCCCTTTTAAGGGCCCTTGGTAGTTTATTAAAGATTAGGGTTTTTTATTTTGGGTGGGTTTTTTATTATTTTAAACAGGGTATTAGAATAAGAATCATTTTTATTATTTTAGATTATTTTGTTTGTTATTTTTTGTAATGGTAGTTTTTTTATTTTTGGTAATTTTAGTGTTTTTTTATAATGTTAGGTTTTAGTGTAAAGTAGCTTAGGTTTTATTTCACAGGTAAGTATGTATTTAGTTTTAAATAGGTATTATTCAGTTCATAATTGTAACTTTAATTTAACTCTATTTTAATTATGTTAAAGTTAGGGGGTGTTAGGTGGGGTGTTAGGTTTAGGGTTACGGTTTAGGGTTAGGGTTACGTTACGGTCAGGTTTAGGGGTTAATAGTTTAATTTAGGTTGTTGCGATGTGGGGGGCTGGTGGTTTATGGGTTAATAGGTTTATTTAGTGGTAGTGATGTGGGAGGCCAGAGGTTTAGGGGTTAACAGCTTTATTTAGTGGCGGCGATGTCGGGAAGTTGTGGAATAGGGGTTAATATATTTATTATAGTGTGGGAGATGTTGGGGAGTGGCGGAATATGGGTTAATACATTTTATTAGTGGTGGCGATGTTGAGAGCAGCAGATTAGGGGTTAATAAGTTTAATATAGTATTTGTGATGTGGGAGGGCCTTGGTTTAGGGGTTAATAGGTAGTTTACAGGTGTTTAGTGCACTTTGTAACACTTTAGTTATGATTTTTATGTAACAGTTTGTAGTGTAAAACTCATAACTAATGGTCTCAGATTGCGGAACGGATCATATTGGTATAGGCTGGAATGTAAGCTTTTTAGCCTCATTGCAAAACTTGCAATGGCAGCGCTATGCAAGTTCCATGAAAAAAACGTAATTTTTACATGAGCGGTACTGTCGTTGCGTTACAGGCTAAAAGGCTTGTGGTACAGCTATACCGACAAGACTTGTAATTGCTGCGTTGCTGTTTTAACACTGAAATGACCATTTTTCAGCGTTAAAACCTGAACGCAAAACTTGTAATCTAGGTGAAAGGGATTTTGCAAATCCTTTCTCCAAGTAATTTATTCAAATATTAAACAGCAAAGGACTGAGGACCAAGTATCAATCCATGGTGAACCCAACTAATTACTTTTGTCCAATCTGAGTATGATCCATTTACTATAACATGTTGCTTTCTGTCTTTTATCCATTTATTTAACATGAGCTAACATTTTCAGCTACTCCCAGTCCTTTCATTTTGTGCAATAATTTCTGATGTGGCACTGTATCAAAAGCCCTTGTAAAATCCAAGTAAACCACATCAACTAATTCACCATTATCTATATTTATACTTACCTCCTCATATAATCTAATTAGATTCCTTTACATGATCTATAAAAACATGTTGATTTGAACTGATAATCTTGTTTTCCCAAAAATACTCTTGAATAAAATCTCTTACAATCCCTTTCAGTATCTTCCCAAATACTGATGTCAGGCTTACTGGTCCAGCTTCCTGGATCAGCCCTGCTTCCCTTTTTAAAACATGGTACCACATTTTAACGTCAGTAATGATATACTATTCTTGAGTATAACCAGTCTTGAAAAATTAGGAGCAGTGGTTTGGCTATGACAGTGCTATGTTCCCTTAAAACCCATGGGTGTATTCCATTTGGACCAGGAGTTTTATTTACATTTGGCGAGATTACGAGTCTTGCATTAGCCTTAAAAAGCAGCGTTGAGAGGTCCCAACGCTGCTTTTTTCCTAACGCTGATATTACGAGTCTTGAAATGACAGGTGTACCGCTCACTTTTTTGGCCAGACTCGGTAATACCGCAAATCCACTTACGTAAATTGCGTATCCTATATTTTCAATGGAACTTGCATAACGCCGGTATTACAAGTCTTCCAAAAGGTGATTGGTACAGCCTCTCCTGTCAAGACAAGTACTGCATTTAAAAGTCAGTGAGTTTTGTTGGGCTAACGCCGTAGCATAAAACTCTTAACTAAAGTGCTAAAAAGTACACTAACACCCAAAAACTACCTATTAACCCCTAAATCGAGCCCCCCCACATTGCAAACAATAATAAAAAAAATGAACCCCTAATCTGCCGAACCGGACATCGCCGCCACTATAAAAAATATATTAACCCCTAAACCGCCACCCTCCCGCATCGCAAACACTAGTTAAATTTTATTAACCCCTAATCTGCCATCCCTAACATCGCCGACACCTACCTACATTTATTAACCCCTAATCTGTCGCCCCCAACGTCGCCACAACTATATTAAATGTATTAACCCCTAAACCTGTCTAACCATAACCCTAACACCCCCTAACTTAAATATAATTTAAATAAATCTAAATAAAATATATATTTAAAACTAAATACTTACCTATAAAATAAACCCTAAGATAGCTACAATATAACTATAGGTTACATTCTAGCTAGCTTAGGATTTATTTTTATTTCACAGGCAACTTTGTATTTATTTTAACTAGGTAGAATAGTTATTAAATAGTTATTAACTACCTAGTTAAAATAAAGACAAATTTACCTGTAAAATAAATCCTAACCTAAAAAGCCCTACCCTATACTAAATTACATATAGCCCTTAAAAGGGCCTTTTGCGGGGCATTGCTCTAAAGTAATCAGCTCTATTACCTGTAAAAAAAAAAGTACAATACCCCCCAACATTAAAACCCACCACCCACACACCCAACCCTACTCTAAAACCCACCCAATCCCCCCTAGATAAAATCTAACACTAACCCCTTGAAGATCACCCTACCTTGAGAAGTCTTCACCCAGCTGGGCCGAAGTCCTCAATGAAGCCGGGTGAAGTGGTCCTCCAGACGGGCAGAAGTCTTCATCGAAGCCGGCCAGAAGAGGTCCTCCAGATAGGCAGAAGTCTTCATCCAGGCGGCATCTTCTATCTTCATCCATCCGGCGGGCGGAGCGGGTCCATCTTCAAGACATCCGACGCAGAGCATCCTCTTCCAATGAAGTCTAACTGAAGAATGAAGGTTCCTTTAAATGACATCATCCAAGATGGCATCCCTTCCATTCCGATTGGCTGATAGAATTCTATCAGCCAATCAGAATTAAGGTAGAAAAAAATCCTATTGGCTGATGCAATCAGCCAATAAGATTGAAGTTCAATCCTATTCGCTCATCCAATCAGCCAATAGGATTGAGCTGGCATTCTATTGGCTGATTTGATCAGCCAATAGGATTTTTTCTACCTTAATTCCGATTGGCTGAATTCTATCAGCCAATCAGAATTGAAGGGACGCCATCTTGGATGACGTCATTTAAAGGAACCTTCATTCTTCAGTTGGACTTCGTTGGAAGAGGATGCTCCACGTCGAGTGTCTTGAAGATGGAGCCACTCTGCACCGGATGGATGAAGATAGAAGATGCCGCCTGGATGAAGACTTTTGCCCATCTGGAGGACCTCTTCTGGCCAGCTTCGATGAAGACTTCTGCCTGTCTGGAGGACCACTTCATGCAGCTTCGTTGAGGACTGGCTGGGTGAAGATTTCTCAAGGTAGGGTGATCTTCAAGGGGTTAGTGTTAGGTTTTATTAAGGGGGGGTTGGGTGGATTTTAGAGTAGGGTTGGGAGTGTGGGTGGTGGGTTTTAATGTTGAGGGGGTAATGTACTTTTTTTTACAGGTAATAGAGCTGATTACTTTGGGGCAATGCCCGCAAAAGGCCCTTTAAAGGGCTATTTGTAATTTAGTATAATAATAATAACTAGTATTTATATAGCGCCTTTCTCCCAGTGGGACTCAAAGCGCTATTTCAGCGCTCGCTCTCAGAATTAACCAAATCGGCAGAATTACCCAATTTAATGGTACTCATTTTATTGACCTCGGAAGGATGAAGGGCTGATTCGGCCCTGCCAGGATTTGAACCTGTGACCTTGGATCTTTTAAACAGGCTTTTTTTGTAGTCAGGGCATTTACCAACTGAGCTACCTCACTAGGGTAGGGCTTTTTATTATTGGGGGGGGGCTTTTTATTTTATTAGGGGGATTAGATTAGGTGTAATTAGTTTTAAAAACTTGTAATTATTTTATTATTTTATGTTATTTAGTGGGGGGGGGTTCCTACTTTAGATAATGTTTTTTAATTTTATTTAATTGTATTTAGTTTAGGTAATTCATTTAATTATAATGTAGTGTTAGGTGTAATTGTAACTTAGGTTAGGATTCATTTTACAGGTACATGTGTCTTTATTTTAACTAGGTAGCTATTAAATATTTAATAACTATTTAATAACTATTGTACCTAGTTAAAATAAATACAAAGTTGTCTGTAAAATAAATATAAATCCTAAACTAGCTACAATGTAACTATTAGTTATATTGTAGCTATCTTAGGGTTTATTTTATAGGTAAGTATTTAGTTTTAAATAGGAATAATTTAATTAATATTAGTTATTTTATTTAGATTTATTTAAATTATATTTAAGTTAGAGGGTGTTAGGGTTAGGGTTAGACTTAGGTTTAGTTGTTAATACATTTAATATAGTTGCGGCGACGTAAGGGGCGACAGATTAGGGGTTAATAAGTGTAGGTAGGTTGTGGCGACATTGGGGGTGGCAGAATAGGAGTTAATAAATATAATGTAGGGTTCGGAGATGTTGGGGGCAGCAGATTATCGAATCATAAGTATAATGTAGGTGTCGGCTGTGTCTGGAGTGGCAGATTTGGGGTTAATAAGTGTAAGATTAGGGGTGTTTAGTCTTGGGGTTCATGTTAGGGTGTTAGGTGTAGACAGAACTTTTGTTTCCCCATAGGAATCAATGGGGCTGCATTAGGAGCTTTACGCTGTTTTTTTTAGGTGTTAGGTTTTTTTCAGCCGACTCTCCCCCATTGATTCCTATGGGGAAATCGTGCACGAGCATGTTTTACCTGCTTACCGCTAACGTAAGCAGCGCTGGTATTGAGGTGAGATGTGGAGCTAAATTTTGCTCTACGCTCACTTTTTTGCGGCTAACGCCGGGTTTCTAAATTCCATAATACTCGTAATCTAGGAGTTTGATATTATCCAGTTGTTTTCCTGATATAATCCAGAGATAACCCAGTTCTTGGTATGAGCTTGAATGTCTCTCCGTTTGGCTTATCTCTTCTGTATAATTAAAGGGACATGAAACATAAGTTTTAATCCTGGAAGAAAACTTTTGGGTTTCATGTCCCTTTAAGAAAAAAAATGGTTTAACATCACAGCCTTCCCCTAGTTACTGTTAGTAATGCCACCCTTCTCACATTTTAATTTACTTATATTTTCCTTCTTAGATTTGTTGCTATTTATATACTTAAAAAAAAACTTTTCGTGTTTATCTTAGAAGCCTTAGAATCATTTTTAATCTTGGCTACTCTGGTCGCTCTTTTGCATGCTTTGCTACATTCCTTATATAAGGCTAACTTACAAATGGAGCGTAGTTACCATTTTAGCTTAAGCGCTAACAATGCCAGAAGTAAAGATTTTTGCACCGGTTGGGTTCCCGCTCATATTACAAGTTGAAAGTAAACATTTTGCGTGCGAGCCAAACCCAATGCACATTAACTAAAGGACTTCAGATTAGTCTCCCCATAGACTTCAATGGAGCATTATAACCTGATCATATTAAACCCACAGCACTATACCAGACAGAAGTTATTAATATTTTACATTTCTAGGCTCTTCACATACAGGAAAATGGTTTTTTTTTTTTTTTAAATAGATATGTCTATCTATCTATCTATCTATCTATCTATCTATCTATCTATATATATATATATATATATATATATATATATATATATATATATATATATATATATATATATATCTTTATATACCCATACCTCTAAATATTCATAAATATTAGGTATGGATTTATTTTTGACGCTACCTTCATACATATATATATATATATTTAAAAGTAAAAATAACATTTTTTTTCTATGTGAAGAACATTGGAATGTAAAATATGCGTAACCCGCTGCTTTGGTTTGCACACTGTTGCTCTAACACGGTGTTGGGTAAGTGCATATGAAGAATTAGTTATCTTATGAGGCATTATGTAAGTATCAAATATCAATTATTGAAAAGGCATTAATAATTCTTATTATAAATGTACTTAAAATTAAAAAAAAAATAATTTGAATATATATGTATATTTTAAAGTAACTATAATAATTATTAACAATTATTATTTTTTTTCAATATTTCATATTTAATATCTACATAACACGCATAAAGTTAACTAATTCTTCATCTGCACTAACCCAACACCGACATTAGACCTATAGCACGAAACCTGAAGCACATTATACATATTTTACATTCCAATGTTCTTCATATAGATTTTTTTATTTTGAAAATATATATTTCTATACATATCTTATGATTTTATTCAGTAACGAAACTACCAGGACCGCAAAGTTTGTAGATGCGACCTGGTCCTGTAGGGCAGCACCCAATGGCCCTCCAGCATCCCCCAGGCCCCCCAAAGTATGTATAAATAATCTCCTTTATGGACGCTCCATAGGCCCCCCCAGGCCCCCTACAGAACATAATCGGCAGGTGCAGGAGTAAGAAGTCTATGCAGGGCCATTTTAAGAGGCAGGCATACTACTGACAGCCAGGATTGCTAGGTAGTGCCCGAGCTCACCTCTCATACATGCCTGGGCTGTAGGCCTCTCCGTCTGTGATCCTGCAGGACGGAAGTGCTGCTGATGTCAATGCTACCAGGATCCTGGTGTGGGGGCCGGGGTTGGATGCTGACATTGTGCTGCCTGTTAGACACTTCTACATCCATGTGGTGAGCAGCAGCAGGCTAAGGCCTCTATTTATGAAAGTCTGGAGGACCTGATCCGACAGTGCGGATCAGGTCCGCCAGACCTCGCTGAATACGGAGAGCAATACGCTCTCCATATTCAGCATTGCACCAGCAGCTCATAAGAGCTGCTGGTGCAACGCCGCCCCCTACTGACTTGCGACCAATGGGCCACCAGCAGGGGGGTGTCAATCAACCTGATTGTACTCAATCGGGTTGAATTCTGGCAATGTCTGTCCGTCTGCTCAGAGCAGGTGGACAGGTTATGGAGCAGCGGTCTTTGTGACCGCTGCTTCATAACTGCTGTTTCTGGCGAATCTGCAGGCTCGCCAGAAACACGGGGCATCAAGAACCATTCGGAGCTTGATAGATAGGCCGCAATACCTCAGCCATTTCCCAGGTAAGTGTGGAGGTCAGTGGTATCATTGATGCATCACACGGGGTGAGCCAGCTATGGAGGGGAGACATCTGGCTACTTCCCCTGCTGTAACCAGTTCGTCATTCCCGGATACCTCTGCTGCGGGTGCTGAGATCTGTGCAGCTGTGTGTACCCAACACTAATGTCAACTATTATTTTTTGCTTGGCATAAAAAAAAAAGAGTGCAAGGGTCTTGTGCAACGGAAATCTATAATTTTAAATTAATATTATTGTTTTGCATTAATAACAATAAAACATTGTGTGCATGTGTATATAAATGTATATGTGTATCTGTGTGTGTATGTATATGTGTATCTGTGTGTTTATGTATATGTGTATGTGTGTGTATGTATATGTGTGTATGTGTGTGTGTGTATCTGTGTATGTGTGTATGTATCTGGGTGTGTGTTTGTATGTATCGGTGTGTGTATCTATGTATGTATCTGTGTCTGTATGCATATATCTGTGTGTGTGTATATCTGTCTGTGTGTTTGTGTGTATATATTTGTGTGTATCTGTGTGTGAGTCTATATTTGTATATCTGTGTATGTGTATGTATCTGTGTGTGAGTTTTTATATCTGTGTGTGTGTTACTGCGTGTATTTTGTATTTATATATATATATATAATATATATATATATATATATATATATATATATATATATATATGTGTGTGTGTGTGTGTATGTGTGTCTATACATGTGAATATATGTGTTTATATGTATATATATATATATATATATATATATATATATATATATATATATATATATATATATATATATATATATATATATATATTATATATATATATATATATACACACACATGCACATACCCATACACCCATACACATAATTAATTTAAAATTTATTTGATGATTCAGGTAGAACATATAATTTTAAACAACTTTTCAATTTAATTCTATTATCAAATTTTCTTCTTTTCTCTTGTTATCAATTGCTGAAGGGACAGCATTGCACTACTGACAGGAAGGTGAAAATATCTATTTAGTCAATCACAAGAAACAAATGTGTGCAGGCACCAATTAGCAGCAGCTCCCACTAGTGTATGATATGTGCAAATTCATTTTTAACAAGGGGTACTAAGAGAACGAAGCACATTTGAAAATAGAAGTGAATTTAAAAGTGTCTTAAAATGAAATGCTCTATCTGAATCATGCAAGTTTAATTTTGACTTTCCTATCCCTTTAAGTCATTGGATTTTGGTTTCTTAATATTGTCTTGGTTGAACCCTTATAATACTGCATATGGAGAATGATTTCAAATGTGACCATGTTCTGATCACTGTTACCCAAATGTTCTTTGACTTCTATGTTTAATGTTATTTCTGTATTATTTGATAGCACTAAGGGCTCCATGTACGAAGCAGCGTAAGCTGCTCTGGAGTCCTTGCGGGGTAGATTCACACATCCTGCTTCCTACAATGTAAGAAGCAACGGTCATTAGACTCAGAGGTGGCGAAGAAAAATCACTGAGAGCTTGTGCGAGAGAAGGGGAGGGTATTACACTATACAGAGTGTGTAATGATGCATATGGGGCAGCAGACAAACAGACCCGCGGCTTGTATGCAGCAAAGGTGTACGGACTGCTAATTAAGTTGAGAAGCTGTTTGCATGTTTTTTAATACATGCTTTAAAAAGACCACTGGGTTCGCAAATGGCACTGGCAAATGGCACTGGTGATATCTCAGAAAATACTACCTTGGAGGTCCCTATTTTAAGTTTGCTACCTAACCTTGGGTGAATCCACAGCACGATATAGGGAGGGGCAATGTTTTAGATTGCATACAGAAAGAGAAGCACTACTATACTAGGAAAAAAACAACAGCTCAGTAAATTGTTCTTTGGCGAGTTACCACTCAGGAGCAGCCTCTTTGTGCTTTTTACAGAGGATAACTTTATTGAAGTCTCCTTAGGTAGATTTCCCTATGGTCATAATATAAATGCATACAGAAAGAGAAGCGCTCTACTAGCTTGTTGTTCGTTCCTGGTAAAGCACTTCTCTCTTTGTATGCATTTGTGTTGTGATCCTGGGGAGGACTCTCTTAGGGTGATGTGGGAAATAAGATGTAGACTCCTTACCCAGTGTGCTTAGAGGAAAAAGGCTGCACCTCACTGACAAGGTCCACAGAAGGTTGAAACGATTGTCTGGGGTTGTCATGTTCCTTCTTCAGATGAGAATTGCCTGGTTTTTCGGGGGTTGGACTGCCCTTACTCAGCGGGATCAGACTGATATACTTCAGGAAAGTTCTCCTCTGTGAAAAGAACAACTGGTCTAAGAGGTTACTCCTAGGTGGTAACTACTACTACTACTGAGCTGTTGTTCGTTCCTGGTAGAGTGCTTCTCTCTTTGTATGAATTTGTATTGTGCCCTGGGGAGTTCTCCCTAGGGGTCATGGGGGAAACCAGACATGGACTCCTTGTGCAGTGTGCTTAGAGGAATATGGCTGCACCTCACTGACGAGACCCCCAGAAGACCAAAACGATCATCTGGGGTTTTCATGTTCATTGTTCAGAGTAGAATTGCCTAGTACTTCAAAGTTGGACTGACCTTACTCGGCGGGATCAGACTGATATACTTCAGGAAAGTTTTCCTCTGTGAAAAGCACAACTGGGCTAAAAGAGGCTGCTCCTAGGTGGTAAGTTGCCATAGAACAAGCTACTGAGCTGTTGTTCATTCCATATGGAGCGCTTATCTCTTTGTATGTTTTAGATTATATGGAAACACGGACAATATAGAAAAAATTGTGACAGTGTAAGGCACAGATGTAGCATGAAGGTGGCTAAAGGAGTCCAGACATTGCAGAAACACAGCTCAGAAAATAGAGGAGTAAGAGTTATAGAAATAAGGTTGGAAGAACAGAGAGGGAGTATATAAGGAGATGGTGAAGAGACAGAGAAAGCAGATTTGTTTTAAAGATAGGCAATATGAGATTTCGAATAAAGTAATAATAAAAATAAAAGACACATAACACATAGGTCCTTTAAATTAAAAACTGTTGAAGGTTTAAAAGAAAATACAATTATTTATTTAAAATTTTGAGGTAAATGCTCTGCAACTCACAACACACAAAAGCATATCTATATATGTATATATAAAAGAAGTCCTCACTGGCTGACTCATTAACGCCCAGATCAAACCATTTAACCTAGGAACGTGAAATTTGGAAGTTACGTTGTTTTTATGACGTAGGCACCAACTAAGGAAGGATTTTTAGAAATGACGTCCCTAAGGGAGTGAAAAAGGGGGGGTGCAATTTTTATTCCAAAGGTTTCAGTAAAGCTCTCTGTCACTGTGTGAGTGTTGATAACAAGCAGTTGGTGTCTGTCCCAGCAGCAAGTCTGTCACTGTTGTTGGAAAAAGCAATTGCCATGCTGCCCCCCCCCCCCAAATTCACCACTGTTCCTAAGTCCCTGAAGTCATTTTTTAGGACACTCCATCTCCTTCTAACTCTTTCATTAGTATCAATATGCACCATGATTTCTGGATCAGACCCAGATCTCTGTAACAATGTATCTTCTGGGGTGGTTGAATATACTGAAGTTTAGAGGAGTTACAGAGCGGTGTGTAGAATCATAATGTATAAAAGGTGAGTGACAGAACTACATGTTGTAGTATATGCCAAGGAAAAGTGTAATAAAATATACCCTAATATTGAAATCAAGAATAAATCAAAAATAAATCACAAAACTGAAGCAGAAAAGACACACACACGACATAGAAATCAGGTCTATTGTATAAAGATTTTCTCA
Source organism: Bombina bombina (assembly GCF_027579735.1). Lineage (NCBI taxonomy): Eukaryota > Metazoa > Chordata > Amphibia > Anura > Bombinatoridae > Bombina > Bombina bombina. The sequence goes on from NC_069501.1 coordinate 591,576,230, forward strand.
CTCTTCATTCCAAAATCTTTATTTAAAAATACACACTCATAAAATTCAGACACAGTTTATCTAAAAAAAATCTTCAGTACTTATATATTGATCCTCCTTTCCTATGCTTAGCAATAGCATTTATTTTTTTGCTATATAACGGAATATGTGTTTTTTTTAAACCGACATTTTAATAGTGATTCCTGGAACATGCTAGAATCTAACAGTTTTATTTGTTGTTGTTTTTTTTTATGATGTACATCAGTGAGCAGTAGATTTGTGGATTTTTACTGTCACATCAAAAGATGTTTAGCAAATCCTCAAATATTGCCTCTGCTCCAATCCATTTGAAACATTCAAATCAGGCTGTGCATCCAATTGTATATTATTTCCTATCATCCTTTCCACTCACTTCTTTTGTGAGTTCTCTGTATAATTGGTGCAATTATCACTTTGATTAATTCCTTTGCCTGGCAGCAAAATTTGCATAGGTTGTTCTCATAGCATTTAAACGATGCCAAAAATTAGAGCAGGTCACAGCTCATCTAGAGTGAAGATGTCCCTGTTGAAAATTAACTGATTAAATACGTATATATATATATATATATATATATATATATATATATATATATATATATATATTCTGTGGTCTTTTCTGTTAGACTAGAATAATTTCAGCTAATAAGCTAATACAACAGAAAGATAGATACATTTTGTATTAAAGGGCCATTAAACCCAAAAAATTTCTTTCACGATTCAGATAGAAAATACAATTTTAAACAACATTCCAATTTACTTCTATTATCTAATTTGCTGCAATCTTTAGATATCCATTGTTAAAGAAATAGCAATGCACATTGGTGAGCCAATCACATGAGGCATATATGTGCAGCTACCAATCAGAAGCGACTGAGCCTATCTAGATATGCTTTTCAGGAAAGAATATCAAGAGAATTTAGATAATTGAAGTAAATTAGAAAGTTGTTTAAAATAGTATTCTCTATCTAAATCATGAAAGAAAAAAATTGGGTTCAATGTCCCTTTAACTATTATTGATACCATGGGGCAAATTTATCAAGCTCCATATGGAGCTTGATGCACCTGTTTCCGTGTGAGCCTTCAGGAAACCGCTGCTCCACAACTTGTTTACCTGCTCTGAGGCCGCAGACAGAAATCAATACGATCGAATACGATTGGGTTGATTGACACCCCCTGCTAGTGGCCGATTGGCCGCAAATCTGCAGGGGGCGGCATTGCACCAGCAGTTCACAAGAATTGCTGGTGCAATGATAAATGCTGACAGCGTATGCTGTCGGCATTTATCGATGTGCAGCGGACATGATATGCTACATCGTATCATGTCCGCTCGCACTATGATAAATCTACCCCCATATATGGGAGTGGCAGGTGATGATTTTACTAAAAACACTTGGAAGTAGTTTACTGTTTTCTGAGATACAGAAGACAAGAAAGCTTTTGTGGCATGTTCTAGGGCCCAGTTACCACCTGGGAGCAGCTTCCTTTAGCCCAGTTGTACTTTTCACAGAGAAGAACTCTCATGAAGTATATGAGTCTAACAAGGTCAGCCCAGCCCCGAAATACCAGGCAATTCATCTCTGAACAAGGGAAATGGCAACCCTAGACAACTGTTTTGGTTTCCTTTTGACCCTGGGTTACTAAGAAGTAGAAAAATAAAAAGGGTATCAAAACTTTGATTGTAAATAAGAACCAGGGGCCAGTTAAGTCTGCCATGTCTGGAGTGTAAACCAAATAAATTTTTATGAAAACCTTGATGGCAACTGAACCTGTGAAGCTGGGTAATCATGGAGTAACTGTGGAGAGGGAAACTGAGCCATATGAAAATGTGAGAAACAGTAAAATTCAAAGGTCACAGCCCTGAGGAGCATAAAAGATTAGGAGCCTCTGACCCTGATGGACAGAATTATAGGTCCAACAAACTGTCAGAGAAGGAGAATGAGAGTGACACCAAAACCAAGCAGCACCCAATTGAGACTGCCATCAACCTGAGAAGGGTATGAAGTTGTGACAGCTATTAAATATGAGATGCAAAAGAATTAAGAACATCTGAACAAAACCCCCAAAAATAAAAAATCAGGGTTATACTATGGGGCCTATCTATCAAGCTCCGAACGGAGCTTGAAGGCCCATGTTTCTGGTGTGTTTTCACACTCTAAAGACCGCTGCTCCATAACCCTATCCGCCTGCTCTGATGAGGCAGACAGGAATCGCCGGAATTCTAACCGATCGAGTACGATCAGGTTGATTGACACCCCCCCTGCTGGGGGCCGATTGGCCACGAGTCTGCAGGGGGCGGCGTTGCACCAGCAGCTCTTGTGAGCTGTTGGTGCAATGCTGAATACGGAGAGCGTATTGCTCTCCGCATTGAGCGATGTCTTGCTCACCTGATCCGCACTGTCGGATCAGGTCTGCAAGACATTTGATAAATAGGCCCCATTATGTGAGTCACAATACAAATAGAGTGCTTATGCTGGAAAGATATCAAAGCATCTTTGAGGACAGTTTTCAAGAGCATTTTCACCAGACTCTCAGTACTATCATTTATTCATCATGATTTTACATCAATGGAGTCACTTAAGTGTCACAGATATATAAATCAGCAATGTCATATGAACTTCACTATGGCAATGGCTACCATTGGCTAGCATAAGAACTATTATACAGTAACCTAAAATCCTGAGAAAAGTGTTAGTTTAGCATCTGAACCCAAGAAATAGTATTTCTGATGTTATAAACTATCTGAATGGAGGAGGGATAAAGGGCTGCTGATGGGTAAAGATATATTCTATGGCACATTTAGTTTTCTTTATGTATCCCATGAGAAGCAAGATAAATTAGGCATTTTGAATAGGCAGTGAATAATGAGATAAGATTTTAGGAACAGTACAGAATCAGCTATCAGTCTTGAAATGTACTGCAGGAAAGGTTCTGATCAAAAGCATTGAGTTTACAGCTCAGGAAGCATTTGAAGTCCACAATTTAATCCTAATTCCATTTTTCAGAGGGTGTAATTGTTTATGAAGGCATCCCATTAGTACTATATTCCTCTGGTTAAAGGGACATTCCAGCCAAAATTAAAACCCACATGGATGCATTTCAGTTTTGAATAGAAACATTTTTGTGACATGTATTAGCAAAAATGCTCCTAGTATAAGCTATTGCTGTTTCAAAAGTATATTTAAGTATGCAGCGTGCACCAGCATTTTAAACACAGCACTTGCTCTGAGAGCCTAAGTTGCTTGTACCATCATGAAATTACTCAATTTATTAATAGCTGATAGGATACAAGCCCCACTAGCGCTCTGAGCAGCTGCAGTACTTAAAAAGCTGATGCACTGAGGATATCTAGCTGTGCTTCACGTGGACGTGCAGAGAAAAATGTTAACACTAAAACACTGATAACTTTTTCTAGAAGCATTTTTGCCAACATGTGTATATTGCAAATATGTTTCTAGTCAAAGATGCAATTTATCTATGTGCATTTATATTTTCACCAGAATATCCCTTTAAGTTCCTCTAAGTACTGTGCATATCTACAATCCATTGACAAAGGAAGGAGTCACATGCCTAGAGATACCCTAAGTCAGATGGGTTTATTAAAGAGGTTTAAATACTATACCAAGAGATAAAAGATCTGGGGCGCGATCCGATATACGGCATCGTTTGTGGCGCAAGCGTGGGAATACGCGCCACCCGTAATTTCACCTCACACATCGGGGTATTACATATACTGCGCCGTTAGATGCTTAACTGGCATAAGTAGGACAAACTGGAGATCTTCTGAAAAGTACGCAAATACACATTTTAGCCGTCGCAAGTCACTTACGCCTGTATTTTGTCCACGTAAAGTCTCAATAAAGAGTAGTTTTATGCAAATTAGGCTAACACTCGTAAAAATTAACCGCGACTCCATCTAAAAATGCGACACGTAATTACGCTATTCAAAAGTCATATATAAACCCATGCGCAGCCGCCATTTTCTTCAGTGTTTGGATGGTTCGTTGAGCTACAGCACACTATAGTGGAGTGGAGGATTAGTCAGAGTAGAGAGAGAGGCGCAAACAGAGCAGTTAGTTAGGTTGCATTGTTGGTTGGTTAAGCTTACAAATCTTTTTACATATTGCACACATATTGCATACATACATATACAAACACACCACACATTTTTTTCTAACACCTCACACATTTTATTTCAATTTTACAGTGTGATAGGCTCAGTGTTTGGTTGTGATTGTGTGTGATTGAACTGGGAGTGGGTGTGTAGTGTGAGGATGGCAGGGAGAGGTAGGGCGGAGGGGAGAGGAGTGGCAGGGAGAGGAGTATTGTAGAGGACAAGAGGAGCAGTGGGGTCCCCGTCAGGGAGTAAGTGGAGTGGGGAGAGGGAGAGCTAGAAGGGATGATGGGAGGGGAGATGCCCGAGAGCCCCAGAGACCAGGCACATCTAGAAGAGGGACAGAGGGTGCACATGGGGACAGAAGGGGGGAGGAGGGAGAGGATAGGGAGGAACCCACACCAGGGACATCACAGGGAGCAAGCCAGGTGTCCACGGAGGATGAGAGGATGAGATGTCCAAACTTCTCATTCGATGAGAATGTTGCCCTAGTCCAGGCCATCATGGACAATCACAGTGCCCTCTTTGGCCAGGAGAAGGGCAAAGGCAAACAGCATGGATGGTGGTAGAGGATGCCATCAACAGTGTGGCCCCTCAGAGGAGGACTGTTGAGGGCCTGAAAAAGTGGTGGAATGACTGTAAGAAAAGATGGGGCAGGAAGCTATTCACCAGAGGGGAACAGGCGGTGTTCCATCCCTGGACATAGAATACAACACCTGGCAGGAGATGATACGCAGGTCCCTGAATATCACAGCAGTCTCTGGACTTCCAGGGGCTCGTGACTCAAGGGCTGCAACCACAGCACATCATGCTGGTGAGTAACATCCCACACACCAGTATTATATGTATTTGAGAAATAACATCCTTTAATGTCACACATTCATGTACACAATGAGGAGCATGGTATTTTGCCTACTAACAAAAACATCTACAATTATATTTGACAATAATGCTACTTAATACAATGCAATTCATGATATGAGGGGGAATAGTGCAATACTAACATGTCTCAGAGTAACACAGGCCACAAGCCACATGTAGAGTTTTCAGTAAATGGACACTATAGCCATCACAATACTTTTAGCTCAAGAAAGCAGGTTCTGTGCCTACATCAGGCTAAAGTAAATTGTGTGACCATAGTGTCACTTAAAGAACACATTTTTTCCATCATTGACATGTACACATAACTATTGTATGAAACACATACCTGTATACTGCGCATATTAAAATTCCTCATATCACAAATCACAATGTGCTCATGCATGTTATAGAGTTTGACATGAGAATCAGTATATGTATCAATGTACATTGTATGCCCACATGGACATATATATGACTGTACTAATCCCTCTCATCATTTGACTCCTCCACAGAACCTCCTGTCACGAGGATGCAAACAGGCATGTCACCACCTCCACCACCACCACCAGTCACAGGCATGCTGCCCCCTCCACCACCACAACCAGTCACAGGCATGCAGCCACCACCACTAGTCTTCAGGCAACGACATGAACATTATGCTCCAAAGCATGAGCAGGGTTGGATGGCTTCAGTTGAGGACCCGGAAGTGATGCCGCCACCATTTACATATGACCCGTAGCAAGATTCCTGGACAGAGGAATATTCTTTTTTTGGCTTTGAGGGGGAGCCAAGACAGCCACAAAGGGTCCATGTATTTAACCCCCCACCCCCTCCCAACACAATCTCAGGGCAGTCATGGCTTTTACACACAGGCTATGTCACAAGAAGTGCCAACTGGACACGCTGAGTGGTCACACACTGGTCATCAGTGGGACTATCAATCCACCCTGAGAGCTCCACCATCCTCTTCACTTGGGAGAGCTCCACCATCCTCTTCACTTGGAAGAGCTCCACCATCCTCTTCACTTGGAAGAGCTCCACCATCCTCTTCACTTGGAAGAGCTCCACAATCCTCTTCACTTGGAAGAGCTCCACCATCTGCAGAAGAACATATAGCTGTAAGTACTCAAGCAGCAACAGATGCAGCTGAACCTGCACCTCAAGCACCAGCAGATGCAGCTGAACCTGCACCTCAAGCACCTAGAAGCCCTGCTGCTCAAGAGCCTGTGGATGCATTGTATTCACCCCTGGGTGAGGAATACATTGCACTCCAGAGGAGGTTCATAACAAGCACAGAGAACATACAAAGAGGCCAAGAGAGGTTCTTCAGAAGCCAAGAGAGTAGACAACAATGTAGCATAGAGCTACAGAGGGACATAGCAGCATCGTTAAGTGCAAGTGTTCATAACATAACCAATCACAGATGATGCAAATTCTGTCTGATATGCAGATGCAAATGGACAATAGATGGAGAAAACAAAATCAACTCTTGGGTGTGTTGGTTGAGCACTTTACACACCAGCAGGACATTGCCTCCAGCCTATCATCTGTGGCCAGCACACCAGCAGAAACAGAAGAATCTTCTCAAACCAGGAGAACAAGGCAATCCACTAAAGCCACCTCAGCTCCCTCATCCAAGAAGCCAAAAAAGAAATAAATATTCTTATAGTTCACCATAAATATTGTCCTCTTTTATTTACCATATAATTGTCATCCACATCCATGTGAGGTGTGTTTTAGTACACTAATATTATTAAAACATATAATAAGGCCTGTGTGGAAATGGCCCAAAAAAGGTAATATTATCCTGTTTATGACATATTCTTGTACTATAACTCACATCCACAATAGTTGTTTATGAAGGGTACATATAGTAATTTTCACTTCTAAGATGTAAATCAATGTATTTCACATCCAATATAAATTGACACATTGGTATATATAGTAGTGATGTTACTGATAGGGTGGGCATTATCAGGTGGTTTAAGTCTGCAGGTGAGAGGTTGTGGTGTCTGTGATTGGTTTGGCACAATTGCAAAGAGGCAGCCTTAAAGAAGGTCTTAGAAATTATCATATGAGCCATCCTAGGTTTTGCTTTCAACTAAGAATACCAAGAGAACAAAGCAAGTGTTATAATTAAATTTGAAAGTAGTTTGAAATAACATGCCCTATTTAAAAGAAGAAGGTTTTCTTTGGACTTGACTGTCCCTTATATATTTTGGCATCAGTGCCAAGCTGTGTTAGCATTAGAATAAATTACACTCCAGTGGGTTCTAAAGAGATGAAGGTAATACAATTTAAAGTAAATAAGCAAGTATATGCCCACAATGTGCTAAAGTACCTACAAGCTCAATCCATTTAATTATGTTGTGGCTTCAAACTTTTTCAAATACACAAATAAACCTTAAAAAAGCAATATCATAGTATACTGTCCCTTTAACCTTGAGATGCTGCTTAAATGTATGTCTTTGTTAAGGCTTCCAGAGAGTTACGTTGGTTTTTAGTCAGTGCAAGGGCTCCTGCGCCTGCAATTTGTGGCGAGATGAGAATGGAGTAGATTTTCTGAATTCTGCGCGCGTAAGTCCTTACGCTGTATATTGGATACCAAATTGCGTGTCGTTCTATGTTAGTCTATGAGTAAAAAAAATACGGCCGAAAGGTGAAATATACGCACGTAACTTGTATGCTACGCCATATATGTAATACCAAAATCGCGCAAAATCTTGCGTCGACGGCTTTTGTGGGCGATGCTGCATATTGGATCGGGTCCCTGTAGCTGCCAATTTTTTTTTTTTTTTTTAAAGTTTCATTTTTTGTTTGTTTGTTCTTTGCAACAGCTGGGAAAACACCGGATAAGACTAAATGGTTGTGATTAGCTGTTACATTAGCATATTAATATATATTTGTAAAATAAAAGAGTTCTGTTTAAACCAAATAAAACTGGTTGGACTAACATTCAGTCACCTGTGTTAATATTTTATTATCATTTAAAGTTGTTTAAAAAACAATGGCCTAGATTTAGAGTTTTGTCGGTAAAGAACCGCGGTGCTAATGCTGCTTTTTTTCCAGCGCACCCTTAAGACAACGCTGGTATTTAGAGTGGTCTGAATGGCTGCGTTAGCCTCAGAAAAGGGAGCGTTGAGCATAATTTAGCTCCACTTCTACTCTCAATACCAGCATTGCCTACGGTAGCGGTAAGCTGGAAAAACGTGCTCGTGCACGATATCCCCATAGGAAACAATGGGGCTGAGCTGGCTGAAAAAAAATCTAACACCTGCAAAAAAGCAGCTTTCAGCTCCTAACACAGCCCCATTGGTTCCTATGGGGAAACACTCTCTAAGTCTACACCTAACACCCTAACATGAACCCCGAGTCTAAACACCCCTAACCTTACACTTATTAACCCCTAATCTGCTGCCCCCGCTATCGCTGACACCTACATTATATTATTAACTCCTAATCTGCCGCTCCGGACAACGCCGCAACCTACATTATAGCTATGAACCCCTAATCTACCTAACATTGCTGACACCTATATTATATTTATTAACCCCTAATCTGCCCCCCCAATGTCGCCGCCACCTACCTACACTTATTAACCCCTAATCTGCCGACCGGACCTCGCCGCCACTATAATAAATGTATTAACCCCTAAACCACCGTACTCCCGTCTCGCAAACACTATAATAAATATTATTAATCCCTAATCTGCCCTCCCTAACATCGCCACCTACCTACAATTATTAACCCCTAATCTGCCGCCCCCAACGTCGCCGCTACTATAATAAAGTTATTAACCCCTAAACCTAACTCTAACCCTTTCCCTAACACCCCCCTAACTTAAATATAATTTAAATGAATCTAAATAAATGTACTATAATTAAATAAATTATTCCTATTTAAAACTAAATATTTACCTATAAAATAAACCCTAATATAGCTACAATATAACTAATTGTTACATTGTAGCTATTTTAGGATTTATATCCAATCAGCTAATCGGATTGACCTCGCATTCTATTGGCTGATCGGAACAGCCAGTAGAATGCGAGGTCAATCCGATTGGCTGATCCAATCAGCCAATAAGATTGAACTTCAATCTGATTGGCTGATTCAATCAGCCAATCAGATTTTTCTTACCTTAATTCCGATTGGCTGATAGAATCCTATCAGCCAATCGGAATTCGAGGGATGCCATCTTGGATGACGTCCCTTAAAGGAACCGTCATTCGTCGTTAGTTCGTCGGTTGAAGAGGATGGCTCCGCGTCGGCTGTATGGAAGATGGCTCCGCTCCGGATGGATGAAGATTGAAGACCCCGCTTGGATGAAGACTTCTACCGGATGAAGGACCTCTTCTTGCCCCGCTTGCATGAAGACTTCTAGCGGATGAAGGACCTCTTCTTGCTCCGCTTGGATGAAGAATTCGGCTCGGCTGGGTGAAGACGACTCAAGGTAGGGAGATCTTCAGGGGGTTAGTGTTAGGTTTATTTAAGGGGGGTTTGGGTGGGTTAGAGTAGGGGTATGTGGGTGGTGGGTTTTAATGTTGGGGGGTTGTATTTTTATTTACAGGTAAAAGAGCTGATTACTTTGGGGCAATACCCCGCAAAAAGCCCTTAAAGGGCTGGTAAAAGAGCTGATTACTTTGTATTTTAGAATAGGGTAGGGCATTTTATTATTTTGTGGGGCATTTTTATTTTATTAGGGGGCTTAGATTAGGTGTAATTAGTTTAAACTTCTTGTAAAAAAAAAATATTTTCTGTAATTTAGTGGGTTTTTTTGTATTATAGATTAGTTTATTTAATTGTATTTTAGTTTAGCTAATTGTAGTTAATTTATTTAATAAATGTTTTGATAGTGTATTGTTAGGTGTATTTGTAACTTAGGTTAGGATTTATTTTACAGGTAATTTTGTAATTATTTTAACTATGTAGCTATTAAATAGTTATTAACTATTTAATAGCTATTGTACCTAGTTAAAATAAATACAAAGTTGCCTGTAAAATAAATATAAATCCTAAAATAGCTACAATGTAATGATTAGTTATATTGTAGCTATATTAGGGTTTATTTTATAGGTAAGTATTTAGTTTTAAATAGGAATAATTTATTTAATTATAGTACATTTATTTAGATTAATTTAAATTATATTTAAGTTAGGGGGTGTTAGGGTTAGACTTAGGTTTAGGGGTTAATAACTTTATTATAGTAGCGGTGACGTTAGGGGCGGCAGATTAGGGGTTAATAATTGTAGGTAGGTGGCGGCGATGTTAGGGAGGGCAGATTAGGGTTTAATACTATTTATTATAGTGTTTGCAAGGCAGGAGTGCGGCGGTTTAGGGGTTAATACATTTATTATAGTGGCGGTCGGCAGATTAGGGGTTAATAAGCGTAGGTAGCTGGCGGCAACATTGGGGGTGCAGATTAGGGGGTAATAAATATAATATAGGTGTCGGCGATGTTAGGGGCAGCAGATTAGGGGTTCATAGGTATAATGTAGGTTGAGGCGGTGTTTGAGGCGGCAGATTAGGGGTTAAAAAATTTTATTATAGGGTTTGCGATGTGGGGGGGCCTCGGTTTAGGGGTTCATAGGTAGTTTATGGGTTTTAGTTTACTTTATAGCATAGTAGTTAAGAGCTTTATGTTCCCGTGTTAGCCCATAAAGCTCTTAACTACTGACTTTTTTTTTGCGGTTGGAGTCTTGTTAGTAGAGGGTCTACCGCTCACTTCTTCCAAGACTCGAAATACCAGCGTTAGGCAAATCCCATAGAAAAGATAGGATACGCAATTGACGTAAGGGGATCTGCGGTAGCCTCGAGTCTCGGAAAGAAAGTGAGCGGTAGACCCTTTCCTGCCTGACTCTAAATACCAGCAGGCAGTAAAAAGCAGCGTTAGGACCCCTTAACGCTGCTTTTGCCGGCTAACGCCAAACTCTAAATCTAGGCGTCTATGATTACATTTTTTGTGCTAAAATTGACTCTTTCTAATTGGTAGATCTGATAGCAATTACAGAAAATGGTACCAGAAAGATTTATCCAAGAGCTATTAAGATTTTCTAACAAATTAGAGGCCAAATTACAAGTGGAGCTCTAATTTATTGCGCCCCCGTAAACGGGCAAAGTTGCCCAATTACAGGTGCACGATAAATAACCAGCCATTACAAGTGGATGGTTATTGCTACCATGATCTCAGGTTAATTTTGAAAAAGTGCATTAATTGACCCCAAACTTTAGTGTTTGTTTCTATAATTAAATAATAATAAAAAAAATAGCATCTTTAGTTTTGTTTTGTTTTTAAACGGCATGAAGCAGTTTTATGGGGTTAAATGTGGCAGATGTGGGGTGTCAGAAAATGAAAATGGTACTGAAAAGTGCCTTTACATTGCAGTCTATGGGAACTGTGTGTTACCTCTAAATATAAGTGTATATGATTATATACATATATCTTCATGAATATATTCATATACTTAAATATTTATATTTGCTGACCATCGCTGCGCTAGTTCTCACGCCGTATCTCATGGCATGAGAACGAGACTCCCATTGGAGCCTATGGAAGCGCGCTCTCGTTTGTATTGCACCTCACATGCAATACCAGTGCACATTTGCGTGTGCTGGTATTACTAAATTGAGCGCATATTGTATTGGAAGCAATATTTTGCGCTCAACTTTTAATCTAGCCCTAGGTAAATAATACCGTATGTTAGGCCTACATTTATTAGGATTTTGGATCTATCTATCTATATAAGGAAAGCAGCTTCATAGAATACAGAATTGCTGGTTCATGTACATAAAAACACAGTATATAAAATCAAATGGCAGAGTAGGGGGCACTGGCGCTTAATGTTTTCGGCAGCAGTCAGTTGCAGAAAATATATATATATTTTTATAGGCACACATGCACTTGATTGGAATGTTTCATCAGTAAGATGTAATTGGTGCAAACAGGTAATTTGAAGATTACAAGCCTTATCCCACTATAACAGTGATTACTGATTGCTAATTATAGTGCTGATTTTAGGAGCCTGAAATCTTGACAGTCACATTAGCCATTTGATTTAATGGCACATACTGTAAATGTTTCTACTTCAAGTGAGATTTGTCTGCTATTTCAGGATGAAATGGAGTCTGCCTTCTGATCCTAGACAGATAGGTATTATTTTTAATTACAAACATGATTTGGGCTTAATTTTGTAAAGAAAAAAAAACATTTAGATAATAACTTTACAACGAAAACCATTGCTTATATTCATATTTACATACTGCAATATAATGAGCTAGTTAAGGGAACTGAAAAGACAGGGTATCTTTATTTAGATTTCTTCTATACAGCAACATAGTAACTTTATTATCTTCTTACAATGGAAATTAGAAAACTCTGAATAGCATCTGTTTTATGTATTTAAAGGGACATGAAACTCAAAAAACATAATTTATGTAAGAACTTACCTGATAAATTAAATTCTTTCATATTGGCAAGAGTCCATGAGCTAGTGACGTATGGGATATACAATCCTACCAGGAGGGGCAAAGTTTTCCAAACCTCAAAATGCCTATAATGACACCCCTCACCACACCCACAATTCAGTTTAATGAATAGCCAAGTAGTGGGGTTATAAAATAAGGAGTAAAAAAGCATACAAAAAGAGTAACTGCAAATATAATTGTGCTTTTATAAAAAAAAATCATAACCACCATAAAAAGAGTGGGCCTCATGGACTCTTGCCAATATGAAAGAAATGAATTTATCAGGTAAGTTCTTATATAAATTATGTTTTCTTTTATGTAATTGGCATGAGTCCATGAGCTAGTGACGTATGGGATAGAAATAGCCAAGATGTAGAAGACCACAGAAGAGTCACTAGAGAGGGAGGGATAAAATAAAAACAGTTAATTCCCCTGAAAAAAATTAAATCAACACAAAAAAAACAAGTCTTTCGCATAAATTTCACATAAATTACAAGAAAAAAAAACTTAAATCATAAGCACAAGAATCAAACTGAGACAGCTGCTTGAAGAACTTTTCTACCAACGACTGCTTCAGAAGAGGCAAATACATCAAAATGGTAAAATTTAGTAAATGTATGCAAAGAAGACCAAGTTGTTGCGTTACAAATCTGATCAACCGAAGCTTCATTCTTAAAAGCCCAAGAAGTGGCGACTGATCTAGTAGAATGAGCTGTAATTCTCTGAGGCGGAGATTGCCTTGCCTCCAAATAAGCCTTGTGAATCAAAAGCTTTAACCAAGATGCCAAATAAATGGCAGAGGCTTTCTGACCTTTCTTAGGACCAGAAAAAACAACAAATAGACTAGAAGTGTTCCTGAAATCCTTAGTAGCCGCAACATAGTATTTCAAAGCCCTTACCACATCCAAAGAGTGTAACGATTTTTCAAGCGAATTCTTAGGATTCGTACACAAGGAAGGAACAACAATTTCCCTACTAATTCACAACCTTAGGAAGAAATTTAAACGAAGTCCGCAAAACAGCTTTATCCTGATTAAAAACAAGAGAGGACAGAAAATTCAGAAACTCTTCTAGCAGAAGAGATAACCAAAAGGAACAATACTTTCCAAGAAAGTAGTTTAATATCCAAAGAATGCATAGAGGCCCATTTATCAAGCTCCGTATGGAGCTTGTGGGCCCTTGTTTCTGGCGACTTCAGACCCTGTCCGCCTGTTCTGAGCAGGCAGACAGGAATCGCCACAATTCAACCCGATTGAGTACAATAGGGTTGATTGACACCTCAATGATGGCGGCCGATTGGCCGCGAGTTTGCAGGGGGCAGCGTTGCACCAGCAGCTCTTGTGAGCTGCTGGTGCAGTGATGAATACGAAGAGCGTATTGCTCTCCGCATTCAGCGAGGTCTTGCGGACCTGATCCGCACTGTCGGATCAGGTCCGCAAGACCTTTGATACATAGGCCTCATAGGCTCAAAAGGAGGAGCCTGCAAAACCTTCAAAACCTTCAAAACCAAATTAAGACTCAATGGAGGAGAAATAGACTTAATAACAGGCTTGATACGGACCAAAGCCTGAACAAAACAGTGACTATCAGGAAGTTTAGCAATCTTTCTATGAAATAAAACAGAAAGAGCAGAGAGTTGTCCCTTCAAAATACTTGCAGACAAACCTTTATCCAAATCGTCCTGGAGAAACTGTAAAATTCTAGGAATTCTAAAAGAATGCCAAGAGAATTTATAAGAACACCATGCAACATAGTATTGATCACTGAGTCAGAGAAACCTCTATGACTAAGCACAAAACGTTCAATTTCCATACCTTCAAATTTAGAGATTTGAGATCCTGATGGTAAAACGGCCCTTGAGACAGAAGGTCTGACCGTAAAGGAAGTGACCAAGGTTGGCAACTGGACATCCAGACAAGATCTGCATACCAAAACCTGTGAGACCATGCTGGTGCTATCAGAAACACATGCGATTGTTCCATTATGATCTTGGAGATCACCCTTGGAAGAAAAACTAGAGGCGAAAAAATATAAGCAAGTTGGTAAGACCAAGCAACTGCTACAGCATACACCATCTTTGCCTGAGGATCCCTGGACCTGGAAAGGTATTTGGGAAGTTTTCTGTTTAGCTGGGAAGCCATCCAATATATTTCTGGCAGACCCCACATCTGTACAATCTGAAAAAATACATCTGGATGGAGATGCCACTCCCCCGGATGCAAAGTCTGACGGCTGAGATAATCCGCTTTTCAATTGTCTACACCTGGGATATGAATCGCAGAGATTAGACAAGAGTTGGATTCCGCCCAAGAAAGTATCCGTGAAACTTCTTTCCTTGCTAAAGGACTGTGAGTCCTTCCCTGATGTTTGACATATAAAGCAGTTGTGATATTGTCTGTCTTAAAGTGAATGAAAAGTTCTCTCTTTAATAGAGGCCAAGCCTGAAGAGCCCTGAAAATAGCACAGAGTTTTAAGATATTGATTGGTAACCTCGCCTCTAGAGGATTCCAAACCCCTTGTGCTATCAGAGACCCCCAGACAGCTCCCCAACCTGAAAGACTTGCATCTTTTGAGACTACAGTTCAGGAAGGACAAATAAAAGAGGCCCCTTGAATAATATGATGATTGTCTAACCACCAAGTCAGAGAGAGTAGAATGCTGGGATTTAAGAATATCAATTGTGATATCTGAGTATAATCCATGCACTATTCATTCAGCATGAAAAGCTGCAGAGGTCTCATATGGAAACGAGCAAAGGGGATCCCGTCCGATGCTGCAGTCATGAGACCTAAAACTTACATGCACATAGCCACTGATGGGAATGATTGAGACTGAAGGTTTCGACAGGCTGAAACCAATTTCATTCCTTTCTTGTCTGTTAAAGACAGAGTCATGGACACTGAAACTATCTGGAAACCTAAAAAGGTGACCCTTGTCTAAGGAATCAAGAAACCTTTTGGTAATTTGAAAACACAGCACTAGTTGATTTGTGTGAGATTCTGCTAAATGAAAAGATTGAGTCAGTACCAAGATATTGTTCAAATAAGGAAACACCGCAATACCCTGCTCTTTGATTACAAATAGAAGGGCACCAAGAACCTTCAAAAAAATTATTGGAGCTGTTGCTAGACCAAATTGAAGATCAGCAAATTGATAATGCTTGTCTAGAAAAGAGAATCTCAGAAACCGATAGTGATCTGGATGAATCGGAATGTGAAGATAAGCATCCTGTAAGACTATTGCGGACATGTAATAACCTTGCTGAACAAAAGGCAGAATAGTCCTTATAGACACCATCTTGAAAGTTGGGACCCTTACAAAACGAATCAAAAACTTCAGATCGATAACTGTTCTGAATTATTTTTTTTTCTTTTGGACAATGAATAGATTTGAATAAAAACCCAGACCCTGTTCCTGAAGTGGAACTGGTATAATCTCCCCTGAAAGCTCTAGATCTGAAACACACTTCAGAAAAGCCTGAACTTTCACAGGATTTGTTGGAACATGAGAGAGAAAGAATCTTCTCACAGGAAGTCTTTTTCTGAAACCTATTTGATACCCTTGAGAGACAATGCTCTGAATCCACTGATTCTGAACAGAATTTGTCCAAATGTTATGAAATAATTTCAATCTGCCCCCCATCAGTTGAACTGGATTGAGGGCCACACCTTCATGCAGTCTTGGGGGCTGACTTTGGCTTCTTATAAGGCTTGGATTTATTCCAACTTGAAGATGGCTTCCAATTGGAATCAGAGTCATTAGGGGAAGGACTGGCTTTCTGTTCTCTATTCTGACGAAAGAAACAAAACTGATTAGAAGCTTTAGATTTACCCTTAAACTTTTTTATCTTCGGGCAATAAAACTCCCTTCCCCCCAATAATAGTGGAAATAATAGAATCCAACTGAGAACCAAATAAATTATTACCCTGGAAATATAAGATAGTAATCTAGATTTAGATATCATGTCAGCAGTCCATGATTTAAGCCATAAAGCTCTTCTAGCTAGAATAGCTAAAGACATAGATTTAACATCAATCTTGATGATATAAAAAATAGCATCACAGATAAAATGATTAGCATGTTGAAGCAAACGAATAATAGACAAATCAGAATCTGTTTCCTGATGTGCTAAGCTATCCAACCAAAAAGTTGATGCAGCCACAACATCAGACATAGAAATGGCAGACCTGAGAATATAGCCAGAATGTAAATAAGATTTCCTTAGATAAGATTCAATCTTCCTATCTAAAGGATCCTTAAAAGAAGTACTATCTTCCATAGGAATAGTAGTACATTTGGCAAGAGTAGAAATAGCCCCATCAACCTTAGGGACTTTTTCCCAAAACTCCAAATTAGCCACTGGTAAAGGATATAGCTTACTAAACCTAGAAGGATTAAAAGAAGCACCATGCTTAGACCATTCCTTAGCAATCACATCAGAACCCGCATCTGGAACAGGAAAAACCTCAGGAGTAATCACAGGAGATTTAAAAACAGAATTTAAACATTTACTGGTTTTGCTATCAAGAGGATCCGACTCCTCAATACCCAAAGTAACCAATACTTCTTTCAACAAAGACCGAATATATTCAGTCTTCAAAAGATAAGAAGATTTATCAATTTCAATGTCTGAAATAGGATCTTCTGAACCAGAGAGATCCTCTTCAGAAGAGGATATTTCAGTATGTTGTCGGTCATCGCAAATTTCATCAGTTTTATGAGAGGTTTTAAAAGAACTTTTATGTTTTTAGAAGGTGGAATAGCAGACATAGCCTTCTGTATTGCATCAGCAATATAATTTTTCATATCAACAGGGATATCATGTAAATTAGATGTTGAGGGAACAACAGGTGCTCTACTAGTACTAATAGAAACATTATCGGCATGCAAAAGCTTATCATGACAACTGTTACATAATATAACCGGAGATATAATCTTAGCTTGCTTACAACAGATACACTTAGCTTTGGTAGAACTGTGTTCAGGCAGCATGGTTCCTACAGTAGCTTCTGAGACAGGATCAGACAGAGACATCTTGCAAAATGTAAAAGAAAATATAACATTTAAAAAAAATATCCAATTTCCTCATATAGCAGTTTCTGGAATGGGAAAAAATGCTCTAAAATATAAAGAGAGCAGGGAGCATAAAGGAAGTGGGGTAATATAAGAAAAAAAATATTTGGAACCAAGTGTTATGCACGATGCAAAGTGAAATTTTGTTGCCACCAATCGTCCGGAAATGATGCCGGCGTGATAACAAGCTCGACTTTGCGGCAAACAACCTAATGTCAATAAAGATTTAAGAAATGCTGAAACATATAGACGCAAATTTTCCCCCAAAAAAATTTTGCACCAAAAATGATGCAATAAATAACAGCCTTTTGCGCCCTCGCAAGCTTCTATTTGCCAGCGAAATTTAAAGAAAAACAAGTCAAATTGGAAAAAAAGACTAAAAAAAGACTTAACCCCAAGTAGGAAAATATTAAAAAAATAACTTCCTCAAATATGATTCTCATACTGAAACTGCTAGACTGCAAAGGGAAATACACATAGACCTCATATATAAGTAAATACATATATTTAAAACTTTATATAAATACATAAAGCACCAAACATAGCTGAGAATATCTTAATGATACATACTTACCAAAGACACCCATCCACATATAGCAGACAGCCAAACCAGTACTGAAAACTATCAGCAGAGGTAATGGTATATAAGAGTATATCATCGATCTGAAAAGGGAGGTAGGAGATGAATCCCTATGACCGATAACAGAGAACCCTTGAAAAGATTTCCCATGAGTGAAACCATAAATCAACAGGCGATACTCTCTTCACATTACTCTGACAAACACTGTACTCTGAGAGGAATTGGGCTTCAGTATGCTTAGAAGCGCTTATCATAGAAGAAATCATATAAATCAAGCACAAACTTACTTCACCACCTGCATAGGAGGCAAAATTTGTAAAACTGAAGTATGTGTGTGGTGAGGGGTGTATTTATAGGCATTTTGAGGTTTGGGAAACTTTGCCCCTCCTGGTAGGAATGTATATCCCATACGTCACTAGCTCATGGACTCTTTCCATTTACGTAAAATAAATTATTTTTTGATATTTCAGATAGAGCATTTGATTTTTAATGTATTTTCGATTTATTTCTATTATCAAATTTACTTCATTCTCTCGGGTATCCTTTGTAGATAGGCTAATCAGCAGCAATGTTCTACCTGGAGCTAGCTGGCGATTTGTGACTTCATACATTTGCTTCTTGTCATTGACTGCAAGATGTCTTCTGCTAGGTCTCTGTAGTGCATTTCTGCCCTAAAACTGACTTTAACTATGTGTATAACCCCTTTGCATAGGTTAAACAAAAGTACCATTTATGAAGCTGTAGACGCATCCTAAGGGCCCTCAGATATTGTAGCCCGCTTCTTACTAACCCCTCTGCCACCTGACAGATCCACCCGGGATGACTGACATGCCATGTTCTCATGAGATTGGCTGCATGAGAGTACAGCAGACAGGATTACACAAGTGTTTTCTTGTGCAATCTTAAATTCAAGCAGCCTACCTGGGAACCCTGTCCTACGTGTTCATAAACTTAAACCATAATTATATCCAAGCAATAGTGCAAAAATAAAACACTCTTAAACATTAAAGAATTTTCTTTTTGCATTTTTATGTTTTTATGTCAAAAAAAGAACACGCTTCCAAATACTATAGATAATAATATGAAATTATGAGAAAAAAACTGTCCAGTATATGATACATTTGCAAACTGTTAAATGTTTATATTTTTATTTAAATATGTACCAGAGCATGAATTTATTTGTAATAGTACAGGTTTAATTCTGCATATATACACAACTACATACACTATGGGGTATATTTATTATGTGCAAACGGACATGATACAATGTAGCGTATCATGTCCGCCGCACATAGATAAATGCCGACATGCCACTAGTTAGCAGGGGGCGTCAATCAACCCGATCGTATTCGATCGAGTTGATTTCTGTCCGCAACCTCAGAGCAGGCGAACAAGTTAAGGAGCAGCGGTCTTTTCCGGCGAGCATTCAAGAGAGCTTGATAAATCGGCCCCTATATAAGCTGTTAGTTGGCTTGCAAGTTTTAGTTTGTTTCTGCCTGATCTATACAAGGGACACAACATAAACACACTGAACACTAGGGCTAAGGCTGTGGCAGTGCCCCACATTAAAACAGTCCCCTTCCTAGCTATTTGAAATCAGCAGTAGCTGAGCTGTCAGCCACATAGGAGGAAGTGGAGATGTTTCTATGTGATTATGAGTCGCTCTTCCCCCATGGTTAGTGCACATCAGAAGCCTTTCTATGCACATATGATGGAAAGTGTTTCAACTTTCTGTACAACCAGACTATGACTGCCATCTTGGAAACCCGCCTATAATATTTGTGAAAGCAAATCCATACACTATTAATGTGCGCATGGACATGATACAATGTAGCATATCATGTCCGCCGCACATAGATAAATATGCATACGCTGTTGGCATTTATCATTGCACCAGCAGTTCTTGTGAACTGCTGGTGCAATGCCGCCCCCTGCAGATTTGCAGCCAATCGGCCTCAGAGCAGGCGGACCAGTTATGGAGCAGCGGTCTTTAGACCGCTGCTTCATAACTTCTGTTTCTGGTGAGCCTGATAGATTGCCGAAAACAAGGGGCTTTAAGTTCCATACAGAGCTTGATAAATCGACCCCTATGACTTTGAGCCCTATTTTGCGAGGGGAAGTGGAGGCATACGAGAACAGACATGAATGATGCAGGTGAAATCTGGACCTCACCAGACCCATGTAGAAAGAAGAATACTGAAAATGTGAAATGCAAAGGAACATTGAGGTATATCTTCTAAATTATATGGGTACAAGATATTTCCTTCTGTAGTTCACATTGCAAAATTGCATAATACACAGAAGTAGCCGGTTAGTCCCACATAGACATAGTTTTGGTGTATTTACAAGCAAACTCTCTGTGCATATGATATTCATAACACAAAACTGAGATGTCATTTTCTTTTTTTTTTTATTAGGACATTTCACTCTGAGCCCTGAAGTGTGACTATTAAAATTAACAAAAAAAAACAGGTATCCATATATAATATTGCTTTGAACATGTAAAGTTCAATTCAGCAACAAGGTGCTCTGTACTTTGTACAATTTAGACACTTGGCAGCTGTTTTTCCATTGTTAGTTGTCTTATAATGTCAAATAGAAAAATAGACTCACAAACTTTCAGGGCCAATGAAAGGTTAATTAAACAAAGATTTTTCTCTTTGGGGTTTTACCACCAGTGGGTTGCATACACGTTAATGTTAGCAAAAAAATAATGTATTAATTTCTGCATTTCTGCTAATACAACATAGTGCGCAATGGCCCTGTCTTGCTATTTGACAAACATATTTCAAATATGACCATTTAATAATCAATGCAAAAATCAATAAAATAGGTACCACTTGCTAGCTAGAATAAAATCCTGTTACATCATATCAAACCCCAGACCCCATATACAGTATGTCCCTTTATTTACCAGTCAACCTAATTCCCAGTGGGATAGACAGACCAAAGAAGATTGACGCTCCTACCTCTTTAGATAAATGAGCCCTGCAATGTTTGTACCAGTCACATACAAGCATCACACCTTAGACCATATGCACTGCCCCTTCAATATGCTTAAAGGGACATAACAATTCAATATTAAACTTTTATAATCCAGATAGAAATTCCAATTTATATCTGTTATCAAATGAGCTTTGCTCTTTTTGTATCATTTGTTGAATAGCACATCTACTTAGGCTCAGGTACTGGATCACTGGATCTGACAGCAATGTTGCATCAGCATTTGTAACAACGTTATGCACTTTTGAGAACTAAATGGCAGAAGTGTTTACAACAATGTATAATATTGTTACAAAACTGCTGCCATAAAGTGCTCCAGACATGTACCCACTCCAGAAGCTACCAAGGTATCCTCTATAACAAAGCATAGTAGGAGAATGAAGTTGATAACAGATGTAAACTGGAAAGTTTTTTTCAAATTGCTTGATCTTTATGAATCATAAAAGTTTAATATTGAGTTTCTTGTCCCTTTAAGCTAGTTACATGCCAACACCATATCACTGATTGGATGCATTGCCTCCTAAACTCCTTTTGCCAGCTTTAAGCCCACAATAGATCACAGAGCAGATAAGAGCTCAGCCAAGATCAGACATCTAATGAGAAGCATTGCCTCCACCATCCCTTTCATTATGCATGGAACCATCTCAGACATCAGACCTTATGAATAGTCCTTGCACATCCTTTAACAGAGGTAATCAGATACATCAAAACCTGCATCCCTGTGTACCAGTTATGTGGGAAGAATAGACCAGAATCATAGTCACTAGTATACAAGTGCACCAAAAATTTGCTGAGATCAGAACTCAAATTAGATGTATGGTCCCCTCTAACCCTTTTTGCCGGATCTGTGCTGAGAACAGACCGTAGACCAGATTCATGTGATCTCCAGTGCCCACTTAGATTGTAAAAATGTATCCTCAATCTTTGTTGTACTTACACCCAATTGCTTCATGCTGTGCTGCCTTCTGTGACACTGACAGTACCCTGCATGTATAAAGGATAGAAAACAGGAAAATTATGAAGCTAAGCATTCCTGTTGTGAATTTCATTTGCACTCCAGCTTCAACAAGGTGGGAGAAGTAAAATCCAAGGTTTAGACCCAGTATAGAAAAATCATAATGTAAGTATTGATGCCAGATATTACAACAACAAAAAAAGCCTACAATTCAATATGAACACCACAGCATACCTTTCTAGGCACCATAAGACAATTGCCTTGTCCACCTACTAGGTGTAAAAGGCCTCAACATAGTTGATATGTGTTAACAAACATACTCTTTCAGCAACATATATTCTATAGAGATTTGATGGTGCTCCCACCCACTAAAAACTTTTTTTTATACAATTAGCTTATCTAATCATTAAACTACTAAACTCCATAATTTAAAGAAAAGGGTTTTATTGTTATGAAAATATTGTAAGCTTTATTAAGCTTTTTCTAATGAAGAGTCATATAAAAGGATGATTTTTAATCTTCAATAGCCAGTCAGGGAGACAAAAAGGTCCCTCCAAACCAATATTCAACAGGATACCAATTATAGAAAAAGTGCACCCAAAATATATATAATCGAATAAACAGGTACCAAATAAAGGAAACGCATGTTATAAATACACTAAGAGACACAAACAAAAAGTAAGTGTAAAGCCAGAATAGGCTTGCAGCTCCATAAGGGTTAAGGTTAGAAGGGAGTGGGATAGATGGAGGGGAGTTGCTGTGTTTGCAACAATGTTGTAGGGGCAGGAAGTGTCTTACCTTTTTATTCTGATGTCAGCAGTTCCTGTTCCTTTTTGCTCCTGGACAAGAAGCTGTCAAGCTGTACAGTACCTTCTCCTCCATCATGAGACATGCCAGACACTCTGCTGCTCCTCCTTTGAGATTTTATGAAGCCCAGCAACCTGCTCATCGTCATGCTCACCTAGAACAGCAGTTAAGTGATCAGGGAATGAGTGATATAGTTCTTTCTTCCCAAATTCCTCCCTCCCCTACCCGCTCTTCTTCAATCTTGCCCCCTGATTTACAGTCAAATTGCCCTCAAAATATTGCAGTAGTAGCAATCCATTCCCCGCCCAGAGTCACCCTTCCGAGCCCAGTTCAAACAATCCCTGAGACCCAGCTAGCTTCCAATGTTGCGACAGGTGCAGTGGCATCACTGCTTACCACTATTGCGGCCGCAATTACCTCTGAGCATGCGGTCAAGCCTCCTTCTCCTTCTTTGGCCTCCCACCAGGATCTGCTGGTTCTAAAAGCCCCTTACTTGCCTCCCCTCCCTTCTCCCCACCACGACCCCCATTTTGCAGGCCACTCCTCCTCCTGAGCTCACTTTTACTGCCACTTACCTGTCCCTCCGGTCTTTCCATGGTGCCTCTTCCTCCTTCCAATCCTCCTTGTATGCCTCCCATGGCCCAGCTGCCTAATGCTCCTCCCGCGATAACCAGTCCTGTTTCGACAGGCCTGCCGGTCACGCGGTCGTCCACTTTTCCGGTGACGTCACAGGCAGCTATTTCCTCGTCCCACGGGGCAGATCGGCAGCTCGGTGCAGCACTCTTGCAGGTGAGTACTGCAAATGCCCAGCAGCCAGAGGCCGCTTTGGGTAGCGTAAAGGTGGCATATCAAATATCGCTCACAGTATTCTGCGGCAAGTGGTTGTATCCATAGGGGGGCCGGGTTTGGATAAAATAAACCAAAAATTTTCAGGGGTCCAGTTTATGAATGTTATTCAGGATGGGAATAATATGGAGCAAAGTATAAACCAGGGTCAAATAAGGATAATTAATGAGAGTGCGAATGCTAATGTACAAAATAAACCTGATCGGGGTAATAATATTCATAGTGCAGTTTGGCCTACTCCAATTTTTCAGAGTGTGCCTGAGCACAGGGCGAATGATATGCAGGTTCATACAGCACATGATAGGAGCTATTCAGACCTTGCAGGCCCATCTTCAGTGCAGAACGTTTTATACCCTTAAGTGTGTGTGCTGCAAATGTGGTGAATCAGAAAATGC
The DNA here is from genome assembly GCF_027579735.1 of Bombina bombina. Taxonomy (NCBI): domain Eukaryota; kingdom Metazoa; phylum Chordata; class Amphibia; order Anura; family Bombinatoridae; genus Bombina; species Bombina bombina. The sequence goes on from NC_069501.1 coordinate 591,600,343, forward strand.
CTGGCAGTGATGCTGTGACTGACATACAGGTGGAGGTGCAGCCTGTCGTGAGTGCAGCAGTGACTGAAAGTGTGCAGGCTTTAGGCCATTCTCCAATGTCTTTTCCTTCAGTGAGGCCTAGCAAACGTGTTGTACTTCCAGGGGTCCAGCTGCCACACATGTCATCTCAGGCCACCCCTGGGTTTTCTCTGGCTTTTGGACATAGTGCTCGCAATTTTCTTTCTATCTTAAAGGAGGTGTTGTCAGCGACAGAGGGTCCCTCTACCAAGGATCTTGCGGCCAACCCCCTTTCAGAAGTTCCAGTGGTAGTTGCCCCTGATCCTACCAGAAAAAGAGGCAGTTCAGTTCCTGTTTCATCAGGCCAAGCAGGTGGTCCTTTGGTGCTTTTATCTGGCGAGGCCACAGCGTCTTCAGCGGAAGTACCGACAACATCTTCACCAGGTCTCGGTGAGTCTCATGCAATTATGCATAACAGAAAACCCCAGTCTGACTCTTCAACCAACTCTGACCTAGACAGCGACACATCACTAGGTTTTGTGACCAAAGGCCAAAATAGAATGTACAAAATGATTAAACAATGAAAGCAGGTCACCTTCCTAAAGATCAGCAGGGTTGAAGGGGTGGGCCCCGCAGTACCAGGACAACAACACTTATCCCCTGTAGTAGCCAGTCAAAGGGCAGCAGTAGAAGGAGATACTGTACCTTACGCAATTTACTCCCTTCATGCTCACTTGAAACAAAAAATCATTAGGAGAATCCAAGAGGGGCAAGATGTTAATGTATTCAAGCTGTCGGTTGAGGCCCATAGACAGAAAGAGAGAAGCTCGGATGGGGCAGGCCCAAAAACTATTAAAAGACCAGATACCTTTGACCAGTGGCTCAGATGTTTTGGGGTCATCTCGTCCTTTTAAATGGATAAAATTCCTGATCTGGGCCATGCACTTTTAAAATATACAGATACCATACATTGGATCTACAAGCATTACAGAGAAGGTGCACTTATGGTCCCGTCTGGGTCCAGAGAGATCCACTTCCCCTCTAACGGACGCTCGATGTTCAGGGTCCTGTTTTCAACCCCAAAATAGGCGAAAAGGCAGGGAGTGTTGGGCCTTTCAGGAGGATGTGACAAAGGTAATGCGTGCATGTTTCAGCACATATGCAAGAAGTTTCAGAATCAGTCGGTGGTTTGGACTGTCAACCTTAGTGTTGTTTGGGCGCTTTATCCTTTTTCTATAAGCTCATAGGGTCAACAAATCCCACAGTTCCTTTTTTATCAGACAGGCACTTAAAGGCTGGGAGCAGTCTCAGGCCAAAAGACAGGATATTCGAGAGCCCAGCTTGAGCAACTAGTGGCGGTTCTGCTCAAGGTTTGTTGTACCTCTTACAAAGTTTTGCTTTTGAAGTGTGCTTTTGTTTTAGTTTTTGTAGTAGCCCTACGAAAGTCATGTTAGGATTTACCCCTCTTCAGTATTACTTTTTATCCCATGCTCTAAAACTGATCAGAACACCAAGGGGACATGGTTAACTTTCCTAGGACAGGGGGAGAGTCCGTGCTGCCCTTTATCTACTTTTAGAAAATTCTTGCAGCGCAGGCAGGCATGGGAAGGGTAGTTTCTTATACACGAGAATGGAATAGCCATTTCAACTTTTCAGTTCCGCAGACTTTTAGCCCAAATAGTTCAACTAGCGGGTCTTGACCCATCCAAAATCTCCCCACATTCCTTCAGAATTGGGGCTGCCTTGAGGGAGCTTCAGCGCAGAGTATGCATGGGTGTAAGTGGTTGGTGGGCCCTGTATAATGTTTGATTAATGACATCCAGTACAATTTGTTAATTTGTTTTGTTTTCCAGGTGCTTTCCAGGCCGTTTTCGAGAGAATGGATAATTGGTAATTCCTTTATCCATTTGGCGGTTATCCAGGCTCTCACTAAGACAGGGGGCAGAATTTGGGTTTCCCGCTTCAAAAGTTTCCATCAGATGGCTAGGTTTTAGGGGGATGTGCTGGCCTCAGATTCCAGGTGCCCTAAGGGATGCCCATAGGTGTTGGGGTAAACCCAACATTATTCTTCTTCACCTGGGATGGAACGATATGGGTGCTACTCTAGCCCTGGAATTAACAAAAATTATTCAATCGGATATCAGTTGGATACAGGCTTGGATCCCTAGGGTTACAGTTGGCTGGTCTGATATCATAGCCAGACACCATTGGCGCCATGGGTCAGCTGGTGCAGCCTACAGGGTCCGTAAAAAGATGAATAGAGATGTGGGGGCTTTCATCACTGGTTCCCATGGATTTGTGGTACAGCACAATGCCATTACGGCCGACAAGAGGGAGCTATATAGACCTGGTGGGGTTCACTTGTCAGATTTAGGGTTATATTTAATTCTAGGGGGTATAAGAAATGCTCTCACTCCCTTCCTGTAAGTCAGGTCGGGTTGTTGATGGCAAGTGATGCCTGAGATGCAATCCCTTGTGGTGGGAGGTCACGGCCAGGAGCACATGGAGATGGTGAATGGGGGGAGTAATGGCCAGGCTTATGAGGATGGGGCCGATTACTTCAGTTAGCTGTAGTGCCCCTCCCTCTGGGTAGGTAGGCCAGAAGAACTCAGAACACCCTTAGTAACATCTGCTTCCGAGCAGAGTCCCTCTGCTGTTGTCTAGATCAGGCTGCTGACCTCTTCAGTCCAGGGTAGTATTAGATTCTCATTTGCCACCATCTGAGTTATAGTTTATGTCAGTTTTAATATTTAAATTAGTATGTTAATAAAGGGGACCAGTGTCTGTCTTTATTTATGGTGGGAGTTAAAAGGTATTATAAGATATTATTAGATATGTTTATTTGAATTATGGTTCACCCCACCCTTCTACTGGTAGCAACCTGGTAAGCTTTTAATTCCTTAAGTGATAAGCCAGAATAGGCTTGCAGCACCATAAGGGTTAAGGCTAGAAGGGGGTGGGATAGATGAAGGGGAGTTGCTGTCAGTTTGCAACAATGTTGCAGGGTCGACATCTGAGTAATAGTTTGTCGGTTTTAATATTTAAATTAATAACGGCTAGATTACGAGTTTTGCGGTAAGCTGAAAAAGCAGCGTTAACAGGTCACAACGCTGCTTTTTCACTACTGCTGGTATTATGAGTCTTGCAGGTTTAGGGGCACCGCACACTTTTTTGGCCTTACTGCAAACCGACTTACATAAATTTCGTAAAGCCTTTTTTTTGTGGGACTTCCATAGTGCCGGTATTATGAATTTGTCCTGGGAGGCCAAAAAGTGAGCGGTACACCCTCTACCTCCAAGATTCCTAACACATTCTAAAGTCAGTAGTTATGAGTTTTACGCTACAAAGCTGTAGCATAAAACTCATAACTAAAGTGCTAAAAATTACACTAACACCCATAAACTACCTATTAACCCCTAAACCGGGGCCCTCCTGCATCGCAAACACTATAATAAAATTTTAACCCCTAATCTGCCGCTCCGGACATTGCCGCCACTATAATAAACATATTAACCCCCTAAACCGCCGCACTCCCGCCTCGCAAACACTAGTTAAATATTATTAACCCCTAATATGCCGCACCTAACATTATACTTATTAACCCTTAATATGCCGCCCCTAACATCGTTGCAACCTACATTATATTTATTAACCCCTAATCTGATGCCTCCAACATCGCCGCCACCTACCTAACTTTATTAACCCCAAATCTGCCATCCCCAACGTCGCCGCCACTATTCTAAATTTATTAAACCTTTAAACCTAAGTCTAACCCTAACCCTAACACCCCCTAACTTAAATATAATTTAAATAAATCTAAATAAAATTACTATCATTACCTAAATAATTCCTATTTAAAACTAAGGCCTCCATTACATATGCAGCGTCGCCCACAAAAGCCACCGACGCCGGTTTTTGCACGTTTTTGGTATTATATATACGGCATAGCATACAAGTTATGCCCGTATATTTCACCCGTCGCTCTGAATTTTTTACTCCCATAGGCTAACATGGGACCGCGTCGTAAATCGGTATCCAATATCCAGCGCAAGGCCTTGCGTGGCGAAAATGGAGAAATCTTACTCCATTAACACCTCGCCATAGAAAGCAGCCGTAGCAACACCTAATGCATGCGCAATGTCTATCTACCTGTCAACTGCAATCCCCCACCGCAATAACTAATAAAGTGTATTAACCCCTAAACCGCCATAGCCCACACCACAATAAACCTATCCTAGTATTAACCCCTAAACCGCCGTAGCCCACATAGCCTATTAAATGTATTAACCCCTAATCTGCCACCGCCAACGTCGCCGTCACTATAATAAAGTTATTAACCCCTAAACCTAAGTCTAACCCTAACCCTAACATTCTCTAACTTAATTATTATTTAAATAAATCTAAATAATTTTACTATTATTAACTAAATTATTCCTATTTAAAACTAAATATTTACCTATAAAATAAACCCTAAGATAGCTACAATATAATTAATAATTACATTGTAGCTATTTTAGGATTTATTTTTATTTTACAGGCAACTTTGTATTTATTTTAACTAGGTACAATAGCTATTAAATAGTTAATAACTATTTAATAGCTACCTAGTTAAAATAATTACAAATATACCTGTAAAATAAAACCTAACCTAAGTTACAATTACACCTAACACTACACTATCATTCAATTAATTAAATAAATTAACTACAATTAGCGCAAATTAAATACAATTATATTAAATAAAATATAGTACAAAAAAAACAAACACTAAAATTACAAGAAGTTTAAACTAATTACACCTAATCTAAGCCCCCTAATAAAGTAAAAAAGCCCCCCAAAATAATAAAATGCCCTACCCTATACTAAATTACAAATAGCCCTTAAAAGGTTTTTTTGCGGGGCATTGCCCCAAAGTAATTAGCTCTTTTACCTGTAAAAAAAGAAATACACCCCCCCAACATTACAACCACCCACACACCCCTACTCTAAAACCCACCCAATCCCCCTTAATAAAACCTAACACTACCCCCTTGAAGATCACCCTACCTTGAGCCATCTTCACCCAGGCGGGCACAAGTGGTCATCTGATCCGTGCAGAAGTCTTCATCCGATCGGGGCAGAAGAAGACATCCAGACCGGCAGAAGTCTTCATCCTATCCGGGCAGAAGAGGACATCCAGACCGGCAGAAGTCTTCATCCTATCCGGGCAGAAGAGGACATCTGGACCGGCAGACGTCTTCATCCAAGTGGCATCTTCTATCTTCTTCCATCCGACGAGGAGCGGCTCCATCTTGAAGACATCTGACGCGGAGCATCCTTCCAGCACAACGACTACTCGACAAATGAAGGTTCCTTTAAATGACGTCATCCAAGATGGCGTCCCTCGAATTCCGATTGGCTGATAGGATTCTATCAGCCAATCGGAATTAAGGTAGGAAAAATCCGATTGGCTGATTGGATCAGCCAATAGAATGCAAGATCAATTCTATTGGCTGATCCAATCATCCAATCGGATTGAAATTATCCTATCAGTCAATTGGAATTCGAGGGACGCCATCTTGGATGACGTCATTTAAAGGAACCATCATTCGTCGAGTAGTCGTCGTGCTGGAAGGATGCTCCATGTCGGATGTCTTCAAGATGGACTCGCTCCTCGTCGGATGGAAGAAGATAGAAGATGCCGCTTGGATGAAGACGTCTGCCGGTCTGGATGTCCTTTTCTGCCCCGATCGGATGAAGACTTCTGCCTGGATCGGATGACCACTTGTGCCCGGCTGGGTGAAGACGGCTCAAGGTAGGGTGATCTTCAAGGGGGTAGTGTTAGGTTTTATTAAGGGGGGATTGGGTGGGTTTTAAAATAGGGGTGTGTGGGTGGTGGGTTGTAATGTTGGGGGGTTGTATTTCTTTTTTTACAGGTAAAAGAGCTGATTACTTTGGGGCAATGCCCCGCAAAAAGCCCTTTTAAGGGCTATTTGTAATTTAGTATAGGGTAGGGCATTTTATTATTTTGGGGGGCTTTTTTTATTTTATTAGGGGGCTTAGATTAGGTGTAATTAGTTTAAACTTCTTGTAATTTTTTTTTATTTTCTGTAATTTAGTGTTTGTTTGTTTTTGTACTATAGTTTATTTAATTTAATTGTATTTAATTTTAGGGAATCGTAGTTAATTTATTTAATTAATTGAATGATAGTGTAGTGTTAGGTGTAATTGAAATTTAGGTTAGGTTTTATTTTACAGGTAAATTTTGTAATTATTTTAACTAGGTAGCTATTAAATAGTTATTAACTATTTAATAACTATTGTACCTAGTTAAAATAAATACAAAGTTGTCTGTAAAATAAAAATAAATCCTAAAATAGCTACAATGTAACTATTAATTATATTGTAGCTATCTTAGGGTTTATTTTATAGGTAAGTATTTAGATTTAAATAGGAATACTTTAGTTAATAATAGTAATATTATTTAGATTTATTTAAATAATAATTAAGTTAGGGGGTGTTAGGGTTAGATTTTATGGGTTAATAACTTTATTATAGTGGCGGCGACGTTGGCGGCGGCAGATTAGGGGTTAATAGATTTAATAGGCTATGTGGGCTATGGCGGTTTAGGGGTTAATCATTTAGTTATTACTTGCGGTGTGGGCTATGGGGTTTAGGGGTTAATAATTAGGCTTATTGCGTTGTGGGGGGTTGTCGGTCTAGGGGTTAATACATTTATTATTAGGAGTGAGAGGGGAGATTGCAGATATAGGGGTATACATGTCGGGCTTATTTTTGGGAGGGGTGTTAGACAGTTAAGGGAGATTTAATTTTTTTTTTACTTTTCTTAGGTGCCGGCAGTTTCTAAAGTGCCGTAAGTCACTAGCGACTCCAGAAATTTGTAGTTATGCTTATTTCTGGACATCACTAGTTTATCCGACTTACGGCACTTTAGGAACTGCCGGCGGGGTATATGTAATACCCCAATGTGTGAGGTGAAATTACGGGCGGTGCGGGTTCCCTCGCTTGCGCCAAAACCTACGCCGTATATTGGATTGCACCCCAAATACTTACCTATAAAATAAACCCTAAGCTAGCTACAATATAACTAATAGTTACATTGTAGCTAGCTTAGGGTTTATTTTTATTTTACAGGCAAGTTTTTTTTTTTTAACTATATTTCTCTTATATCAAATAGACGGTCTTGGTCTCCCCCCTCTCCCTCTCCCCCTTCTCCCTCTACCTCTCGCTTATGCTTGGCTCTTCTCTTTCTTCACTTTTCTATTATTAGCTATGGCTAAAGGGACAGTCTACTCCAGAGGTTTTATTGTTTAAAATAGGTAATCCCTTTATTACCCATTCCCAGTTTTGCATAACCAACACAGTTATATTAGTATACGTTTTACCTCTGTGATTAAATTGAATCTAAGCCTCTGCAGACTGATTTCAGTTCTATAGACAGACTTGCATTTTAGCTAATCAGTGCTGACTCCTAAGTAAATCCACGGGAGTGAGCGCAAAGTTATCTATATGACACACATGAACTAGCACTGTCTAGCTGGTAAAAACTGTTGAATATGAGACTACCTAGGTTTAGCTTTTAACAAAAAATACCAAATGAACAAAGCACATTTGATAATAATAGTAAATTTGAAAGATCTTTAAAATTGCATGCTCTATTGGAATCATGAAAGTTTAATTTTGACTAGACTATCCTTTTTAAATAATGTAATCCTATATTTAACAAAATTGAAAACTATATCCTCATAGAACTTACTTACCATTGTTTTTTGTTGATCATAAGTAGGAGTTACTATGATATCATTAAGTAGTGATGTCGCGAATAGTTCGCCGGCGAATAGTTTCTGGCGAATATAACTTGTTTTTTTTTGCCTGTGTAATTTTGACTGTGAAACATCAGTCTGCTAGTGTAATCTAATTGCAGTTGCCTGCCTGCCAGCATGTGTGCCAGGCCCACTTGCTAAGTGCCACCACTCATATCTGTTGTAACAGTAGTGTAAATTTTTTTTTAAAAACTTTTTTGACTGTGAAACATCAGTCTGCTAGTGTAATCTAATTGCAGTTGCCTGTCTGCCAGCGTGTGTGCCAGGCCCACTTGCCAAGTTAGTGGCACCACTCATATTTGTTGTAACAGTAGTGTAAATATTAAAAAAAAAACTTTTTTGACTGTGAAACATCAGTCTGCTAGTGTAATCTAATTGCAGTTGCCTGCCTGCCAGCGTCTGTGCCAGGCCCACTTGCCAACTAGTGCCACCAATCATATTTGTTATAACAGTAGTGTAAATATTTTTTAAAAAAACTTTTTTGACTGTGAAACATCAGTCTGCTAGTGTAATCTAATTGCAGTTGCCTGCCTGCCAGCGTGTGTGCCAGGCCCACTTGCCAAGTTAGTGGCACCACTCATATTTGTTGTAACAGTAGTGTAAATATTTAAAATAAAAACTTTTTTGACTGTGAAACATCAGTCTGCTAGTGTAATCTAATTGCAGTTGCCTCCCTGCCAGCGTGTGTGCCAGGCCCACTTGCCAAGTTAGTGGCACCACTCATATTTGTTGTAACAGTAGTGTAAATATTTAAAAAAAAACTTTTTTGACTGTGAAACATCAGTCTGCTAGTGTAATTTAATTGCAGTTGCCTGTCTGCCAGCGTGTGTGCCAGGCCCACTTGCCAACTAGTGCCACCAATCATATTTGTTATAACAGTATTGTAAATATTTAAAACATAAACTTTTTTGACTGTGAAACATCACTCTGCTAGTGTAATCTAATTGAAGTTGCCTGCCTGCCAACGTGTGTGCAAGGCCCACTTGCCAACTAGTGCCACCAATCATATTTGTTATAACAGTATTGTAAATATTTAAAACAAAATCTTTTTTGACTGTGAAACATCAGTCTGCTAGTGTAATCTAATTGCAGTTGCCTGCCTGCCAGCGTGTGTGCCAGGCCCACTTGCCAACTAGTGCCACCAATCATATTTGTTATAACAGTATTGTAAATATTTAAAACAAAAACTTTTTTGACTGTGAAACATCAGTCTGCTAGTGTAATCTAATTGCATAATCACAGAGGTTAAAAGTATATTATTATAAATGTGTTAGTTATGCAAAACTGGGAAATGGGTAACAAAGGGATTATCTATCTTTTAAAACAATAACAATTCTGGTGTAGACTGTCCCTTTAAACGGGGGGTTTGGTCAGTCACTGTGAAGCGGGCGTAATCCTTACACTACATGATCGATACAACATCATACCTGATGTTTTAAAGCACGTTATTCCAAACAATTTAGGAATGTTAGGTGATTTATGCCCTTTATGGCTTAAAACCAGACTCTGCATCAACTATGTAATTTTCCATGGGAGTTTTGCCATGTATCCCCCTCCGGCATGCCACAGTCCAGGTGTTAGTCCCCTTGAAACAACTTTTCCATCACTATTGTGGCCAGAAAGAGTCCCTGTTGGTTTTAAAATTCGCCTGTCTATTGAAGTCTATGGCGGTTCGTCCGGTTCGCAAACAGTTGCGGAAGGTCAAGTCCGCCGTTCAGAAACCGAAATTTTTAGGTTCACGACATCACTATATATAAGTTCATTTAGCTGAAATATTTTGTATCTGAGATATTGCATGGACAGAAAATAAATAATGCAACACAAGTGTTTGTTGTCCGTTAGTTTATTGTATTTTTTCCTTCAGTTAAATGTTTAAAACTATGTTATTTATGTATTCAAGCAAATAGATTTTCAGATGAACATTGTTTTTTTCGAGCTTGAGGATTCATTCCAGGTTTAACAAAAATATTAATTCCAGGTTTAAAGATGCTTATAATAAATTTACATGAAATTATTACATTCCATGTCCTTAGTTTGCTGTATAACTAAAAAGTGATTCCTGTAAGATATTACATAGTTTCTTGTATTTCAAAAGTAATACGTGTGCTACTTCTGACACGCACAAAGAGCCATGATAAATCTCTTTTTGCTTGAGCGCAACAGATAGCACGCCACTTGTAAACTATTCCGTAATGGGAGAGATTTACTCGTGGTGGGTGCCTGGCTTTTGCCAGTGGAAGACACATGTTGTAGATGGTGGTAAGCATCTGTATAAGTTTTAATAACCATGTGATCAATGTGGTAATAGTGATTACCTGGCATGAATAAGCTCACATTTATTCATAAATGTGCATTTATTTGAGTAGAAGCTCTAGGAGCCCCTATGTGCACATAAAAGTTATATAACTATACCTAAAGGCCCTCATTTATATGAGGATATCTCCTTCTTTCTTTTGTCTTTATAATTTAGGGAAAAAACACATGCAATTGTTTACAACCATGTTAAAAATGTAAATGGTAATATACATTTTCTTTCATTTAATTGGTAAGAGTCCATGAGCTAGTGACATATGGGATATACAATCCTACCAGGAGGGGCAAAGTTTCCCAAACCTCAAAATGCCTATAAATACACCCCTCACCACACCCACAATTCAGTTTTACAAACTTTGCCTCCTATGGAGGTGGCGAAGTAAGTTTGTGCTAAGATTTCTACGTTGATATGCGCTTCTCAGCATTGTTGAAGTCCGATTCCTCTCAGAGTACAGCGAATGTCAGAGGGACGTGAAGGGAGTATCACTTATTTGAATACGATGATTTCTCTAACGGGAGTCTTTTTCATGGGTTCTCTGTTATCGGTCATAGAGATTAATCTCCTACCTCCCTTTTCAGATCGACGATATACTCTCAATTTACCATTACCTCTACTAATAACTGTTTTAGTACTGGTTTGGCTATCTGCTACTGCTATATGTGGATGGGTGTCTTTTGGTAAGTATGTTTTTTATTTCTTAAGACACCTCAGCTATGATTTGGCACTTTATGCATTTATATAAAGTTCTAAATATATGTATTGTACTTATATTTGCCATGAGTCAGGTTCATGTATTTCCTTCAGCAGACTGTCAGTTTCATATTTGGGGAATTTAAACATTTAAGAAATGTATTTCTTACCTGCGGTTTAGTCTTTTTTTCAATTGACTACTTTCTTGCCATTGTGGGTATTAGCATTAGTCAAATGCTAAACTTTATTGCGTCATTCTTGGCCCGAAATTTTTTTTGCTGCGGAAAAAGACGTTTATGACGCAACTTCGTCATTTCCGGCGTCATACGTGACACCGAGACCTTTCACACGGCGGCGTCATTAGTGACGCGAGTGTGTCATTTCCGGTTATTTTTGGCGCCAAATTTTTTTGCATTATTTCTATACCCCATTGATGTTTGCCTCTTGCTTTTTTCTCTATCAGAGGCCTATGCTTTTGCATTTTTTTCCCATTCCTGAAACTGTCATTTAAGGAAATAGATAATTTTGCTTTATATGTTGTTTTTCTCTTACATTGAGCAAGATGTCCCAATCTGATCCTGCCTCAGAAGTTTCTGCTGGAACATTGCTGCCTGACGTCGGTTCTACCAAAGCTAAGTGTATTTGTAAATGTAGAAATTATTCCACCAAATGTCATTTGTAATAGTTGTCATGATAAACTTTTACATGCAGATAGTGTTTCCATCAGTAATAGTACATTGCCAGTTGCAGTTCCTTCAACTTCTAATGTACATGATATACCTGTAAAGAATTTGTATCTGATTCTATTCTGAAGGCTTTGTCTGCATTTCCACCTTCTAATAAACGTAAAAGGTCTTTTAAAACTTCTCATTTAGCTGATGAAATTTCAAATGACCAACAACATAATAATTTATCCTCTTCTGATGAGGATCTATCTGATTCAGAAGATCCTTCCTCAGACATTGACACTGACAAATCTACTTATTTATTTAAAATAGAGTATATGTGTTCTTTATTAAAAGAAGTGTTAATTACTTTGGATATTGAGGTAACCAGTCCTATTGACGTTTAGTCTAATAAACGTTTAAATGCTGTTTTTTAACCTCCTGTGGTTTCCCCGGGGTTTTTTCCTATTCCTGAGGCTATTTCTGATATGATTTCTAGGGAATGGAATAAGCCAGGTACATCTTTTATTCCTTCTTCAAGGTTTAAAAAATTGTATCCTTTACCAGCAAAATCTATAGAGTTTTGGGAAAAAATCCCCAAAGTTGATGGGGCTATTTCTATTCTTGCTAAATGTACCACTATTCCTATGGAAGATAGTACTTCCTTTAAGGATCCTTTAGATATGAAGCTTGAATCCTATCTAAGGAAGGCCTATTTATATTCAGGTCATCTTCTCAGACCTGCTATTTCTTTGGCTGATGTTGCGGCTTCCTCAACTTTTTGGTTGGAGAATTTAGCGCAACAAGATTTGGATCCTGACATATCTAGCATTACTCGCTTACTGCAACATGCTAATAATTTTATTTGTGATGCCATTTTTGATATTGTCAAAATTGATGTTAGATCCTTGTATTTAGCTGTATTAGCTAGAAGAGCTTTTTGGCTTAAATCTTGGAATGCTAATATGACATCTAAATCTAGATTACTATCTCTTTCTTTCCAAGGTAATAATTTATTTGTTTCTCAGTTGGATTCTATTATTTCAACTATCACTGGAGGAAAAGGAGTTTTTCTGCCTCAGGATAAAAAACCTAAGGGTAAATCTAAGGCTTCTAACTGTTTTCGTTCTTTTCGTCAAAATAAGGAACAAAAACTCAATCCTCCTCCCAAGGAATCTGCTTCCAGTTGGAAGCCTTCCTCTAATTGGAATAAATCCAAGCCATTTAGGAAACCAAAGTCTGCCCCTAAGTCCGCATGAGGGTGCGGCCCTCATTCCAGCTCAGATGGTAGGGGGCAGATTAAGGTTTTTCAAGGATTTTTGGATAAAATCTGTCCAAAATCATTGGATTCAGAGCATTGTCTCTCAGGGGTATCGAATAGGATTCAAAGAAAGACCTCCTGTGAGAAGATTTTTTCTCTCACGCATCCCTGTAAATCCAGTAAAAGCTCAGGCTTTTCTGAAGTGTGTTTCAGATCTGGAGTCTTCAGGGGTAATCATGCCAGTTCCTCCTCAGGAACAAGGTTTGGGGTTTTATTCAAACCTATTCATTGTACCAAACAAAGAAAATTTATTCAGACCAGTTCTGGATCTAAAAATTTTGAATCGTTATGTAAGAGTACCAACTTTAAAGATGGTGACTATAAGGACTATTCTGCCTTTTGTTCAGCAAGGACATTATATGTCCACAATAGACTTGCAGGATGCATACCTTCATATTCCGATTCATCCAGAACACTATCAGTTTCTGAGATTCTCTTTTCTAGACAAGCATTACCAATTTGTTGCTCTTCCATTTGGCCTAGCAACAGCTCCAAGAATCTTTTCAAAGGTTCTGGGTGCCCTACTATCTGTAATCAGAGAACAGGGTATTGCAGTGTTTCCTTATTTGGACAATATCTTGGTACTAGCTCAGTCTTTACATACTGCAGAATCTCACATGAATCAACTAGTGTTGTTTCTTCGGAAACATGGTTGGAGGATCAATTTACCAAAAAGTTTCTTGATTCCTCAGACAAAGGTCACCTTTTTAGGCTTCCATATAGATTCAGTGTCCATGACTCTGTCTCTAACAGACAAGAGACGTTTAAAATTGGTCACAGCATGCCGGCACCTTCAGTCTCAGTCATTCCCTTCGGTGGCTATGTGCATGGAAGTTTTAGGTCTCATGACTGCAGCATCGGATGCGATCCACTTTGCTCGTTTTCACATGAGACCTCTACAGCTTTGCATGCTGAATCAATGGTGCAGGGATTATACAAAGATATCACAATTAATATCCTTGAATCCCAATGTACGACAATCTCTGACATGGTGGATAGATCACCATCGTTTGGTTCAAGGGGCTTCCTTTGTTCGGCCAATTCTCAGGGCTCTTCAGTCTTGGCCTCTGCTAAAGAGAGAACCGTTCATTTGTTTTCAGACAGACAATATCACAACTGTGGCTTATGTCAATCATCAGGGTGGGACTCACAGTCCCAAAGCTATGAAAGAAGTATCTCGGATACTTGCTTGGGCTGAATCCAGCTCCTGTCTAATCTCTGTGGTGCATATCCCAGGTGTAGACAATTGTGAGGCAGATTATCTCAGCCGCCAGACTTTACATCCAGGGGAGTGGTCTCTCCATCCAGATGTGTTTTATCAGATTGTTCAGATGTGGGGTCTTCCAGAGATAGATCTCATGGCCTCTCATCTAAACAAGAAACTTCCCAGATACCTGTCCAGGTCCAGGGATGTTCAGGCGGAAGCAGTGGATGCACTGACACTTTCTTGGTGTTATCATCCTGCTTACATCTTCCCGCCTCTAGTTCTCCTTCCAAGAGTGATCTCCAAAATCATCATGGAACAGTCTTTTGTGTTGCTGGTGGCTCCAGCATGGCCACACAGGTTTTGGTATGCGGATCTGGTTTGGATGTCCAGTTGCCCGCCTTGGCCACTTCCGTTACGGCCGGACCTACTATCTCAAGGTCCGTTTTTCCATCAGGATCTCAAATCATTAAATTTGAAGGTATGGAAATTGAACGCTTAGTTCTAAGTCATAGAGGTTTCTCTGACTCAGTGATTAATACTATGTTACAAGCTCGTAAATCTGTCTCTAGAAAGATTTATTATAGAGTTTGGAAGACTTACATTTCATGGTGCTCTTCTCATAAATTCTCCTGGCATTCTTTTAGAATTCCTAGAATTTTACAGTTCCTTCAGGATGGTTTGGATAAGGGTTTGTCTGCAAGTTCCTTGAAAGGTCAAATCTCCGCTCTTTCTGTTTTATTTCACAGAAAGATTGCTATACTTCCTGATATTCACTGTTTTGTACAAGCTTTAGTTCGTATTAAGCCTGTCATTAAATCAATTTCTCCTCCTTGGAGTCTTAATTTGGTTCTGAAGGCTTTACAGGCTCCTCCATTTGAGCATATGCATTCTTTGGACATTAAACTACTTTCTTGGAAAGTGTTGTTCCTTTTGGCTATCTCTTCTGCTAGAAGAGTTTCTGAGCTATCTGCTCTTTCTTGTGAGTTTTCTTTTCTGATTTTTCATCACTATAAGGCAGTTTTGCGGACTTCTTTTCAATTTTTACCTAAGGTTGTGAATTCTAACAACATTAGTAGAGAAATTGTTGTCCCTTCCTTATGTCCTAATTGAAATATTATGTGGAAGCTACTAAACATTTCAGGAAGACTTCCAGTCTATTTGTTTTATTTTCTGCTCCTAGGAAAGGTCAGAAGGCTTCTGCTATTTCCTTGGCTTCTTGGTTGAAACTTTTGATTCATCAAGCTTATTTGGAGTCGGGTCAGGCCCCGCCTCAGAGAATTACAGCTCATTCTACTAGATCGGTCTCCACTTCGTGGGCTTTTAAGAATGAAGCTTCAGTTGATCAGATTTGCAAAGCGGCAACTTGGTCCTCTTTGCATACATTTACTAAATCCAACCGTTTTGATGTATTTGCTTCTTCAGAATCAGTTTTTGGTAGAAAAGTTCTTCAGGCAGCTGTTTCAGTATGATTCTTCTGCTTTTTGATTTAAGTTTTTTTCTTTCAAAAATGGAAATAAACTTATTTTTTTGGGTTGTGGATTAATTTTTTCAGCGGAATATAGCTGTTTTTATTTTTATTCCCTCCCTCTCTAGTGACTCTTGAGTGGAAGATCCACATCTTGGGTATTGATATCCCATATGTCACTAGCTCATGGACTCTTGCCAATTACATGAAAGAAAACATAATTTATGTAAGAACTTACCTGATAAATTCATTTCTTTCATATTGGCAAGAGTCCATGAGGCCCACCCTTTTTATGGTGGTTATGATTTTTTGTATAAAGCACAATTATTTCCAAATTTCCTTTGTTGATGCTTTCTACTCCTTTCTTTATCACCCCACTGCTTGGCTATTCGTTAAACTGAATTGTGGGTGTGGTGAGGGATGTATTTATAGGCATTTTGAGGTTTGGGAAACTTTGCCCCTCCTGGTAGGATTGTATATCCCATATGTCACTAGCTCATGGACTCTTGCCAATATGAAAGAAATGAATTTATCAGGTAAGTTCTTACATAAATTATGTTTTTTCACACATTTTGTTGTAGAGTTCTCCCATGCCATGATATATACATACAATAATGATAAAGTTTAAATCTGCTAGGTATGCTTAAAAAATATATATAATATGTGGGTTTCTCGTTGAAAATGGCATTTAATAGGTATTAAAAGTGAGCATCATTTAAAAATTCAAAAACAGTAGTGGAAATGACATGAAACCCAATTTTTTTTTTTCTTTCATGGTTTAGAAAGAGCATGAGATTTTAGACAACTTTCTAATTTACTTCTATTATCTATTTTGCTTCATTTTCTTGATATCATTTGCTGAAAATCATAGCTAGATAGGCTTAGTAGCTGCTCATTGGTGGCTGCACATAGATGTGTCATGTGATTGGCTCACCCATATGCATTGCTCTTTAGTCACCAAAGAATATCTAAAGAATGAAGCAAATTAGATACTAGAAGTAAATTGCAATGTTGTTTAAAATTGTATTCTCAACTTGAATCATGAAAGAAAATTTTTGGGTTTAGTGTCCCTTTAAAGGGTTAATTATGTGTAGTTAAAACAAATCACATTTTATTTTGCTTTCTTTTGCTGTAAAATATCTTGCATTTGTGTAAAAATTGTGTTTGTCCCATTTTCCCTAGAGCTGCTGTAAAGCAAATTCCATAACATAGGTTTTGCTGCAAATCATCTTAACCTGCTACATAATAGACAGTGGCTGTTTAGATCAAGTCATTTACAGCTATACCTAATTAATGGGACATTTAGCACTAAGGCTGTATATTCTGCTTCGGAGGCCCATCGTTTCAAGCTTGCCTGAAACTTATAGTCAAACTAAATACTAGCGTTTTACAAACACTAGGATTTAATATTGAAACAAATAAAGGGGACTTTCATTCATGAAGTATAAGATACTTCATGTAGAAAGCTCCTTTATTTGATTCAATTGATAGCCGTTCTTAGCTCCTACAGCAGCGCACGGCTAAAAAAAAATTTGGCTAAGAGGTGACGTTTTCACCTCTTAGGCAATAGCCATGCGGCTTGGTGCCCATGGGAGCCAGATTTACTGCACGGCTATTGGCTAAGAGGTGAAAATGTCACCTCTTAGTTAAAATATTTTTTAGCCATGCGCTGCTGTAGGAGCTAAGAGTGGGGATCGGTTTAATCAAATAAAGGAGCTTTCTACATGAAGTATCTTATACTTCATGAATGAAAGTCACCTTTATTTGTTTCTATAGTAAATCCTAGCGTTTATAAAATGCTAGGATTTACTTTCACTTTAAGTTAAGAAGCAGTGGCCATTAACGTGTCCGTTAAGATCATCCTGATTCTTGGTTTCCCTGCAAGTATCTGAAAGAGAGTTGCTGTGCATGTGCAAAACAGTTTTTTCTTAAAAGAATATCATCTAAAATGTAGCGCCTAGATTTAGAGTTTTGCGTTAGCCGTCAAAACCAGCATTAGGGGCTCCTAACGCTGATTTTGGGCTACCGCTGGTATTTAGAGTCGTGTAGGTAAGGGTCTAACGCTCACTTTCCAGCCGCGACTTTTCCATACCGCAGATCCCCCTACGCCATTTGCGTATCCCATCTTTTCAATGGGATCTTTCTAACGCCGGTATTTAGAGTCTTGGCTGAAGTGAGCGTTAGAACTCTAACGACAAAACTCCAGCCGCAGAAAAAAGCCAGGAGTTAAGAGCTTTCTGGGCTAACGCCGGTTCATAAAGCTCTTAACTACTGTGCTCTACAGTACACTAACACCCATAAACTACCTATGCACCCCTAAACCGAGGCCCCCCCACATCGCCGCCACTCTATTAAATTTTTTTAACCCCTAATCTGCTGACCGCACACCGCCGCCACCTACGTTATCCTTATGTACCCCTAATCTGCTGCCCCTAACACCGCCGACCCCTATATTATATTTATTAACCCCTAATCTGCCGCCCCCAACGTCGCCACCACCTACCTACAATTATTAACCCCTAATCTGCCGACCGGACCTCACCGCTACTATAATAAATGTATTAACCCCTAATCCGCCTCACTCCCGCCTCAATAACCCTATAATAAATAGTATTAACCCCTAATCTGCCCTCCCTAACACAACTGACACCTAACTTCAAGTATTAACCCCTAATCTGCCGACCGGACCTCACCGCTACTCTAATAAATGTATTAACCCCTAAAGCTAAGTCTAACCCTAACACTAACACCCCCCTAAGTTAAATATAATTTTTATCTAACGGAATAAATTAACTCTTATTAAATAAATTATTCCTATTTAAAGCTAAATACTTACCTGTAAAATAAACCCTAATATAGCTACAATATAAATTATAATTACATTGTAGCTATTTTAGGATTAATATTTATTTTACAGGCAACTTTGTTATTATTTTAACCAGGTACAATAGCTATTAAATAGTTAATAACTATTTAGTAGCTACCTAGTTAAAATAATTACAAAATAACCTGTAAAATAAATCCTAACCTAAGTTACAATTAAACCTAACACTACACTATCAATACATTAATTACATACAAATACCTACAATTATCTACAATTAAACCTAACACTACACTATCAATAAATTAATTACATACAAATACCTACAATTATCTACAATTAAATAAACTAACTAAAGTACAAAAAATAAAAAAAGAACTAAGTTACAAAAAATAAAAAATAATTTACAAACATTAGAAAAATATTACAACAATTTTAAGCTAATTACACCTACTCTAAGCCCCCTAATAAAATAACAAAGACCCCCAAAATAAAAAAATGCCCTACCCTATTCTAAAATTAAAATAGAAAAGCTCTTTTACCTTACCAGCCCTTAAAAAGGCCTTTTGGGGGGCATGTCCCAAAGAAAACAGCTCTTTTGCCTGTAAAAAAAAAACATACAATACCCCCCCAACATTACAACCCACCACCCACATACCCCTAATCTAACCCAAACCCCCCTTAAATAAACCTAACACTAAGCCCCTGAAGATCATCCTACCTTATCTTCACCACGCCGGGTATCACCGATCGGTCCAGGCTCCAAAGTCTTCATCCAAGCCCAAGCGGGGGCTGAAGATGTCCATGATCCGGCTGAAGTCTTGATCCAAGCGGGAGCTGAAGAGGTCCATGATCCGGCTGAAGTCTTCTATCAAGCGGCATCTTCAATCTTCTTTCTTCCGGATCCATCTTCATCCCGCCGACGCGGAACATCCTTCTTCACCGAAGACTTCCCGACGAATGACGGTTCCTTTAAGGGATGTCATCCAAGATGGCGTCCCTCGAATTCCAATTGGCTGATAGGATTCTATCAGCCAATCGGATTGAACTTGAATCTGATTGGCTGATTCCATCAGCCAATCAGAATTTTCCTACCTTATTTCCGATTGGCTGATAGAATCCTATCAGCCAATCGGAATTTGAGGGACGCCATCTTGGATGAAGTCCCTTAAAGGAATCGTCATTCGTCAGGAAGTCGTCGGTGAAGAAGGATGTTCCGCGTCGGCGGGATGAAGATGGATCCGGAAGAAAGAAGATTGAAGATGCCGCTTGATAGAAGACTTCAGCCGGATCATGGACCTCTTCAGCTCCCGCTTGGATCAAGACTTCAGCCGGATCATGGACATCTTCAGCCCCCGCTTGGGCCAAGACTTCAGCTGGATCATGGACATCTTCAGCCCCCGCTTGGGCTTGGATGAAGACTTCGGAGCCTGGACCGATCGGTGATACCCGGCGTGGTGAAGATAAGGTAGGATGATCTTCAGGGGCTTAGCTTAGTTTATTTAAGGGGGGTTTGGGTTAGATTAGGGGTATGTGGGTGGTGGGTTGTAATGTTGGGGGGGTATTGTATGTTTTATTTTTACAGGCAAAAGAGCTGTTTTCTTTGGGGCATGCCCCGCAAAAGGCCCTTTTAAGGGCTGGTAAGGTAAAAGAGCTTTTCTATTTTAATTTTAGAATAGGGTAGGGTATTTTTTTTTTATTTTGGGGGGGTTTGTTATTTTATTAGGGGGCTTAGAGTAGGTGTAATTAGCTTAAAATTGTTGTAATATTTTTCTAATGTTTGTAAATTATTTTTTTATTTTTTGTAACTTAGTTCTTTTTTTATTTTTTTGTACTTTAGTTAGTTTATTTAATTGTATTTATTTGTAGGTATTTTATGTAATTAATTTATTGATAGTGTAGTGTTAGGTTTAATTGTAACTTAGGTTAGGATTTATTTTACAGGTAATTTTGTAATTATTTTAACTAGGTAGCTATTAAATAGTTATTAACTATTTAATAGCTATTGTACCTGGTTAAAATAATTACAAAGTTGCCTGTAAAATAAATATTAATCCTAAAATAGCTACAATATAATTATTATTTATATTGTAGCTATATTAGGGTTTATTTTACAGGTAAGAATTTAGCTTTAAATAGGAATAATTTATTTAATAAGAGTTATTTATTTTGTTAGATAAAAATTATATTTAACTTAGGGGGGTGTTAGTGTTAGGGTTAGACTTAGCTTTAGGGGTTAATAAATTTAATAGAGTAGCGGCGAGGTCCGGTCGGCAGATTAGGGGTTAATACTTGAAGTTAGGTGTCGGTGATGTTAGGGAGGGCAGATTAGGGGTTAATACTATTTATTATAGGGTTATTGAGGCGGGAGTGAGGCGGATTAGGGGTTAATAACTTTATTATAGTAGCGGTGAGTTCCGTTCGGCAGATTAGGGGTTAATTAATGTAGGTAGCTGGCGGCGACATTGTGGGGGGCAGATTAGGGGTTAATAAATATAATATAGGGGTCGGCTGTGTTAGAGGCAGCAGATTAGGGGTACATAGGTATAATGTAGGTTGCGGCGGTGTAGGAAGCGGCAGATTAGGGGTTAAAAAAAAATGCAGGTGTCAGCGATAGCGGGGGCAGCAGATTAGGGGTTAATAAGTGTAAGGTTAGGGGTGTTTAGACTCGGGGTACATGTTAGGGTGTTAGGTGCAGACTTAGAAAGTGTTTCCCCATAGGAAACAATGGGGCTGCGTTAGGAGCTGAACGCTGCTTTTTTGCAGGTGTTAGGTTTTTTTTCAGCTCAAACTGCCCCATTGTTTCCTATGGGGGAATCGTGCATGAGCAGGTTTTTGAAGCTGGCCGCGTCCATAAGCACCGCTGGTATTGAGAGTTGCAGTGGCGGTAAATATGCCTGTACGCTCCCTTTTTGGAGCCTAATGCAGCCCTTCTGTGAACTCTAAATACCAGCGGTATTTAAAAGGTGCGGGGAGAAAAAAAACAGCATTAGCTACGCGGGTCGTTACCGACAAAACTCTAAATCTAGCCGTAGGTTTGATGACATATTTCTTACATAACTGAGAATTCCTTTTATTCAGAACAGAGACCTTCATATAGATATCACAAACTATATATTAAAATAATATACAATTAATTTATACTCAAAAATAAAGAATTGATGAGTGATATGAAACAAATATTAATGACGGAAAGCTAAAAAAATACCAAGATGCTTCTTATCTATTTGGTATAAAACAGAATATCTTTGTGTCATATGAATAGATATGAAGAGGAGCCTAGCGAGCAATAGGTAGTATTAAAAAATTTCTCTAGAAATAAAACTTATTATATATTAAACAATAAAGAATCAAGATTTTTTTTATCACTAAAGCTACCTTGATTTAACCTTTAAATGCTTCTGGCCTCTGCCAACTTATATGGCTTATGGAGAGCTTGCACCTTTAAGAGTAAGCTTCATGCTGCCCTCTATTAGATACGCTCTACAAATCGGTTTAAATAATGATGCAATTATCTCCGATCCAAATCTCCAGGGTTTGAACTAACTCCTTTAATCATATTAAACAGGCTTTTTCACACCTTTTCATCCAACCCCTGGGGTGATTTCTGTAATTTACCCTGTTTGGACATTCTAATAATTGTACAGGTGTCATTTTTACACTTTAACTTGGCAACCACAGGACACTCCCCGCACCTATTAGCAGAAAATGCAAATATTAAGTATTTCTTAATGCAAACCAGAAGGGTAATTCGTTTCTGGAAAACCGTTAACTGCTATAACCCTTAGAGACAGTTTTAGAGATACAAAGTCTGCAAAATAATTTCCAGCACAAAACTTCTAAACAGCAAATGAAAAACCTGTGCATTTGGGTTATATTGTGTGTGTGTGTGTGTGTATATATATATATATATATATATATATATATATATATACATATATATTATATATATATATGTGTGTGTGTGTGTGTGTGATATGTGCATATATATATTTATATTTATATATACAGTATCTCACAAAAGTGAGTACACCCCTCACAATTTTGTAAATATTTTATTATATCTTTTCATGTGACAACACTGAAGAAATTGCAATTTGCTACAATGTAAAGTAGTGCGTGTACAGCCTGTATAACAGTGTAAATTTGCTATCCCCTCAAAATAACTCAACACACAGCCATTAATGTCTAAACCGTTGGCAACAAAAGTGAGTACACCCCTAAGTGGAAATGTCCAAATTGGGCCCAATAAGCCATTTTCCCTCCCTGGTGTCATGTGACTTGTTAGTGTTACAAGGTCTCAGGTGTGAATGGGGACCAGGTGTGTTAAATTTGGTGTTATCGCTCTCACACGCTCCCATACTGGTCACTGGAAGTTCAAAATGGCACCTCATAGCAAAGAACTCTATGAGGATCTGAAAAAAAGAATTGTTACTCTATAGAAAGATAGCCTAGGCTATAAGAAGATGACCAAGACTTTGAAACAGAGCTGCAGCATGGTGGGCAAGACCATACAACGGTTTCACAGGACAGGTTCCACTCAGAATAGGCCTCATCATGGTCGACCAAAGAAGTTGAGTGCATGTGCTCAGTGTCATATCCAGAGGTTGTGTTTGGGAAATAGACGTATGAGTGCTGCCACCATTGCTGCAGAGGTTGAAGGGGTGGGGGGTCAGCCTATCAGTGCTCAGACCATACGCCGCACACTGCATTAAATTGATCTGCATGGCTGTCATCCCA
This sequence comes from Bombina bombina, assembly GCF_027579735.1. NCBI lineage: Eukaryota > Metazoa > Chordata > Amphibia > Anura > Bombinatoridae > Bombina > Bombina bombina. The sequence goes on from NC_069501.1 coordinate 591,623,389, forward strand.
GAAAGAAGCCTGCAGATGCACAAGAAAGCCTGCAAACAGTTTGCTGAAGACAAGCAGACTAAGGACATGGATTATTACTGGAACCATGTCCTATGGTCCGATGAGACCAAGATAAACTTATTTGGTTCAGATGGTGTCAAGCGTGTGTGGCGGCAACCAGGTGAGGAGTACAAAGACAAGTGTGTCTTGCCTACTGTAAGATTTGGCTTTCTGTCAGAGGAGATATAGTGAAATATAGAGGATACTCAGTTGCGGAACAAATAGTGAATGTGTATCACAGATTATTCGTGCTGAAACAAATAGAAAAGTAACAGCAGTAAATATTATGTGAGTTAATGTGATAATTTCCTGCTTATTTCCAAAGCTAGAGGATAGACCAAAGGAAAATTTGAGTAACAGTAAAATAAGTGTGAGAGAACCAACTAAACTAAAACTGCAGTCCCTAACAAACAGCTACCTAAATCTATACTGAATGCCAAAGTTAGCACGTAAACCTGTTGCTTCACAGGAGCGTGCTTAACCACTGCAGAGTTGTTGCTTATAAGTACACAGGAGAACACTCCTAACTTATGTAAAGCGAAGATCAATCAAGTGTAAATACTGCACTGTAGATGCGCAGCGCTGCGGTAGCTCAGAGGAAGTAAGACCGATATGCCCGTTACCTGTTACGTCACAGGGGGCGTGGTCTTATGCAGAGAAACGGCGTGTTAGCGTTCCGGTAGTAAACAAGCCTTGTGGCTGCAAATGCTGAAGCGATGTGGCAAGATGCTTGAAAGTGAAGCGGACTGTCTCCCTGACAAGTCCGTAAGTAATAGCTTCAGTGTTTCACAGGTAACTCCGGAGTGAGACTGTGCTGCTTTGTAGTCCGTGTGAACACAGGTTGAAGTGAAACTTCTCCGGTAAAACTATCCTGCTTGCATGAGATGCTGTGAGCAAGCTGATTGAGATTGAGTATGAAAACTCTAGTGAGAATAACTTCAAGGGATTAGGCTTTTTTGAGAGAGAGCTGGCTGTCAGCACAATAGTGCAGAGAGACAAACAGGTCTGTTAACAAAATACTAAGCACCTGTCTGATCTTGAGTGACAGGATTTATAGAGGAAGTGGGAGGGGATTAGAGAAGGCGAAATCCTGACACCTACAGTCAAGCATGGTGGTGGGAGTGTCATGGTCTGGGCCTGCATGAGTGCTGCCAGTACTGGGGAGCTACAGTTTATTGAGGGAACCATGAATGCCAACATGTACTGTGACATACTGAAGCAGAGCATGATCCCCTCCCTTTGGAGACTGGGCCGCAGGACAGTATTCCAACATGATAGCGACCCCAAACACACCTCCAAGATGACCACTGCCTTGCTAAAGAAACTGAGGGTAAAAGTGATGGACTGGCCAAGCATGTCTCCAGACCTAAACCCTATTGAGCGTCTGTGGGGCATCCTCAAACTGAAGGTGGGGGAGCGCAAGATCTCTAACATCCACCAGCTCCGTGATGTCATCATGGAGGAGTGGAAGAGGACTCCAGTGGCAACCTGTGAAGCTCTAGTGAACTCCATGCCCAAGAGGGTTAAGGCAGTGATGGAAAATAATGGCGGCCACACAAAATATTTACACTTTTGGCCCAATTTGGACATTTCCAATTAGGTGTGTACTCACTTTTGTTGCCAACGGTTTAGACATTAATGGCTGTGTGTTGAGTTATTTTGAGGAGACAGCAAATGTAAACTGTTCTTCAGGCTGTACACTCACTACTTTACATTGTAGCAAAGTGTCACTTCTTCAGTGTTGTCACATGAAAATATATAATAAAATATTTACAAACAAGTGAGGAGTGTACTCACTTTTGTGAGATACTGTATTTTTATATATATATATATATATATATATATATATATAAAACAAATGTCCAAGCTACCGTGTTGCCCACTTATGGTCATCCACTTAGGTGCATAAATATAGTAAATATTCCACAAAGCAAATGTACTCTCAGGACTTTTAGTTAAAGAAAATTCACAAATTTATTGGAACGTTTTCGGGGAGAACCTCCCCTTCATCAGCATGATAACATAGTGACAAACTCACACTTAAATACAGAAAGTGAAATGCAAACTTAATGACATAATACAAAACCTGTGAGTACACTCAAAAAAGAGCCAAACTACCGTGTTGGAATGCAAGCAATGCGTTCCAGTGCAATCATTGAGTGTAAAACTGTATGTGTTATTTAAAACTGTGACTTACCCTAAGTACTACGTATAAATTTACTATAAAGTGAAGCACCATTATGGAATTTGCTAGACCAAAACTAGAATAGATAACAAATGATACAGTAACCTCTAGGTTACATAAGCCCAGACTGTAACGTTAACATATTCCCTAAGGGTGCTATAATCAATTCATAAGTTAACTAAACATAGAGATACCAACCCTTTCAACCCTGAAGGGGTGAAGTACCTTCAAGTGTTTAGGAGGTACAGGGGGATGTTGTTCATCACGTCTTAACTAAATATAGTCTACATGACGTAATACAAGATATGTAAATCTTAATGCAATAACATAATATAGAGCAATAAATATTATACATGAAGATTAAACATAAATTAAAATCTCTGGATTGCTAAAAACAAAAAAGGTATTACTGTTGCATCATTAATGCCCACTAGTAATGAACTAATAGAGCTCACATATAGACCTGTATACATTCTTATCTATGCTGTGTATTTGTAATGGTGCACAATCATAATTTTCGACAATACATATGGTACACTTAATGACTATGTTACACACACCACATCAGACTTGTGACAATGAGAGCCAAGGAAAATATAAGTTGCATCATCTCATGGCAAAAATAGTGCTAGATGTACCACCTAATGAATAGATGGATATTAACACCTAGATTTAGAGTTCTGCGTTAGCCGTCAAAAGCAGCAAAAGGGGTCCTAACGCTGCTTTTTACCGCCCGCTGATATTTAGAGTCAGGCAGGAAAGGGTCTAATGCTCACTTCCCTACCGCGATTCCAGGCTACCGCAGATCCCCTTACGCCAATTGCGTATCCTATCTTTTCAATGGGATCTGCCTAACGCCAGTATTTGGAGTCTTGGGAGAAGTGAGCGGTAGACCCTCTACCGACAAGACTCCTACCGACAAAAAAGTCAGTAGTTAAGATCTTTATGGGCTAACGTGTGAATATAAAGCTCTTAACTACTGTGCTCTAAAGTACACTAACACCCATAAACTATGAACCCCTAATCCGAGGCCCCCCCCACATCGCCGCCACTATAATAAAAAATTTTAACCCCTAATCTGCTGACTGGACACCGCTGCCACCTACATTATAACTATAAACCCCTAATCTGCTGCCCCTAACATCGCCGACCCCTATATTATATTTATTAACCCCTAATCTGCCCCCCCCCCAACGTCGCCGCTACCTAACTACACTTATTAACCCCTAATCTAATGACCGGACCTCGCTGCCACTATAATAAATGTATTAACCCCTAAACCGCCACACTCCCGCTTCGCAAACACTAGAATAAATATTATTAACCCCTAATCTGCCCTCCCTAACATCGCTGCCACCTACCTACAATTATTAACCCCTAATCTCCCGCCCGCACCGTTGCCGCTACTATAATAAAGTTATTAACCCCTAAACCTAACTCTAACCCTAACCCTAACACCCCCCCTAACATAAATATAATTTAAATTAAACGAAATAATATTCCTAAAATTAACTAAATTAATCCTATTTAAAACTAAATACTTACCTATAAAATAAACCCTAATATAGCTACAATATAAATAATAATTACATTGTAGCTACTTTAGGATTTATATTTATTTTACAGGCAACTTTGCATTTATTTGAACTAGGTACAATAGCTATTAAATAGTTAAAAACTATTTAATAGCTACCTAGTTAAAATAATTACAAAATTACCTGTAAAATAAATCCTAACCTAAGTTACAATTAAACCTAACACTACACACTACTATCATTAAATTAATTAAATAAATACCTATAATTACCTAAAATAAAATACAATAAAATAAACTATTCTATAATACAAAAAAACCCACTAAATTACAAAAAATAAAAAAGAATTACAAGAAGTTTAAACTAATTACACCTAATCTAAGCCCCCTAATAAAATAAAAAAGCCCCCCAAAATGAAGAAATGCCCTACCCTATTCTAAACTACCAAGTAACCAGCTCTTTTACCAGCCCTTAAAAAGGCTTTTTGCTGGGCATTGCCCCAAAGTAATCAGCTCTTTTACCTGTAAAAAAAAATACAACCCCCCAACATTAAAACCCACCAACCACATACCCCTACTCTAACCCACCTAAACCCCCCTTAAATAAACCTAACACTACCCCCCTGAAGATCTCCCTACCTTGAGTCATCTTCACCCAGCCGGGCTGAAGTCTTCATCCAATGGGGCAGAAGAGTACATCGAGACCGACAGAAGTCTTCATCCTATCCGGGCAGAAGAGGACATCCGGACCAGCAGACATCTTCATCCAAGCGGCATCTTCTATCTTAATCCATCCGACGAGGAGCGGCTCCATCTTCAAGACCTCCGGCTTGGAGCATCCATCCTGGCCGACAGACTAATGATGAATGCCTGGTCCTTTAAATGAGGTCATCCAAGATGGCGTCCCTCGAATTCCGATTGGCTGATAGGATTCTATCAGCCAATCGGAATTAAGGTTTAAAAAATCTGATTGGCTGATTCAATCAGCCAATCAGATTGAAGTTCAATCCGATTGGCTGATCCAATTAGCCAATCGTATTGAACTCGCATTCTATTGGCAGATTGAACTTCAATCTGATTGGCTGATTGAATCAGCCAATCAGATTTTTTAAACCTTAATTCCGATTGGCTGATAGAATCCTATCAGCCAATCGGAATTCGAGGGACGCCATCTTGGATGACGTCATTTAAAGGACCAGGCATTCGTCGTTAGTCCATCGGCCAGGAAGGATGCTCCTCGCCGGAGGTCTTGAAGATGGAACCGCTCCTTGTCGGATGGATGAAGATAGAAGATGCCGCTTGGATGAAGATGTCTGCCAGTCCGGATGTCCTCTTCTGCCCGGATAGGATGAAGACTTCTGCCGGTCTCGATGTACTCTTCTGCCCCATCGGATGAAGACTTCGGCCCGGCTGGGTGAAGACAACTCAAGGTAGGGAGATCTTCAGGGGGGTAGTGTTAGGTTTATTTAAGGGGGGTTTGGGTGGGTTAGAGTAGGGGTATGTGGGTGGTGGGTTTTAATGTTGGGGGGGTTGTATTTTTTTTTACAGGTAAAAGAGCTGATTACTTTGGGGCAATGCCCCGCAAAAAGCCATTTTAAGGGCTGGTAAAAGAGCTGGTTACTTGGTAGTTTAAAATAGGGTAGGGCATTTTTTTATTTTGGGGGGCTTTTTTATTTTATTAGGGGGCTTAGATTAGGTGCAATTAGTTTAAACTTCTTGTAATTCTTTTTTATTTTTTGTAATTTAGTGTTTGGTTTTTTTGTATTGTAGAATAGTTTATTTTATTGTATTTTAATTTAGGTAATTATAGGTAATTTATTTAATTAATTTAATGATAGTGTAGTGTTAGGTTTAATTGTAACTTAGGTTAGGATTTATTTTACAGGTAATTTTGTAATTATTTTAACTAGGTAGCTATTAAATAGTTATTAACTATTTAATAGCTATTGTACCTAGTTAAAAAAAATACAAAGTTGCCTGTAAAATAAATATAAATCCTAAAGTAGCTACAATGTAATTATTATTTATATTGTAGCTATATTAGGGTTTATTTTAGAGGTTAATAATTGTAGGTAGGTGGCGGCGATGTTACGAAGGGCAGATTAGGGGTTAATACTATTTATTCTAGTGTTTGCGAGGCGGGAGTGCGGCGGTGTAGGGGTTAATACATTTATTATAGTGGCGGCGAGGTCCGGTCTGCAGATTAGGGGTTAATAAGTGTAGGTAAGGTAGCAGCGACGTTGGGGGGGCAGATTAGGGGTTAATAAATATAATATAGGGGTCGGTGGTGTTAGGGGCAGCAGATTAGGGGTTCATAGGGATAATGTAGGTTGCGGCGGTGTCCGGATCGGCAGATTAGGGGTTAATAATATAATGCAGGTGTCAGCGATAGCGGGGGCAGCAGATTAGGGGTTAATAAGTGTAAGGTTAGGGGTGTTTAGACTCGGGGTTCATGTTAGGGTGTTAGGTGCAGACTTAGAGAGTGTTTCCCCATAGGAAACAATGGGGCTGCTTTAGAAGCTGAACGCTGCTTTTTTGCAGGTTTTTTTTTTCAGCCCAAACTGCCCCATTGCTTCCTATGGGGATATCGTGCACGAGCACATTTTAGCTGCTTACCGCTACCGTAAGCAACGCTGGTATTGAGGGTTGAAGTGGAGCTAAGTTATGCTCAACGCTCCCTTTTTTGAGCCTAACGCAGCTCCTCAGACAACTCTAAATACCAGAGTTGTTTGAAGGGTGCGTTGGGAAAAAAAAGCAGCATTAGCTACGCGGGTCTTTACCGACAAAACTCTAAATCTAGCGGAAAGTGTCCAAGCATGTACGCCACTTTAGTTCGGATGAACTTGTTGGTTGTAGGGTGAGTGACCTATTCATGTGGCTCCGTCATATATATTGTTGTAGGTACCCCATCAAAGAAAAAAACTCCAATAGGATATGGTGAGACAGAAAACTTATCTCACAAATAAAGACCACAATGAACACACTCCTGGTATGTAGTGCATAACCTAATGTGGGAGGAATAGTGCTGTTCTAGCAAAACAAGGAGTACTTTGGGGTGAACCAGCAGTATATTTAAATGCACCTTATAGCACTAGGTAAATGGAGTATTGATCATATATGGTAACACACTCTGCATGGCGTGTTCCACCTTCCAAGAACGGATCCTCAAAGAGGGTACTTGGTAGGAAATATTTCCCCCAATAGGAGCAATACGCCCACTTTCCCCTGTGAAAGGTTCACTTCGCCCGTGATTGTACCCCTGGTCTGTATCTTTAACCTAGATAAGTGCTTTAAAGTCAGGTGGTGAATTTAAACCCCCAGGGTATACAGTTTTGAGCCTACACATCCATTCGGCCTCTCGGATGAGTAATGCTTTGTTCCTGTCGCCACCTCTATCCAATCTAGGTATGTGGTCAATCAGGATATACCTGATGGATGATACCTGGTGGGACATCTGGGCACAGTGTTGTGCAACAGGTTACTCTGATTCGCCTTTTCCAGTGCTAGGCGTATAGCCCGCCTGTGGTTTGCCATACTTTCATGCAGTGTGCCAATGTTTTTACCCACATAAAACTGGGAGCACGGACAAAACAATAGGTAAACCACATGCATGGTATTGCAGGATAGTGAGTGTCCGATAGTATATATCCGGGTGGTGTGCGGGTGATGGAATGTCTTAGTGGCTATCAGGCCATTGCATGTGGTGCATCCCAGACACCGGTATGAACCTTTGATATTCACCTTCGTTGCAGTGATGTAACTGGATTTGGGGTCTGTTTTAACCAACATGTATTTTAGGTTTGTTCCCCTACGTTAGGCTACCATAGGTGTAAGATTCTGGGCGAATGGAAGCTTGAGATCAGATGTGACCACAGGCCAGTGTGTCATCAGAATATGGCCCGCATCTGTTGTATTGGGTGCAAAGGTAGTGACCATAATAAGTTTCTTCTCCTTTGATGTTTTCACCTTTTTATGAATAAGGCCTTACTGGGTAAGAGATGAACCCTCTTCCAAAGTGTTGTTTACAATTTGTGGTTTATATCCACGTTGTACGAACTTATCTCTCATTAGTTGTAATTGGGAGGCCCCTGTGGCACTGTCAAAATTATTGTGCATGGTTCTTATCATCTGCAATTTTACTATATCCCTAAGAAGTGCAGGGGGTGGCAGCTGTCTGCACTAAGTATGGAATTCCTGTCTGTGGGCTTATTGTATAGGGTAGTGCCCAATGTATGACCCTGGATGAAAATATTCAAATCTAGTAAATGGATATCTTTGACATCATAAGTTAATTTGAATCTGACTGTGGTTTCTGTAGTGTTGAACTGGTTGAACCACTCCATGAGCCTCTGCTGACCCCCTTGCCAGACCAGAAAGACATTGTCAATATATCTTGCATAAAAGATAATTGAGGAATGGTCTTTGTTCCAAAGATTCGTTCTGAAATTGTGACATGAAGATTTTGGCATAGGATGGGGTCATATTCGACCCCATCGCTGTGCCTGCCACTTGAAGAAAAAAATTCGAAAAAAAAACGAAAGTAGTTTTTGTGTAAACAAAATTACATGAGGGTCAGCAGGAAATCAATGGGTGGTCCATCATAATGTGTACCTTCCGTAAAATGTTCTATACTGCTGATAATCTGGTTGTGTGGGGGATGATTGTGTATAGACTATTGACATCCAGGGTGGTTAGAATGTCTCCAGTCTCTATCCTGACCCCCTTGATCCATCTAATGAGGTCATTAGTGTCTGAGATATATGACCTGATGTTTTTTTACTGTAGATTGCAACAGTATGTCAATGTACAGTGCAACAGGCTGGGATAATGATTGGACTGCTGAGACGATTGGACATCCCGGGGGATTGTCCAGTGTTTTATGTATCTTGGGTATAGTGTATAACACTGGAATCCTAGGATATAATGTTGAACAGAATTCATATACCTGTTGTGTTATATAGCACTGTTCAAAGCCGAGTTTGAGAATACTGTCCAATTCTTTCTTGTAAAGTATGGTGGGGTTGATAGGTAATTCCCTATACATATCTGTGTCAGCTCAATGTAATTGAGAAACACAATTGCTCCGCCCTTATTGGCTGGTCGAATGACTATCGATTGATCATCCTGCAATGATTTGATGGCCCTTTTTCAGACAAATAAAGGTTGTGTTTGCAGGCCATATTTACTCTCTCATGATCCAAGTCCTGTGTGATAAGTTTGATGTAAGTCTTATTACTGGGACTGCAATTCTGAAGTTCAAAAGTGCTTGGTTTCTTACATTTATTTGAAATGGTTTGCTGATTGGATTCTATATTGCAATATTGAAAAAATTCCTTAATTTTCATATTTCTATTTAGGTTGTATATGTCAAATTTAAGGTCAAGTTCAGAGGTGCTGTGGCTAGGCACGAACGACAGTCCTCTATTAAGTATCTGTCGCTCAGCTGGGGTCAGAACATGTGTGCTCAAATTTACCACTATATCCTCTGTCTTCCCCGGCGAGACGGTCTGTATCTGCCTCCTCACCCTCCTGATGTGTGGTCTATTGTACCTCCCCCTCTGGATCTCATGGCAACCCCTAAAAAATGATTCGGTGTAGATTGTCCCATATGAGATAAAGGGAAATTGCGTGTTGATTAAGGTGTAAAGTCAGGAGATAGTGACTGAGTAGTGGTAGAGAGATTTTTCTCAGTGTCAGATGACTCTGCACCACTGGTATCCATTGTGCTAAAATGCCCCCTTCTGGTTCTGTATTGTCTCCTACTCCACCCCTCCTGAGTGTTTGTAAGCCATTTGTAATCTCTCCCTTGGGCATAATCAGAGTTAACAGCATCAGGTTTCTTGTTTTTGAATACTATTAGATCAGTTCTATACTTTTCTATATGCTGGTTTAATTTTAGTAACCAGTTCTCTTGCTGATCATTCGTCAAAGTGTTGTTATGAACCTGTTCAAAGGATAGGATCTCTGTCTTAACCTTGGCTAAAATATCTGTGACTTTCTTCACTACCAATAGAACTAGATTATGGGAACACTTATTTAAAATATGGCACCATTTTCTCCTGAATTCAGGATTATCCCTACCTATTGTGGGAATGTATTTAGCTCTGAACCCCCTGGGAATGTGGCTAAGTCTATAGTATTCTGATAGATAGCTCCCATGCAAAGATAAATCTATTTCTCATGTTTTAAGCTTTAATAAAGTGTGATATTCACAGAGGTCTCACCAACTGTTCTGCTGATGGGAGCAACAGAATCCTGGCCGCGTCATCACTGGTGTATGAAACAGTTCCAATCTGAGCACCTTTGGCTTGTACAACTGAGTCCTCAGTAGTATTGGGTGCAGCACCCCCTTGTTCCATTTCCTCCATGGGTCGATTGATATCAGGATCCATCCTAGATGCTTAGTGTGTGTATATATACACACGTCCTGGGTGCTCTCAAAGCACAAGAGAATAAGAGAATGTCTCAGGCAAGTTTGTCAAGTTTGCAAATAAAATGCAACAGAAAACTGAATGTATATAGGTCAATCTGTGGGTGTACACCTGTACACAAAATAATAACAAATGTCCAAGCTACAGTGTTGCTCTCCTATGGTCATCCGCCTGGGTGCATAAATATAGTAAATATTCCACAAAGCAAAAGCACTCTCAGGACTTTTAGTTAAAGAAAATTCACAAACTTCCCCTTCATCAGCATGATAACATAGTGACAAACTCATACTTAAATACAAAAAGTGAAGTGCAAACTTAATGACATAATACAAAACCTTTGTGTACACTCAAAAAAGCACCAAACTACCATGTTGGAATGCATGCAATGCATTCCAGTGCAATACCAACCGGAAGTGAGTCCCAGCCAAGTTACTTCCGGTTTAATAAATGTATACCAACATTACATCCCACTGATACCTAGCAACCCCACCATACTTTACAAGAAAGAATTGGACAGTATTCTCAAACTCGGCTTTGAACAGGGCTATATAACACAACAGGTATATGAATTCTGTTCAACACTATATCCTAGGATTTTAGTGTTATACACTATACCCAAGATATATAAAACACTGGACAATCCCCCGGGATGTCCCAATCGTCTCATCAGTCCAATCATTATCCTAACCTGTTGCACAGTACATTGAAATACTGTTGCAATCTACAGTAAAAACATCAGGTCATACATCTCAGACACTAATTACATTATTAGATGGTTTAAGGGGGTCAGGATAGAAACTGGAGACATTCTTAACACCCTGGATGTCAACAGTCTATACACAATCATCCCCCCACACAAACTGATTATCAGCAGTAAAAGAAAATCTTACGGAGGGTACACATTATGATGGACCACCCATTAAGTTCCTGCTGACCCTCATGTAATTTTGTTTACACAAAACCTACTTTCGTTTTGAGCAGAATTTTTTTCTTCAAGTGGCAGGCACAGCGATGGGGTCTAATATGACCCCATCCTATGCCAATATCTTCATGTCACAATTTGAGAACGAATCTTTCGAACAAAAACCATTCCTCAATTATCTTTTATGCAAGATACATTGACGATTTCTTTCTAGTCTGGCGTGGGGGTCAGCAGAGGCTCATGGAGTGGTTCAACACTACAGAAACCACAGTCAGATTCAAATTAACTTATGATGTCAAAGAGATCCATTTCCTAGATTTCAATATTTTCATCCAGGGTCACACATTGGGCACTACCCTATACAATAAGCCCACAGACAGGAATTCCATACTTAGTGCAGACAGATGCCACCCCCTGCACTTCTTAGGGGTATAGTAAAATCACAGATGATAGGAACCATGCGCAATAATTCTGACAGTGCCACAGACAGGGTTCTCCCAACTACAACTTATGAGAGATAAGTTCATACAACGTGGATATAAACGACAAATTGTAAACAACACTTTGGAAGAGGTTTCATCTCTTACCCAGGAAGCCCTTATTCATAAAGAGGTGAAAACATCAGAGGAGAAGAAAATTATTATGGTCACCACCTTTGCATCCAATACTACAGATGCGGGCCATATTCTGATGACACACTGGCCTGTGGTCACATCTGATCCCAAGCTTCCATTCACCCAGAATCTTACACCTATGGTAGCCTATCATAGGGGAACAAACCTACGAGACATGTTGGTTAAAACAGACCCCAAATCCAGTTCCATCACTGCAACGAAGGTGAATATCAAAGGATCATACCGGTGTCTGGGATGCATCACATGCAATGGCCTGATAGCCACTAAGACAATCCATCACCCGCACACCAAACGGATATATACTATTGGACACTCATTATCCTGCAATACCAAGCATGTAGTTTGTCTATTGTTTTGTTTGTGCTCCCAGTTCTATGTGGGTAAAACCATTGGCACACTGCATGAAAGAATGGCAAACCACAGGCGGGCTATACGCCTAGCACTGGATAAAGGCGAATCAGAGCAACCTGTCTCATGACACTGCACCCAGATGTCCCACCAGGTATCATCCATCAGGTATATCCTGATTGACCACATACCTAGATTAGATAGAGGTGGCAACAGGAGCAAAGCATTACACATCCGAGAGGCCGAATGGATGTATAGGTTTGGAACTGTATACTCTGGGGGTTTAAATTCAAAGTACTCCTCGTTTTTCTAGAACAGCACTATTCCTCCCACATTAGGTTATGCACTACATACCAGGAGTGCGTTTATTGTAGTCTTTATTTGTTAGATATGTTTTCTGTCTCATCATATTCTATTGGATACACCAATATGTCATTTTCTTCGACGGGGTGCCTACAATCATATATATGACAGGGCTACATTAATAGGTCACTCATCCTATTTGCAACAAACAACAAGTTGGTCCGAACTAAAGTGGCATACATGCTTGGACACTTTATATCCATCTATTCATTAGGTGGTACAGCTAGCACTATTTGCGCCATGAGATAATGCAACTTATATCATCCTTGGCTCTCATTGTCACAAGTCTGATGTGGTGTGTGTGTAACATAGTCATTAAGTGTACCATATTGTCAAAAATTATGTTTGTGCACCATTGCACATACACAGCATAGATAAGAAAGTATACAGGTCTATATGTGAGCTCTATTAGTTCATTACTAGTGGGCATTAATGATGCAACAGTAATACCTTTTTTTGTTTTTAGCAACCAAACAGAGATTTTAATTTACGTTTAATCTTCATGTATAATATTTATTGCTCTATATAATGTTATTGCATTTAGATTTACATATCTTGTATTATGTCAAGTAGGCTGTGATGAGAGTAGGAAATGACGTCACTAGATTGGGCGGGGCTTAGGTCAGTTTGTCTGTGTCGCAGTTAGTTAATGAGATCAATGCTGCCAAATGTATATTTCCATGCTCTACAATAAAATAGAGTTGTACCATCTTTGCTGTGTCCTGCATGGGTCCTGCATCTCATGACATGGTGTCAGAAGTTCTTGCCTGCGCTTCTGTTTCCTGATTGATGACAATGTCAAAGTTTACGCCATCTGAGCCTTTTGACTTCTCTCAGCCTGCAGCTTGGCCCACATGGCGTCAGCGATTTCAGCGCTTCAGGATTGCTTCCAAGCTGGACAAGGAGAGTGGTGAAGTACAAGTTAATTCTCTTTTATAATCTATGGGTAAAGATGTGGAGCCTGTGTTCAATGCTTTTACTTTCCAAGAAGGGGAAGAATTTGACTTTGAAATAGTTATGAATTAACTCAGTGCCCACTTTGTGCCCAAAAGAAATGTGATTCATGAGAGGGCTTGTTTTCACAAACATGCTCAGCGTGTGGGAGAATCTGTGGAGTCATTTGTGCACAGCCTGTATGAACTAGCTGAAATCTGTGAGTTTGGTGTTGCTAAAGAAGAGCAAACCAGAGACAGAATAGTCATTGGAATTGCAGATGCTGAAGTCTCACTGAAGCTGCAGTTAGAGTCTGATTTAACATTAGATGGGGCTATTAGGATGGCCCGCCAGAGTGAACTGGAGAAAAAGCAAAGTGCTGATCTGAGGTCTGAGAGTATTGTGGATGAAGTGCAGCAGTTCAGGAGAGCTGCTAGTGAAAGGCACAGTGTGAGCGGTAGACCTAGGGCAACAGATAGGCCCAGAAGTGGATGGGCGCAGCTTGCCCGATGCACACGGTGCAACCATGCCCATGATCAGAGTGTCATATGCCCTGCTAAAGACAAAAGATGTAGAAAATGTAACAGAATGGGCCATTTTGAAGTGGTGTGTAAGACTGAATATATTAAGGAGATGCAGGTGGATAACGACCAGGAGGGTCGAGAAGTGTCTTTTGTGGGGTCTGTTGTTGAATGGCTGGGTTCAGAAGATGATTGGAGGGTTACCCTTACTGTAATGGGAGCCAAAGTTGCCTTTAAGATTGACACAGGAGCAGACATCACTGTAATGTCTCTTGCAGCATTCATAAAACTGCCTCGACAGCCCCAGCTAGCGAAAGTTACAACAAAAGTCCATAGTCCTGGTGGCCGCATTAATTGTGTGGAGAAATTTCTTTCCAGCTGCGAGTACAAGCAAAGGAAATTCACCATGTGGGTGCATTTGATTAGAGGTCAGTGTGTTAACAACTTATTGAGCAGAAAAGCAGCCTGTGGTTTGGGCCTAGTAGCCAGAGTGAATGAGATCTCAGAAGATATGTTTGGTGAATTGGGCCTACTGAATTGCAACCCAGTCGGTATATCACTTAAAGGTGACTCAGTCCCATACAATATTACCACTTCCCGCAGAATTCCGATCCCGCTTATGCCTCAAGTGGAGAAGGAGCTTCTGCGTATGAAGAATATGGGGGTTATTGAAGAGGTTGTTGAAGCAACTGACTGGTGTGCCCCCATTGTGCCCGTTACGAAGAAAAACGGGAAGGTATGCATCTGCGTAGACTTGAAAAGGCTGAATGAGGCGGTGAAAAGAGAGAGATATGTGCTGCCTACACTTGAAGACATAGCTCCGAAATTCACAGGGGCAAAGTTCTTCTCTACATTGGATGCTTTTAGCGGCTTCTGGCAGATACTTCTAGATCCAAAGTGCCGCAAACTGACTACCTTCATTACACCAGTAGGTCGGTTTTGTTTTTGCAGACTCCACTTTGGGATATCTTCTGCTCCTGAAATCTTCCAAAGAGAAATGAGATCTCTCCTAAGAGACCACATGGGCATGGCAGTCGTCATGGATGACATCTTAGTGTATGGGTCTACATTGGAGGAACATGATCAGCGATTGAGCTGTGTGCTGCAGACTATCACAGAGTCTGGGCTGAAGCTAAACAAAGAGAAATGCCATTTTGGGAAAGCTGAGTTATGTTACTTTGGGCATATCATCAATGGGGATGGCATCAAGCCAGATCCCGAGAAAATTTGTGCTATTGAACAGATGAAAAATCCTTCTGATGTACATGAGCTGAGACAAATATTGGGCCTTGTAAATTATGTTGTCAGGTTCCTTCCAGATTTATCCACAATACCACACCCTATCACAGAGTTGCTAAAGAAATATGTTGCCTGGGTCTGGGGACCTTCACAGGAAGAATCTTTTATGCAGGTCAAGTCCCTGCTGGGGTCTGCCCCAGTGTTGGGGTTCTACGACCCTTCCAAAAAGACTGTGGTTAGTGCTGATGCAAGCAGTTATGGGTTAGGGTCTGCCCTCCTGCAGCTGAATGAAAACAAACTACAGCCCATCGCCTACTGTTCTCGTACACTGACGGCTGCTGAGTCAAAATACGCCCAAATTGAGAAAGAGTGCCTGGCTGCAGTTTGGGCCTGTGAGCGCTTTCAGAGTTACCTAATGGGTTTAGAAGAATTTAGTCTGGAGACTGATCATAAACCGCTAGTCCCTTTAATCAACTCCTATGATATTGACAAAACACCCCTAAGATGCCAGAGACTTCTAATGAGGCTGGTCAGATTCAACGTTCAGGCAGTGCATGTGCCGGGGAAACAACTGGTTGTGGCAGATACACTATCCAGGCTCCCGCTGACTGCTGCTGAAGAGTCTTCAACGGAATCGGATGTGAAAGTGTATGTAGATTCAGTTCTGGCCTCCAAGTCCATCTCTTCAGGGAAGCTAGAACAAATAAAGAAAGAGACATATTTATTTTACAGACCTTCAAGAAGTTATAAAGTACATAAAAGAAGGTTGGCCCTAGAGTCAGGCAGCCTGTATGTCTTTAAGTTCTTACCAGTCAGAAAGGTCGCAGCTCATGGAGCTGGATGGGTTGGTGCTGTTCCAAGACCGCATTGTTATTCCTGTCAGTATGCGGCAGGAGATGTTAAACAGGATTCACGATGGCCACTTAGGCATTACAAAGTGCAGAGAAAGGGCAGCTATGGCTGTATGGTGGCCTGGGATCAGTTCCAACATTGCAAGCCATGTGTCTAAATGTGCCTTTTGCCGGGAACGCCGGCCTACTCAGAGAAGGGAGCCCTTGATTTCTACTCCGCTGCCTGCAGGCCCGTGGCAGAAAATAGCTGCTGATTTGTGCGAACTGCACAGGAAAAGTTCTTAGTTGTGATCGACTATTACTACTATTCCAGGTATTTGGAAATTGCACCTTTGAATGAAATCACAAGTCAAGCCGTTATCATTCGTCTTAAGAGCTTGTTCGCCCAGTGGGGCATACCAATGGAGCTGGTGAGTGATAACGGAATGCAGTTAGCTTCCACAGAGTTCAGTTCTTTCAGCAGGGAATATGATTTTATACATTCCACGTCAAGTCCACATTACCCGCAGGCCAACAGAATGGCTGAAAGGGCAGTTCAAACAACAAAATTCATTTTAAAGCAATCTGAGCCGTACCTAGCCCTCTTGTCCTATAGGACGACGCCCATTCAAGCCACGGGGTTTCGCACCACCTTACCCTCTGTGGGTGTCTTCCAGCTAACTTAGGAGGGATGAAGAGGCAAATAGGGGCTATTGATTCTTCTACGACAGGAGACATTCTGTGAGACCCTTGCAGGAGCTGAATGCGGGGCAAAGTGTCAGAATTAAACTGGATGATGAGAAGAAATGGAAGACGCCTGCTATGGTAATTGGATGCTCTCCAGAGCCAAGGTCTTATGTAGTCTTTACTGATGGAGGGACAGTTACACGCTGTAACCGAAAACAGCTTCAGCCTGTACCTGAGAGTTTTGAACTGGATGCCTCAGTACCACCGCCGGTGGGATCCCCTGTTTTAAAAGGGGTGCCTTCCCCTCAGCAAGATCACAGCGGGGATATGTCTTTGCCTCTAGCTGACTCTCAATCACCTTCTTCTGTATCAGAGGACAGTTCATGCAGAGTTACATCAAGCGAAAGAGTGGTGAAACTTCGGCCCGATATCGGGATTAACTTTAGTTAGAACAGAAACCGGAAGTAAGGGCAGAATAATCCCATGGTCACTGTGGACTAGGGTAGTCTACCCCGATGTTCCAGCCAGGATGTAATTCATGTTGTTTATATTTTCTGTAACTTGTTATTTGTTATATACTATACAAAATTGCTGTTGTATACTTTGTTTGTATACCTTGTTATTTGTTATATTCAAATGAAAAAAAATGTATGCTTTGGCCTTTGAAAAGGGGGAAGATGTGATGAGAGTAGGAAGTGACGTCACTAGATTGGGGGCGTGACTTAGGTCCGTTTGTCTGTGTCGCAGTTAGTTAGTGAGATCAATGCTACCAGATGTATATTTCCATGCTCTACAATAAAATAGAGTTGTACCATCTTTGCTGTGTCCTGCATGTGTCCTGCATCTCATGACATGGTGTCAGAAGTTCTTGCCTGCGCTTCTGTTTCCTGATTGATGACAATGTCAAAGTTTACGCCATCTGAGCCTTTTGACTTCTCTCAGCCTGCAGCTTGGCCCACATGGCGTCAGCGATTTCAGCGCTTCAGGATTGCTTCCAAGCTGGACAAGGAGAGTGGTGAAGTACAAGTTAATTCTCTTTTATAATCTATGGGTAAAGATGTGGAGCCTGTGTTCAATGCTTTTACTTTCCAAGAAGGGGAAGAATTTGACTTTGAAATAGTTATGAATTAACTCAGTGCCCACTTTGTGCCCAAAAGAAATGTGATTCATGAGAGGGCTTGTTTTCACAAACATGCTCAGCGTGTGGGAGAATCTGTGGAGTCATTTGTGCACAGCCTGTATGAACTAGCTGAAATCTGTGAGTTTGGTGTTGCTAAAGAAGAGCATACCAGAGACAGAATAGTCATTGGAATTGCAGATGCTGAAGTCTCACTGAAGCTGCAGTTAGAGTCTGATTTAACATTAGATGGGGCTATTAGGATGGCCCGCCAGAGTGAACTGGAGAAAAAGCAAAGTGCTGATCTGAGGTCTGAGAGTATTGTGGATGAAGTGCAGCAGTTCAGGAGAGCTGCTAGTGAAAGGCACAGTGTGAGCGGTAGACCTAGGGCAACAGATAGGCCCAGAAGTGGATGGGCGCAGCTTGCCCGATGCACACGGTGCAACCATGCCCATGATCAGAGTGTCATATGCCCTGCTAAAGACAAAAGATGTAGAAAATGTAACAGAATGGGCCATTTTGAAGTGGTGTGTAAGACTGAATATATTAAGGAGATGCAGGTGGATAACGACCAGGAGGGTCGAGAAGTGTCTTTTGTGGGGTCTGTTGTTGAATGGCTGGGTTCAGAAGATGATTGGAGGGTTACCCTTACTGTAATGGGAGCCAAAGTTGCCTTTAAGATTGACACAGGAGCAGACATCACTGTAATGTCTCTTGCAGCGTTCATAAAACTGCCTCGACAGCCCCAGCTAGCGAAAGTTACAACAAAAGTCCATAGTCCTGGTGGCCGCATTAATTGTGTGGAGAAATTTCTTTCCAGCTGCGAGTACAAGCAAAGGAAATTCACCATGTGGGTGCATTTGATTAGAGGTCAGTGTGTTAACAACTTATTGAGCAGAAAAGCAGCCTGTGGTTTGGGCCTAGTAGCCAGAGTGAATGAGATCTCAGAAGATATGTTTGGTGAATTGGGCCTACTGAATTGCAACCCAGTCGGTATATCACTTAAAGGTGACTCAGTCCCATACAGTATTACCACTTCCCTCAGAATTCCGATCCCGCTTATGCCTCAAGTGGAGAAGGAGCTTCTGCGTATGAAGAATATGGGGGTTATTGAAGAGGTTGTTGAAGCAACTGACTGGTGTGCCCCCATTGTGCCCGTTACGAAGAAAAACGGGAAGGTATGCATCTGCGTAGACTTGAAAAGGCTGAATGAGGCGGTGAAAAGAGAGAGATATGTGCTGCCTACACTTGAAGACATAGCTCCGAAATTGGCAGGGGCAAAGTTCTTCTCTACATTGGATGCTTTTAGCGGCTTCTGGCAGATACTTCTAGATCCAAAGTGCCGCAAACTGACTACCTTCATTACACCAGTAGGTCGGTTTTGTTTTTGCAGACTCCACTTTGGGATATCTTCTGCTCCTGAAATCTTCCAAAGAGAAATGAGATCTCTCCTAAGAGACCACATGGGCATGGCAGTCGTCATGGATGACATCTTAGTGTATGGGTCTACATTGGAGGAACATGATCATGATATTTGTTATATACTATACAAAATTGCTGTTGTATACTTTGTTTGTATACCTTGTTATTTGTTATATTCAAATGAAAAAAAATGTATGCTTTGGCCTTTGAAAAGGGGGAAGATGTGATGAGAGTAGGAAGTGACGTCACTAGATTGGGGGCGTGACTTAGGTCCGTTTGTCTGTGTCGCAGTTAGTTAGTGAGATCAATGCTACCAGATGTATATTTCCATGCTCTACAATAAAATAGAGTTGTACCATCTTTGCTGTGTCCTGCATGTGTCCTGCATCTCATGACATAGGCTATATTTAGTTAAGATATGTGATGAACAACATCCCCCTGTACCTCCTAAACACTTGAAGGTACTTCACCCCTTCAGGGTTGGGATCTCTATGTTTTTATGTTTATTATTGTTTCTAGTTAACGTGTGAATTGATTATAGCACCCTTAGGGAATATGTTAAAGTTACAGTCTGGGCTTATGTAACCTAGAGGTTACTGTATCATTTGTTATCTATTCTTTTTTTGGTCTAACAATTTCCATAATGGTGCTTCACTTTATAGTAAATGTATATGTAGTACTTAGGGCAAGTCACAGTTTTAAATAACACATACAGTTTTACACTCATATGAATATGATAATAATGTTGGAGGCAACCATTAGGGATACTTACATGGGTCCAGTTTTACCTGAAGTTGACATAATACATCACTTTCGGTTTCTCCATACACTGGAACACACAATATGCGCTCCAGTAAGATGGCCTTGATTTATACCTTAGTGGTAAACACAGGTTAAGTATGACTACAAGGGTAGTAATTTGCATTCACTTAACAATTGGTTTAAATGAACAGTTTGACTCAGGTAAAGTGGCAATAATAGCCGAAGTTTAACACAGAAATATGGGGCATATATTAGGCACTTATAGGTTTAGAAGGTCATGTTACTGCAATATTATTGTTGTGTTTCAAATTTTTCTAATGTCTCACACTTTATTATTTTATGTGAATCATTGGGATGCAATGTTGGTATACATTTATTTAACCGGAAGTAACACGGCTGGCACTCACTTCCTATTGGGATCGCACTGGAACGCATTAATTGTTTTCCAGCATGGTAGTTTGACGCTTTTTTGAGTGTACACACAGGTTTTGTATTATGTCATTAAGTTTGCACTTTGCTTTCTGTATTTAAGTGTGAGTTTGTCACTATGTTATCATGCTGATGAAGGGGAAGTTCTCCCCGAAAGAAAACGTTCCAATAAATTTGTGAATTTTCTTTAACTAAAAGTCCTGAGAATGCATTTGCTTAGTGGAATATACTGTATATATATATATATATATATATATATATATATATATATATATATATATATATATATATATATATATATATATTTGCCCCTCCCCCTCCCAAAAAAAACACCTTTGTAGTCAGGTTAGAAAAAGTGTTTACATATGTTGTATCACATAATTTCCTAATTGTTTTGCTGTTCAACACATGATTTGTATTTAAATTATTGAAGATTTGTTATTTTCATAATGTTACTTAACAAATCAAAAAGTAGTTGATGACAAAAGACCTGTGAAGTCACATTATAAAATAGTTGAATACACTGACCTAGATGACAATCTATGCACCTGAATAACCTTCTGGTCATTTAACCAGAAAAAACGTGTGATCCACAAGGCAGCAGCAGTCACATGACCTCACCAGGTGGGTTCAGCTCAAGAGCTGCAGTACCAGCAAATCCCAAAAGGGCATTCACCCACCATGTGTTTAAAGGGACATGAAACCCTTGATTTTTATTTCATGATTCTGACAGAGGATGCAATTTTAACAACTTTCTAGTTTAGGTCTATTATTTAATTTGCTTCATTCTCTTCATTTGTTTAAAAACATACCTAGGTAGGCTGAGGAGCTGGGAGCTAGCTGCTGGTTTGTGGCTGCACATATATGCCTCTTGTGATTGACTTACCATTGTGCTGAGCTAGCTCTCAGTAGTGCATTGCTGCTCCTTGAACAAAGGATAGCAATAGAATGAAGCAAAATAGATAAAATTGATTGAAAAGTTTTTTACATATGTATGTTCTAACTGAATCATAAAAGCAAAAATGTGGGTTTCATGTCTCTTTAACCTATTTGCCTTGTAAAGATTATATTTAAAATGTATTGCGAATTGCTTCACCTATCTTTTCTAGGCTTTCCTGCCTTTAACATATATGTATGTATGTATATATATATATATATATATATATATATATACTGTATATATTCACAGAGGCTGGTGCACTCGCACAAACAGGTGTCCAGTTGCCAGGGTGCTGAATGCAGGTAGAGATAAAGGTAATAGAAGACAGCACTCGCTGGGCTTAAGAATAAGCAATAGAAGCTTTTATTTACGTGACGTTTCGGGGACAGCTCCCCTTCATCAGACCATGTCAACCGTAACAATTAGGAGACGTGCTTCCAAAACAGGTTATGTAGATGTTTGTATTTGTAAAATATATGCATGTTTGTTTTATCGGGGTAAAGTAGTCTCGCTGGATAGAATGGGGTCTGCATGCAATTCAAGCATGCAGAATTGATAAAGACTCTATTACCTCTCATCAATGATCGAGTCTATTCTCTAATTTTAATCCACATTATATCTCTGCTTTGAGGTGCAGACTCACAATCCTTGTTTTTATCTTTTTCCTTGGTGAAGTTTTTGAGAATCTTCACACCCCATCTGTTTCTGCTGCCCAAATCTCTGGAAACTAACTTTATGAACTCATTGTATCATATTCATATATAGATGTGAATTTTTATTTGTTTCAATATATTATTGAGTTGGTACTGATTTTTGTATTCTTAAAATGACATACATTGCAGTTTTATAGCGCGGAAAACATTTTCTTGTTTTTTATATATATAATGCTTACCTGTTAAATTAATTTATTTCATGGTGATGGTGAGAGTCCATGATCTATTACTCCTGGGAATTATACACCTGACCACTAGGAAGTGGCAAAGATCGCAAACTCAAAGAGCCCTGAGAACTACTCCCACCTTACTGGAAACTAGTCTAACATATAGCCAAGCGAGAAAAAGAAAGTAGGAAAATAAATAATAACAAGACAAAAAGGAGCAGGGAAAAAAGAGTTGCACACTTGAACTGCTAGAAAAAAACACTGCAACACTGCAAACAATGTATGTCACTTTAAGAATACAAAAATCGGTACCAACTCAATAATATATTGAAACAAATTAAAATTCACATCTATGGGCGCCATGTACTAAGCTTCGAAGTGACCGTCCGTCTGTATTTCCGCGTCAAAATTCGCTCAAGATCTGCTTCTCGTATGTATCAATCTGCGATCTGCTCGAAAAACCACTATTTTCATCAGCGATCGAAATTTTACTCAACTCATCGTTCCGAAGCCTTTTTCCACTTACTACATGTTCGATCGCACGTAAATTCGCTGTAATCGGAAATTATGAATGTTACAACTAATCCGCCCGCTCCAACTTTCACTGTAACTTCACGTGATTTGCTTCGCGACCATTTAGGTAGCGAATACAATAGAAAACTATAGGGGGTATCAACCTGACGCCAGGTAGAAGTACTTAAGTGAAAGGACTAGACTACTATTGTAGCATTATTGGTTTTTGGATCAGTGAATGAAGATGGAGACACTTTTACACATGTTTCTTTTCCGATTAATTCAATTACGAGGAAGAAGGGCTATACAGGCACCGGTTAACAACTTGCAAAGAAGGAGAGGTAGAAGAATTAGAGTCCCTAGAGTTTTCCTTCCACGTATGGGTTTGGAAAGCATTTCTGATCGAGAGATTATCCAGAGATTCCGTTTGGACAGAGAAGCTATTATGCAACTTTACAATGAAATAGCAGAATACCTTGAACCAATGACAGCGCGTTCACAAGCCATACCTGGACTATTAAAACTGTTGGCAGCCTTACACTTTTTTGCCACCGGTTTATTCCAAGCTGTGTCTAGCGTTATAATTGGCATCAGCCAGTCTGCTTTTTCGAGGCACCTAACCAAAGTTATTGATGCTTTGATGGTCGTCTTTCCAAGGTACGTGTGCCTTCCATCGACTCCAGAAGAGTGGCAATCTGTGAAGTCTAATTTTTATAGAATGGCCGGAATGCCCAATGTACTTGGAGCCATCGATTGCACCCATGTTGCAGTCAAACCATCCAGAGAACGTGAGGAAGTTTTCAGGAACAGAAAACAGTACCATTCCCTCAATGTTCAGATGGTGTGTGACCATAACATGAAAATAATCAGTGTCCGTTCCAACTTCCCTGGATCCTGCCATGATTCGTATATCTTGCGTCAGTCTGGGTTATATCGGAAGTTTGAGGAGGGAGAGATGCCTGAAGGATGGCTGTTAGGTAATTATATTTTAGGGATGTTATGTTACAGTATTATTATAATTGTCAAACGTAGTTTATGTCATGCATTGTTATGATAGATTTAACTAAAAAACATAGTTAATTTTCATTGAAATTATCGTCTTTATCATCTTTGAAATGTTAATCCTTTTTAATTTTTTTCATAGGGGACGCTGGTTATTTCAGTAGAGAATGGTTATTCACACCCTATAACAATCCTCGAAGAAGATGTGAGGTGAAATTCAACGAGGCACACAGATCCACCAGAGGAATCATCGAGAGAGCATTTGGATTGTTAAAAATGCGATTTCGTTGTCTTGACCACTCAGGTGGTGTCATGCAGTATGCTCCCGAGAAGGTTGCAAAAATTATTCTTGTATGCTGCATTCTGCATAACATTGCAATAAGAAGAGGAATTGAAATTGATGAAGATGATATATCATTTGAGAACTTCCCTGAGGTCATCTGTAATGATGCACCAACAAGACAGGCTATTAATGCCAAAAATTTTGTCGCAGAGAACTATTTTATTTTATTTCATCAAAAGATTGTAATCACAGGACTTCTATTTTTTGGTCTTTTGAATAAAAAACTAAATTTTCACTTTCTGAATAAAATCTTTTTTTTTTCATCATATACTTGTGTGATTTTGTATTTGTTTTTATTTTTATAAGTTAACAAATTATAATAAACGGTCACATTGGATATTGTTTTTTAATAAAACTTTATTTTTTATTTAAAACCAACATATTGCACAATAACTATATAAACCAAATAATCATAAAGATCTATAATTATATGACTGTCCTTCATAACAAAAAAAAACTACACTGCACTATTGATAACTCTATTACACAATAAAATATATACATCAAACTTCATTTACATTTATTATTACTTGAGAATGGCAATAAATAATACAACTTTTTTATAATTGTATCCAAAGAATTCTCACAATTTAGCAAATATACAATAATGTTGCATAGAGACAGTGAATAACGCGATATTGAGAACATTTTGGGATTTGACACACCCATCTAGAAATTTGCTATGGGACCAGGGAGGATGAAGAGAATTGCACCTTTCACATCTGGGGAAATGATAATTCTAGTGTATGTAATGGATAGATATTTTCCCAAACGCTTAGGGGGTGTACGGGGGGTCATTCAAGATGAAAGGGACAAAACTATCTATGAAATGATACGCAGAATGTATCGTGTATCAAAAATTAAAGGGACCAGGCGTCAATGTTTGAGACGATACAGTGATGTTAAACGTCGAGAACCACTATATTACCAATCTATTAGGAGCCTTTTAAGGACATGTAAGTTTATAAAATTGTTATTCTTTTAAATTATAAATTCTATGCAAAGTTCATCATCAATATGAGAACTGGAATTATAAGTAGGTTTCAGTGTACCATATTGATCACTTTCATGTCCATAATGTTTCTTAATGGTATATTATTTTTTTTATTCTTTTAAATTATAAATTCTATGCAAAGTCCATCCTCAATATGAGATCTGAAATTATAATTAGGTTTAAGTGTACCATAGTGATCACTTTCATGTCCATACTGTTTCTTACTGCTATAATTTTGTTATTCTTTTACATTATAAATTCTATGCAAAGTTCATCATCAATATGAGAACTGAAAGAATAAATAGGTGTACCATATCACTTTCATGTCCATTTTAATTTAAAACAAATGGAAACACTATAAACATTCTAACACACGAAAATTGAAAACTTTATTAAATAACACATTTTAAAACTAAGAAACTTTAAACAAACATATGTACAAATTTTCTATTTCAGATAAGAAGAAAGAAAATATTTGTGGTGCTCCTCCTCCACGTTATGTAAGGCCTATTCTAAATTTGACACCTAGAAGTGAGGCTAGATCCCCACCCTTGCCACTGTCTTTGCTTGACAGACAATTGTCCCCACATAAAAGAGGTGTCAGACGCCTAACTGTCGTTCATACACCTCAAGGTACAATAGAACCATGGTTTACATATCTATAGTTATACAACTGTTAAATTTAATCATGATTAGCTTGTTGTGTTATTTACAGAAACCAATAAAAGTTTGCAGAAAAAGAAGAAAACAAGGTTCACAAGAATAATACAAATATCTTCTACAGAAGGTATTTTTCTTATATTTTGTACCATTACCATTTTTCTACTTACAATTTTTTTATATAGAATTCTTTATTAATCTTTCATAGATAGTGACAATGAAGCAAATAATGCTCCTGAAAGGATGTCATTAACTTCACCCTCAATTCAACTAGGTAATTGTTTATAAATTTTTTGATTTACTATATTATAGCTTATAGTCAAATCAATACCAAAATATATACCTCCATTTCTAAATATATATTCCAGATGCAAGTAGTGAGAAAAACTCAACCAATATTTCTGATATTGATAACGACTGGGACATATCTATGGTTTCTAAATCTACACAGACAAGTAGATCTATGGATAATACTGCCTCTAACCAAAATGGTAATACAATTTTGTTACCTGCTTATAAATAATCTGTTTTTATTTTAAACATGTTCTCATAATCCTTAATTTATTTTCTAATTTTTGTCCCTTCTCTAGATTCCAGTGTACCAGTTGTATCACAAGTTCAATCCTCTGTCTGTGAAGATATTAAACAAATAATGGATACTATATTGAATTTAAATACACAGGTTCAGAATCTCTACAATACTTATGTAGTGGAAAACAGATAATCAATGATTGCATTTTAAATAAAAAAAAGTTTTTTTGGTTTTTTTTTGGGTTTTTTTTGAGGCCACCAAAATTGTCATTTTTTGGTATGTTAAAAAGTTTATTCAAAACCCCCAAAAATACTGTATTGGCCGTGAGCACTATTTTCTATAATGCCATTTTGATTCAATTTTGTTAATATTTTGGATGTAATAAAAATTATAATTGTTTTACTTACATTTGTCTGTGTGTACAATACATTTTAAACCTTTAACTGATTTTAAATAAATTTAAAAAATAAACAAGAAAATTAAATAAAAACAGGATAAACTTTAATAAAACTATGTAAAAATAACAATATATTCTTTGTCAACAACAAAACAATAATAATAACTTTAAAATTGTCCATAAAAAATCAACTAATTAAACCGTGGTCTTTTTGGATCTGGCGACTCTTGGCTCTGATGTCTATCTCTAATCAATTCTAACAAAGTTTGCATAGTATTTTGAGCCATTCGCATGTTGTCTTCAGCTATTGTCAAGGCCCTGTTTATATGTAGGTTCCTTTCCCTGTCCATTTCTCTTTGCCAGTTAAAGATTTCACGGTCCAGTTCCAACCGTTGCTGGTTATAAGTGTTAAAATTTTCTAAATGTCCAGACAAAATTTCCTGGACCGGTCTACTGTCTGCTCTATATCCTCTGGCAAGATTTAACATTTCGTTAAGCCCTGCATCTTCCAAAGGTGCCTGCTCTTGGACAATAGCTTGTGGTTGTTCCAATAGTTCAATTCCCTGTGCTTGAACTCCATGAACAGGTGGTGAATTAGTATTTTCCTCATCACTACGGGGGTTTATAACAGGCTCATGTATGTCCAAATCCTGATCTTGTGCCATCTGTGTTAGGTCAGGAGTCAGGCTTCCACTTTCTGGCGATCTACCCTCTGGTGCTGGAACTGGAACAAGATTCAGAATCACCTCTCTTGATGAATCGTCCTCCTCAGCGATATCTAAAAAAAAAATAAAAAAAAATTAGCATTAATTTCCAAAAAAAAAGATGCAGATCGAAATTTATTCAAACATTAATGGTTAGAGGGGTTACTATAAGGGTTACAAGAGAAATTTATAGTGTCATGTTATACTGTCATGTTGGAATCTTACAATAAGATTAAATACTTCCTTACTACAACTGTTTGCATATAAAATACATCAAT
Organism: Bombina bombina; assembly: GCF_027579735.1. Classification (NCBI taxonomy): domain Eukaryota; kingdom Metazoa; phylum Chordata; class Amphibia; order Anura; family Bombinatoridae; genus Bombina; species Bombina bombina. The sequence goes on from NC_069501.1 coordinate 591,651,029, forward strand.
CTCACAGTATTACAGTTTGAATAACTATCAAAGTTTAAATGGTTCAATTTTGTTTCTAACATAATTATTTGTCTTCTCATCCGATATTTACTTTAAAAAAGTAACTTACCATCAAAAAGTGGTGCTGATTCGGTCACCATGGCTCTGAAGAGACGTCCAACATCGGCTGTAAAAATTAAAATTAAACATTAATATCTAATTTATAAACAAAAATTTAGAAGGTGTATATATAAGTGGTTTAAAGATACATACCAGAGCTTCTTCCAACAGCTGTATCTGGTGTACTGCTCCTTACATCTGGAATAGTATCTGCAGACGATAGGCTGTGGCTGGTATTTGTAGTTGACCGTAAATATTGCCCATGTTGTTGTTGTCTTACGTTCTGAGGCTGAGAAGTTGAAGGACGTGGTCTCTCTGATGAAGAGGTAGATGGGGTATGGACAGATGCAGAGGTTGACGCTCTAACTGAACCACCTAGGAGTTAGTAAATACAAATTTAAATTAATACAATCAATAAAATTAAAAGTTTATGTGCAATTTATGAAATGCTAATTAATAGTTAAATGTACTCCCATTATAACATTTTCTAACTATGATTTGTATCTTGCTTTAATATACACAAATTAAAAGGTCTCTAAAAACATCTTTCTCAAATGTTTCCAATAGAGAATACAATAAAAAAGAAATTACAATTAACTACTATTATCTAATTTGCTTCATTCGTTAGTTCTCCTTTGTTGAAGAAATAACAGCTAGCGAGTATTTCTAATATGAATATATGTTATTCAACAAAGAATATATAGAAAATAAAGCAATTTAGATAATGAAAAAAACAAAATTAAAGGTGGGTTAAAATTGCATGCCCTTTCAAAATCAAACATTTGGGTTTCATTTTACTGTGCCATGTAGGCCTTATTTTTTTAAAATACATTAAGCAATATGAAAAAAAATTGAGCATATTAGATAATTTAAAATGTTTTTCATGCTCCATCATGAATGCTTTCCTTTTTCGTTCACTGGAACTTTAAAAAAATAGATACAGAGAGAAGTTATGTAAATCATAAATCTATTTTAAAGGAACAGTAAAGCAGAAATTGTACAATCAAGATTCCGTTAACAGAATCCAATTTTGTAAAACATGAACGTAAGAGAAACAAATTTGGAGCAGACAAGTAAACAATATAAATATTAATTTATAAATTATAATTACCACGAATATCGCTATCACAGTCATCGGTTATGCCCTCAATGACCTCCGTGCCAAGCCTCTGTAAAACTTTTCTTTCAAAGTCTGTCAAATCTGCGACATAAGGTTGTCCGCCTCCAGTACCTCGGGCATATTGCTTTTCTTTGGCAATTTTGGATTTAGTTTGACGCTTGATATCGTTGAACCTTTTTTTGCAGGACTCGATATCTTTTTTAGTGGGTCCTTGAGCACTCACTGCGTCACTAATTTTCTCCCAAATAATTTTCTTACGAGCGCCTGGGGTTTGCTTGACTCGACTACCATAAATATTGTCATAATATTCGAGTACTAGATCAACAAGTTCAACATTCTGTTGATGCGAGAAGTTAGGGTTGCGAGTCTTCTTAGAAGTAGCAGAATCTCCGGAGCAAGCCATCTTGTCAAAGTGAATACCGAAAAGTAAATAAACAATATTCTAAGATTTCTGGGAAAATGCACATTCTTATACATGTCAGCAGCCAGACGTTGCCGCTTGTCTGGCGATTATGACACCTAGATCGTCACGTGGGTAAAGAACTAAACCAATCAGGTCGCAGACTGCTTCTTAACTTTGCTCTTTCGCGCCGAACGAAGCTTCAAAGTTATCAATAATCCGATTGTCTTCGACACACAATAGATGCAAAATTTTACGGCTTGGTTTTTAGTACATTCATGTAACGAAGTGCCATCCGCATGGTGCGAATGCCGGCGGGTTATTTCGATACGGTCTGTGCAAAAAAATTGACGCCTTAGTACATGGCGCCCTATATATGAATATGATACAATGAGTTCATAAAGTTAGTTTCCAGAGATTTGGGCAGCAGAAACAGATGGGATGTGAAGATTCCCAAAAACTTCACCAAGGAAAAAGATAAAAAAAGGATTGTGAGTCTGCGCCTCAAAGCAGAGGTATAATATGGATTAAAAATAGAGAATAGCAATAATAGTATGGGGTGTCAGCCCCTGTAACAATGCACTTACTTCCAATTACCTCAATCAGTATGAGGTAAGTAGCCGCTGTAAGGTAATGGTGCACAGCTCCCTCCGGTCTCCAAACTGCCCAATATATTTGAAAACAGGGGATTCAGGTTGTCAGGTCTGCCGTGCTGCTCCTGAGGTATGGTAGTATAGATTTCCGCTGCACATCCACACCTTTACCTCTCAAGATGTAGGGTGTATATGTAAAAGCAAACATACACTAATATGGTAAAGTACGTTTTTATTATAACATTTCAAACTGGATTATAAAAAGATAGCACTCACAAAACATAACCTCAATCAGAATGAGGTATTAGACACAAAGTTGTACAAGTGGAGAAGCAGGATGCGTGCAATGAAGCTGCAGATCAGGAGTTAGATTCACTCAATTTCGACACCCCATACTATTATTGCTATACTCTATTTTTAATCCATATTATACCTCTGCTTTGAGGCTCAGACATGCAATCCTTGTTTATATATATATGTAACAACAAGTAGAATGTAACAAGAGCAAACCACTGAGTAAACTAACTCTTGAAACAAACAACACAGCACAAAATGTGCTAATCAGGGAAAAAGAAGTGGCAGCTGTTAAATACACTACAAATACAAAGGAGGTAAAATACTTCAATTAAAATCTGCACTAAAAATTAGTAACCAAGGAGAAAACAGCGCTATCACTCTTATACTAAATTCAAAGAATATATAGTCCACAGCAAAATGAGATAAATGTATACATCCGTTGTATATCCCAAAAGGTAAAAACATGTGTAAGCAGGTGTTCCCCTTACCAGAAATTACCTTAATCTAATGAGGTAAGTTGCCGCGTCTGTGGGAAGAGAGAAACTTCCAACGTGCAATTCCTTCCATATGGACTTGTTGCAATGTTATGCATCCACCTCCTGGAGTCTGTAGAAACTTCTAATATACATGTCCACTTCCTGGAGTCTGTAGAAACTTCTAATATACGTGTACACCTCCTGGAGTCTATAAAAACTTCTGATATCCACTTCTTCCTCTTTGTGAGCAAGGAATGCTCAAGTATGTAAAAATAGAGAAAGGAGAAAAGGCCAGATAGTAATATTAATAGTAATACTGATATTTTAATGTTTGGATCACAAAGCAAATAGAGTGTGCATTCACATTTAAAAACCTCAAACACTATGAGGTATTTTACAAGCACTGAACAGTATTCAAAGCCCTTATCGTAACTACAGGCTCAGCAGTCTGCAAAGTCTTACACAATGGCTTACAATTCAACATACAGTTCACAAAATGTCCACACATATGTATCAGTCGTAGCTGTGTGCAAACTTAAAACAGTAGTCTGTATAACAATTCCAGCCGTAGCTGTATAGGAAACCTAACGCATTTCAAAGGATAAACAATACTTCCTTCCTCCTCAGAGGGATAAAATCAATAAATGAATCAGCTGTGTGTCCATATAAAAAGGGTAAGTGGCGGCACGACCCCTCTCCTATCTATTGAACTAAACATGGATCACATGCACCGTGTTTGCAAATATCTTCATCAGCATTGACATATGCCGTACACAGCGATATTCTTCTTGCACATAAGACTACAATCTCTCTCTCTCTATAAATATGTTAATATGTGTATATACATATATAAACACATAAATATATATGTATGTATTCATATACATATATATTTAAACTTTGCTGGCCATTGTTGCTTGACTTATCCCCTTCGCTGTGCTACGTTCTCTGCAATGACTATTGGCATGAGTACGAGGCTCCCATTGGGGCCTATGGAAGTGCACTTTCTTGAGCACAAAGCTTCTATGCAACGTGAACGTGAGATTGCATTCGCATTGCGCTCAAATTGTAATACCAGCGTACATTTGTTTGCACTGGTATTACAAGTGGAGCACAAATATTGCGCTCGTGGAAGCACAATTTTACGCTTCATTCGTAATCTAGCCCTCAATGAGAAAATAACCATGTCTCAGATTGTGGGTGTAAGATTATTATATCAACAAATAATGTTGCATAGAACAACTAGATGTATGATAGAAGATATGTCTTATTATATTTCAGTGTTTTACTGCATAAGCCAGAGCTTATTTTCAAAGGGACATTAAAGGAACATGAACACCAACATTTTTATTTTGCGATACAGATAGGGGATACAAATTTAAACAAATTTTCAATTTATTTCTGTTATCAATTTTGCTTCATTCTCTTATTATCCTTTGTTTAAGGTGCAGCAAATTCCTCCTGGGGGCTAGCTGAACACATAAAGTGAGCCAATGATATATATGTAGCCACCAATCAGTAACTAGCTATCAGTAGTGCATTGCTGCTCCTTAGCTTACCTAGGTATGTTTTTAAACAAACGATACCAAGCGAAGGAAAATTGTTTAAAATAACATGCGCTATCTGAATCTTAAAACACCTCTTGTTTTTGTATAAAAATATGCATTTTCCCACACTCCATACAGATCTACACATGCCCTTCAACTGTAACAACTTTTACGAGAATTTTTTGTTTTTAATAATACAATTATATTGCAAAAATGCACTAAAGCACGTTTCAATCGAATTATTATGTCCCTTTAATACTTGTGATGTGTTCTTGTTGTACACCTTAAATCAGGGATGGTATTTACCATCTTATCCTATCAGAACAGTTTAACAATATTTTAGTCAGCAACAAATAGGGTTGCCAGGTGTCCAGCATTCAACTAGGCAGTCAAGTATTTTAGCAGGCTGTCCTGTAAAATGTTCTCAAAAATACTGAACACTTAAATGTCCAGTTGTTTTAAGGTCCCTGAGTGCTAAATGTTAAAGGCCTTTTATGCCTAAAGCAGTACAAGTATGTTTCAGAAATAAGTAAAGAGCAGTCAAAGGGACAAAAGTCTACTATTTACATATGTTAATTATTTATGTATAAGTTACTGGCAGCTAAGGGGTACAATGACTGTTTTATTCTGAAATATATACTAGGATCAATAAATGGATCTAAGGTAGAGCTTTTGGTTGGGAGACATTGTGTGACCCCATAGACCAGTGTGCCCAGTTACCTACAGATAGGGATGGGCGAATGTTTCTAAAAATTCAAAATTTTAAATTAATTTTTATACATTTGTTCGTTGGAATCAAATTTTGAATGTTTATATAACATTCTAACATTGAATTTTCGAATTTTCGTTTTCAAATTTTTCAATACAATTCGAAAATATTTGTTAAAATAATAGAATGTTTAGCTATTTATTCATTCAATTTCGAAATGTAATGTTCAAATAAGAATGTGATATTCAAATTCGAAATAGTATTTCTAATCTACAACTGTGTTTAATAAATGTAATATTCGAATTTGAATGCTACATTCGAATGTCACATTCAAATTCAAAATAGTATTTCTAGTCTAATACTGTGTTTTTTAAATGTAATATTCGTATTCGAATGCTACATTCGAAAGTCACATTCAAATTTGAAATAGTATTTCTAGTCTAATACTGTGTTTTTAAATGTAATATTCAAATTCAAATGTGACATTCGAATTCAAATGACACATTCCAATTCGAAATAGTATTTCTAGTCTAATACTGTGTATTTTAAATGTAATATTCAAATTCGAATGCTACATTCAAATGTCACATTCGCATTTGAAATAGTATTTCTAGTCTAATACTATCCGCTAGATTTGGAGTTTTGTCGGTAACGCCGGCTTTTTTCTGGCCGCACCATAAAAATAACTCTGGTATTGAGAGTCCACAGAATGGCTGCGTTAGGCTCCAAAAAAGGAGCGTAGAGCATATTTAACGCAGCTTCAACTCTCGATACCAGAGTTGCTTACGCAAGCGGCCAGCCTCAAAAACGTGCTCGTGCACGATTCCCCCATAGAAAACAATGGGGCTGTTTGAGCTGAAAAAAAAAACAAACACCTGCAAAAAAGCCGCGTTCAGCCCCTAACGCAGCCCCATTGTTTGCTATGCGGTAACCCTTCCTACGTCTGCACTTAACACTCTAACATGTACCCCGAGTCTAAACACCCCTAACCTTACACTTATTAACCCCTTATCTGCCGCCCCCGCTATCGCTGACCCCTGCATATTATTATTAACCACTAATCTGCCGCTCCGTAAACCGCCGCTACTTACATTATCCCTATGTACCCCTAATCTGCTGCCCCTAACACTGCCAACCCCTATATTATATTTATTAACCCCTAATCTGCCCCCCACAACGTTGCCTCCACCTGCCTACACTTATTAACCCCTAATCTGCCGAGCGGACCGCACCGCTATTATAATAAAGTTATTAACCCCTAATCCGCCTCACTAACCCTATAATAAATAGTATTAACCCCTAATCTGCCCTCCCTAACATCGCCGACACCTAACTTAAATTATTAACCCCTAATCTGCCGACTGGAGCTCACCGCTACTCTAATAAATGTATTAACCCCTAAAGCTAAGTCTAACCCTAACACTAACACCCCCCTAAGTTAAATATAATTTACATCTAACGAAATTAATTAACTCTTATTAAATAAATTATTCCTATTTAAAGATAAATACTTACCTGTAAAATAAATCCTAATATAGCTACAATATAAATTATAATTATATTATAGCTATTTTAGGATTTATATTTATTTTACAGGTAACTTTGTATTTATTTTAACCAGGTACAATAGCTATTAAATAGTTAAGAACTATTTAATAGCTAAAATAGTTAAAATAATTACAAAATTACCTGTAAAATAAATACTAACCTAAGTTACAATTAAACCTAACACTACACTATCAATAAATTAATTAAATAAACTACCTACAATTACCTACAATTAACCTAACACTACACTATCAATAAATTAATTAAATACAATTCCTACAAATAAATACTATTAAATAAACTAGCTAAAGTACAAAAAATAAAAAAGAACTAAGTTACAAAAAATAAAAAAATATTTACAAACATAAGAAAAATATTACAACAATTTTAAACTAATTACACCTACTCTAAGCCCCCTAATAAAATAACAAAGCCCCCAAAAATAAAAAAATGCCCTACCCTATTCTAAATTACTAAAGTTCAAAGCTCTTTAACCTTACCAGCCCTGAACAGGGCCCTTTTCGGGGCATGCCCCAAGAAGTTCAGCTCTTTTGCCTGTAAAAAAAAAACATACAATACCCCCCCCCAACATTACAACCCACCACCCACATACCCCTAATCTAACCCAAACCCCCCTTAAATAAACCTAACACTAAGCCCCTGAAGATCTTCCTACCTTATCTTCACCCTGCCAGGTTCACCGATCCGTCCTGAAGAGCTCCTCCGATGTCCTGATCCAAGCCCAAGCGGGGGGCTGAAGAGGTTCATGATCCGGCTGAAGTCTTCATCCAAGAAGGGAGCTGAAGAGGTCCATGATCTGGATGAAGTCTTCATCCAAGCGGGAGCTGAAGAGGTCCATGATCCGGATGAAGTCTTCTATCAACTGCATCTTCAATCTTCTTTCTTCCGGATCCATTTTGCAGACCTCCAACGCGGAATATCCTCTTCTCCCGACGCCTACTAGCCGAATGACGGTTCCTTTAAGGGACGTCATCCAAGATGGCGTCCCTCGAATTCCGATTGGCTGATAGGATTCTATCAGCCAATCGGAATTAAAGTAGGAATATTCTGATTGGCTGATGGAATCAGCCAATCAGAATCAAGTTCAATCCGATTGGCTGATCCAATCAGCCAATCAGATTGAGCTCGCATTCAATTGGCTGTTCGGATCATGGACCTCTTCAGCCCCCCGCTTGGGCTTGGATCAGGACATCGGAGGAGCTCTTCAGGACGGATCGGTGAACCTGGCAGGGTGAAGATAAGGTAGGAAGATCTTCAGGGGCTTAGTGTTAGGTTTATTTAAGGGGGGTTTGGGTTAGATTAGGGGTATGTGGGTGGTGGGTTGTAATGTTGGGGGGGGGTATTGTATGTTTTTTTTTACAGGCAAAAGAGCTGAACTTCTTGGGGCATGCCCCGCAAAGGGCACTGTTCAGGGCTGGTAAGGTTAAAGAGCTTTGAACTTTAGTAATTTAGAATAGGGTAGGGCATTTTTTTATTTTGGGGGGCTTTGTTATTTTATTAGGGGGCTTAGAGTAGGTGTAATTAGTTTAAAATTGTTGTAATATTTTTCTTATGTTTGTAAATATTTTTTTATTTTTTGTAACTTAGTTCTTTTTTATTTTTTGTACTTTAGCTAGTTTATTTAATTGTATTTATTTGTAGGAATTGTATTTAATTAATTTATTGATAGTGTAGTGTTAGGTTAATTGTAGGTAATTGTAGGTAGTTTATTTAATTAATTTATTGATAGTGTAGTGTTAGGTTTAATTGTAACTTAGGTTAGTATTTATTTTACAGGTAATTTTGTAATTATTTTAACTATTTTAGCTATTAAATAGTTCTTAACTATTTAATAGCTATTGTACCTGGTTAAAATAAATACAAAGTTACCTGTAAAATAAATATAAATCCTAAAATAGCTATAATATAATTATAATTTATATTGTAGCTATATTAGGATTTATTTTACAGGTAAGTATTTATCTTTAAATAGGAATAATTTATTTAATAATAGTTAATTAATTTCATTAGATGTAAATTATATTTAACTTAGGGGGGTGTTAGTGTTAGGGTTAGACTTAGCTTTAGGGGTTAATACATTTATTAGAGTAGCGGTGAGCTCCAGTCGGCAGATTAGGGGTTAATAATTGAAGTTAGGTGTCGGCGATGTTAGGGAGGGCAGATTAGGGGTTAATACTATTTATTATAGGGTTAGTGAGGCGGATTAGGGGTTAATAACTTTATTATAGTAGAGCTCAGGTCCGCTCGGCAGATTAGGGGTTAATAAGTGTAGGCAGGTGGATGTGACGTTGAGGGGGGCAGATTAGGGGTTAATAAATATAATATAGGGGTCGGCGGTGCTAGGGGCAGCAGATTAGGGGTACATAAGGATAACGTAGGTGGCGGCGCTTTGCGGTCGGCAGATTAGGGGTTAATAAGTGTAGGCAGATGGAGGCGACGTTGAGGGGGGCAGATTAGGGGTTAATAAATATAATACAGGGGTCGGCGGTGTTAGGGGGAGCAGATTAGGGGTACATAAGGATAACGTAGGTGGCGGTCGGCAGATTAGGGGTTAAAAAAATGTATTCGAGTGTCGGCGATGTGGGGGGACCTCGGTTTAGGGGTACATAGGTAGTTTATTGGTGTTAGTGTACTTTAGAGTACAGTAGTTAAGAGCTTTATAAACTGGCGTTAGCCCAGAAAGCTCTTAACTACTGACTTTTTTCCTGCGGCTGGAGTTTTGTCGTTAGATGTCTAACGCTCACTTCAGAAACGACTCTAAATACCGGAGTTAGAAAAATCCCATTGAAAAGATAGGATACGCAATTGACGTAAGGGGATCTGCGGTATGGAAAAGTTGCGGCTGAAAAGTGAGCGTTAGACCCTATTTTGAGTGACTCCAAATACCGGCGGTAGCCTAAAACCAGCGTTAGGAGCCTCTAACGCTGGTTTTCACGGCTAACGCCAAACTCCAAATCTAGGTCTGTGTTTTTAAATGTAATATTCGAATTTGAATGTGACATTCGAATTCAAATGACACATTCCAATTCGAAATAGTATTTCTAGTCTAATACTGTGTATTTTAAATGTAATATTCAAATTCGAATGCTACATTCGAATGTCACATTCGCATTTGAAATAGTATTTCTAGTCTAATACTGTGTTTTTAAATGTAATATTCGAATTCGAATGTGACATTCGAATTTGAATGTGACATTCAAATTCGAAATAGTATTTCTAGTCTAATACTGTGTATTTTAAATGTAATATTCAAATTCGAATGCTACATTCGAATGTCACATTCGCATTTGAAATAGTATTTCTAGTCTAATACTTTTTTTTTAAGTGTAATATTCGAATTTGAATGTGACATTCGAATTTGAATGTGACATTCGAATTCGAAATAGTATTTCTAGTTTACAACTGTGCTTAATAAATGTGATATTCGATTCAAATGTGATATTCGATTCAAATGTGACATTCGAATTCAAAATAGTGTTTCTAGTCTACAATTGTGTTTTATAAATGTAATATGTGACATTCGAAAACTGTAAATAACATTTGAAAATTGAATTTTTTTAAGAATATTCGTTCTTATCAACATTCTATTATGTAAATCAAATTTCTCCAATAATATTCGTTCTAACATTCGAAATCGAATATAAACACATTCGCCCATCCCTACCTACAGATTATCCAGTATTTCTATGAAGGACTTAATGTAGCATGCACATATTACAAGTTGAAAGCAAACGCGTTCACTCGAGCGCAATCAAATAGACCACAAGATGGGTTAGCGCAACTTTAGAGCTCACGTAAAGGGTAGGGGAAGAAAAGAGTTTGCATTAAACACAACATAAATACATGTAAAAGTACAGTTATACTCATATAAAAACTGATAAAAAATTAAAATAAAATATTTAAAAAGGTACATGGCTCAAAGATATATGGTTTTAGGTGTTTGGGGGGAAAAAGGGACTGCAAAGGGCTTTAACATATGTATGCACACATAGACATGTATAAATGTGTGTATGTATATATATATATATATATATATATATATATATATATATATATATATATATATATATATGTGTGTGTGTGTACATATGTATTTAAGTATTTGTGTTTTAATATATATTTACTGTACATATTTCACATTCTAATGTTCTTCACTTACAGGATAATTACTTGTTATTGTAAATATATATATTTATATATATATATACCTATCGCTATATAGGTATAGATATCTATTTTGCATTAACATTATCAGATATTTCTAGAAATATATATTTAATAATGAAAGTTACATTATTTCCTATGTGAAGGATATGGAAATTTAGAATATGTGTAACGCACATCAGGTTTCACAAAAACACAGTCGAATTAGCGCACATGAAGAATTGCTATCTTCAATGCGCGTTATTGAAATATTAAATATAAAATATTAAAAAAATATTAATAAAAATGATTTAAAATTATTATACATACTGTATATATATATATGTGTATATATATATATATATATATATATATATATATATATATATATATATATATATACAGTATATATTGTGGATTGCTTAAAAATATTTTGTATATATGGATAATAATTTTAAATAATTTTTATTAAAATATTTTAATAGTTTATATTTAATATTTCAAGAATGCACATTGAAGTTAGCAATTCTTCATGTGAGCTAACCGGACCACGTTAGTCCTAAATTGCAAACCCTGATGCACATAATGCATATTTTACATTCCTCTGTTCTTCAAATAGAAAATAATGTATTTTTTATTTTATATATATATATATATATATATTCACACAAACAGTATATATATGTGTGTGTGTGTGTGTGTGTGAAGAACATTGTAATGTGAAATATTCATAATTTGTGTCCGGTTTTCGGCAGTTGAATAGATTCAGTCGGGTTAGCACATGAGTTTGGGTCTTAGATTTTTTTCAGTTTTCTCACTCCATTGAAGTCTGTGGGGGAATATGTAAACTCGATCGCAATTTCACAAAGTCTATCTTTTTGCACGTGTCAGATTTAGCTTGCGCAAACTTGTTACTTTCAACTTGTAATACAAGCACAAAAAGTCTCTGTCTAGTGATCTTAACATGTGAGCGAGAGCACTAAATAGCGCTCCACTTGTAATCTGCCCTATATCTGTATAAGTTGTTTCATAACACTGTGCTTTAAGGGTTTTAGAGATCTGTAATGCAGTCAGTGTTGACACAGAGTCTCAAACAATGAGGCTTTTAGATGGGGTATGTCATAATGACAGTGACAATCGTGAACTGATAAACACAGAACATTATATAATAAAAGCATGCCAATCAAGGGTGTTTTAAGCTTAAATCTGAGTTTCTAATGTGTCTGTTTAATTTGCTTCCTTCACTTCTCTACTCTTTTTGTTAGATATGTGTTGTGCTTATTAGGTCAGGATACCAGATATGTCTGGAACATTTCAAGTTATAGTCTTGATTCCCAGAAAATTGCTATGCAAGTTTTTTAAATCAAACTGTGCCTTAACATATATTTCACACCTTAAATAAAACTTGCTAATGACACTTAAACACTGGCTTAAAGGGAAATTCAAGTAAAAATTAAACATTCATGATTCAGATAGAGCAAGCAATTTGAAACAACTTTCCAATTTGTGATTAATGAAAAACTTTTCAATTTACTTGCATTAGCAAAATGTGCAGTCTTTTTATATTTATACTTTTTGAGTCACCAGCTCCTACTGAGCATGTGCAAGAATTCATAGAATACACGTTTATGCATTTGGGATTGGCTGATGGCTGTCACATGGTACAGGAGGAGTGGAAATAGACATAACTTTGAAATTTGTCAGAACAAAATCTACTACTCATTTGAAGTTCAGACTAAGTACTATTGCATTGTCTTTTTACCATGCATTTGTTGTTTATGCAAATCTAATGTGTTTTCTGGTCCTTTAATTTAATAAAGATGATTATTGAACACAATTCCTATAGTAAATGTGCGCCCAGTAGATCATGGTCCTCCTGTAGATTATAAGACTGTTGTGTAATAAACTATTCCCCTTTCAGCCAGTAGTGACTGTATGAGCATATTTTACAAAAATATAAAAATATGTTTTAAACAATTGTATTCTGTACCACCACAGCTGTCTCTATTTAAAAGGGAGGATTAAAGGGACACTAAACACTAATATCATTTTGTAAGCATAGGAGGTTATTCCCCGCCTTCATCTAGCCATGGGCGCCGCCATGTAGAAATCCTGCTTTCATTACATTACAGTGATTATGTTTTTGAATTCCAAAATGGCCGCACCGATGATTAGAGGGAGGTGCATGAAATGTGTTTAGTGTCTCTTTCAGCACAAAAATATGAGTCCCTGTATTAAAAGAAGATCAATTCTGCATGCAAGTTCAGATTTTCTTATTTCTGCTTAGCTTAAACTTAAATAATTCACAAACTTCACAAAAAGTAGACCCTGACTCATTAAATACAGACTACTCCTTTATAGTAGATCCAATTGGACACAGCAAATCTGTGTGACATTGCAATACTGACAACATGTATTTAATGAATGTGTATGTATTTATATGCAAGTTGCATTCATGCATGAGCATTCATAGAAACGTTTTCACAATGTTTCACCAGAAACAGTTGCTTTTTGCGCAAGAGCTGTCTATCATTCTAAAATAGTGTCTCACTGGCATCAAAAGAGTTACTCAAGTGAGTAATGTTTAAAAATAGGTAGTAAAATTCATTTATCTGTCCACTGGCCATGTTTTCATAAAGGTCCAGTTAGTTCATAGATAATCCCAGAAATCACAATGTCTCTGAATTACTGATTTTCTTCTTTACTATAAAGTAATTAGAAGATGAAGAAGACAACATGAGAGGTTATATTTCAGACAACTTGTTATATGGGTTAATTTACTACAAACTGGTTATTTAATTGCTAAATTCTTAAAGTACTAAAGCTAAGCATTATTATGGGCTATGGTATTCATAAGGCCTTGCTATTAAAAATGAAAGAAAGGTTTCCATACCTTTTTCTCTGACCATGAACAGCTCTTGGTTTTTTTCTGTTATTTGGGTATAGCCTTAAAAGGTCATAATAGTAAATAAATAAATGTTCTAATTCATTTTCATTTTAAGACTAGTGACCATGCACTACTGTGTGTTTAACCCCTTCTTCTCGGGACCCGTCGGCTTTGACCACTGGAGGTCCAGTAAGAAAACTAGTGCTAATCCAATCAGCAGCTCTAGTTATACAGCTGAATCGTACAGCTAGCACTGCTGACTGGATCAGTGGCAGTTTATGTTTAGGTATCAGTGCTATGTGGGCTCTGAGTGGTACTTCTTCTGTGTGTTTAACCCCGTTTATCTTAAAAAAGATAACCAGTTAATCTAAAAATACATAAAATGATCCAATACATAAATATGTCAAAAATTAATGATACATGTCATACTTGTTAGTGTTAAAACCCACAAGGAATTGTTCTGACTATGCGTACAAACCAAAACTGAAGAAGTAATTCTGGTTTTAGTGTTCACTGTTAGTTGTGCCTTCTCCTGTGGTGCAGCTTCTGTTTTTTGGTAAATCTCAGCAGATAACTGGATCAAAAGAAGAACATGAAAGAGAAAAAACAGCGCATCCACGATTCAAAGTACACTTTGCAGCTCGTTGGATCCCGTAGATGTTCCTCTGGATGTATTCAGATAACTATAGTATTCCTAGTATTCCTATACTATAGTTATCTGAATACATCCAGAGGAACATCAATGGGATCCAACGAGCTGCAGGCGGCAAAGTGGGGATCCATCCGGTTGGTGGAGTCGTGTCTCATACTGACTGTTGGAGTATTTGCACAGATGTGCAGTTTTTACTCTCACTTCTTGTAAGTGTATTCATGTTTGTTATGCGTGCCAACTAATATTAAAGTGTACTTTGAATCGTGGATGCGCTGTTTTTTTCTCTTTCATATTAGATATTTAATGTTTAATTTTACTAAACCAAATAATTGTTGAACTTAAGGATAATATTAGAAGATCTGCTTAGTACACATTAACAAAACTCATCACAGGGGAGACAAAAGCTGCCATTTCTACCATTGAAACTAATGATATGCGAGATATTAATATCCAATACTGTATAATGTATAATGTATATACATATAATTAACAGTTTTAAAGTATAAGGCATATACATTATACATCATAGACACATGTACTGCACACTCATAATGCTCCAGCTTAAATGTTTGACATTATGCTATTCTTCTGTAGGGGAAAAACTTAAAGGGACATTCCAGCCAAAATTAAAATCCACATGGATGCATTTTAGTTTTGAATAGAAACATTTTTGTGACATACATGTATTAGCTCCTAGTAAAGGCTCCTAGTAAAAGCTATCGCTGTTTCAAAAGTGTATTTAAGTATGCAGCGTGCACCAGCATTTTAAACACAGCACTTGCTCTGAGAGCCTAAGTTACTTGTATCCTCATGAAATTACTCAATTTATTAATAGCTGATAGGATACAAGCCCCACTGGCACTCTGAGCAGCTGCAGCACTTAAAAAGCTGATGCACTGAGGATATCTAGCTGTGCTTCATTTGGACGTGCAGAGAAAAATGTTAACACTAAAAGAGTGATAACTTTTTCTAGAAGTATTTTTGCCAAAACATGTATATTGCAAATATGTTTCTAGTCAAAGATGCAATTTATCTATGTGCATTTATATTTTCACCGGAATGTCCCTTTAAGGGAACACTCAAGTAAAAATAAACTTTTATTTATTATTCAGATAGAGCTTGCAGTTTTAAGACATTTTCCAAATGTACCCTTCTTATGCATGTGACACACATATGGGGTTAATTCCATTTCTGCCAGTTGACTATTCACCTAGATTAATGTGGTTTGATAGGCATTTATTACAATCCAGACCTCATTTTGAATGGATCTGGACTAAGTTAAAAAATCAAGACCTTGATCAAAAATGGTGCAGTGTTTTGTGTTAGATTTTTAGTATAAACTGCACTCATGTCAAACTGCTAACACCAGTAAATAGCTAATATCTGTGCGATTGTATTAAAGTTCTCCCGCTTGTGCATTATTATCGCTCGAGCACAATTTACCAGAGTTGAAAGTAAACCATGATTCCCATTGTGTAGTTAGAAGAAACCTACCAGTTACACCTTATACAAATAAAAATCACTAATACATTCGTCATTAAGCAAGAATATCCTTTACAAAACAAGTGTGTTTACATCAATACCATTGTACAGTGTGAAAGGACAATAGCAATTTCCATATTTGAAATTAAAAGATCACTCAATGCAGTAGAATTGCATAATTAACAAGTACATAATAAAAAAGACAATGATTTAACACTTACTCTGCTACTACTAATGTGCTACTACGACACCCCATTGAAAATATAGGGTAAGCTCTATAAGTATTAAAAATTGTTTGGTTAAATATTTTAATCAACAACTTTTAAGGTGTAACTATTTGCTTTTTACTGAGCTCAAAATAACGTGTTGTGTGTTATCAATTACATGCAATTTTTCTGGTCAGACTTTTGAAGACTTAGCTCAGTCCTCCATTGCAAAGGTAGGCGTTGTCGCTATTAGCCAAGCATGAATATTTCTGTGTGTAAGGAGCAGGTTCTGCTTGTTTAATTAAAATGTAAACAGCTTTTAATTAGCAACATATGAAAATGTTTAATTGCTGCAATTTTATATGTATGATAGAAAATGTTTGACCTTTAAGCAAAATAGGATACAAACCACTGTTTACACACAGTTTTGACATAAAAAGTAAGGCCTTTGTAAATTAAATTTAATATTTCATGAAATTCTAATTAATTTTTAATTGTTACCCTTGCTACTATATTTATTTTAAAATAATTGTTTAATACTAAATAATACACTTGAAAGAGATACATTTGAATCATAGTCTACATTCACATAAATCAATGCAGATATTCCAAATGAAGCCTGCCATTTTACAACATATAATTCACAACTTTCTAATTTTAAAAGGTTAATTTATAAGT
Source organism: Bombina bombina (assembly GCF_027579735.1). NCBI lineage: Eukaryota > Metazoa > Chordata > Amphibia > Anura > Bombinatoridae > Bombina > Bombina bombina. The sequence goes on from NC_069501.1 coordinate 591,667,887, forward strand.
GTAGTTTGAGTGTTTCATTTCAATTATCCTTTCTAATTTTAATTCTAAGTTGATTTAAGTCCATTCCTGTCATTAAACTGTAATTAAAAACAGATATCTGCAAATGTCACACTGAATATCAACATACTGGTAACTCAAAAAACATGCAAATTGCGTGTATAATTGAATAGGAGAATCTTAACAGAATGGCCAATTAGAATCTTTTTTTATTCGAGTTTAAATTAAGAATGTTTTAGCTATGTTTCTAAAGGACTTGTAGGGAATAAGCATTAGGTTTAGATTAAAAGTATTCCCAGATTTATTGCACCTATTTATCAAAATATGTCTCCATTAAAAAGTTCTGCCAGTATGGAGCATATTCAGCAGCTTACATATTTCTAAAAACCTTGTACAAGCCACTATTTGTATTTGATAAATATATATTTTAGTTTAGCACAGCAGGTGCATTTTGCACAATGCAACGCAAATAAATCTCTTTAAGGGACATGAAACCCAATTTTTTTATTATCTTATTTGTTTTGTTCTCTTTGTATCTTTTGTTGAATAATCTACCTAGGTAGAACCAGTAGTTACTGATTGGTGGCTGCACATTTATGCCTCTTGTCATTGGCTTTCATCTAGCTCTTAGTAGTGCATTACTGTTTCTTCAACAAATGATAGCAATAAAATGAAGCAAATTAGATAATAGAAGTTAACTGGAAAGTTGTTGAAAATGGTATGTTTTATGTGAATTATGAAAGAAACATTTTGGGTTTCATGTCCCTGTAACTAAACATCTTCAGACAAGAAACACCAACTCATCTGCTTGCATTAATAGAGATAATAAAGAATATAGTAAGACAGGAAAAAAGGTCAATCCTTGTAAACAAAAAGGATAAAAAAAATATTTTGTTTTCTAAAAAATTGACAGCAATAAATGCCTGAAATGACAATGTTATATTAAAAATGTATTTCTCATAACACGCTCTCCTATAATTGATGTAATAATGTAATATGCATATGGGAATAATATTGTGTAAATGGAATAGAATGATTGAAGGCCCCCTGGACTCTATTTGTGAAAGAAGTTTAGATAAAATGAGATAAACATAAATCTGCAAATTAAATTTGTAAATCTATTATTAATTAAAGGGCCATTTTAATGATTAAATTAACATTCTCTAATTCATTATAACATGTCATTTTATCACTACTGACAGTGCTCTGCTGGGTCCTGAGTGCTATATATATGTTTAACCCCTGTGCAGTGACACAAAAAAGATTCTGGGTCAGAATATGAGTGGAATATTTTATTCTAAGTTTGGCTTTTTACGCATGTCGGGTTAGTGCGCGAGCAAAAACATTTTACTTTCAACTTGTATTATAAAATCAACCCAACGAACGCAAAACTCTTACTTCTATCAGCGTTAGCTCTCAAGCGGGAGCATAGAATACTGCTCCACTGGTTATCTGGCCCTGAATTGGTTACCAAGTATTAATATATATTTATCAATGATTGTTAAAAATGAACCACCAAAGATAATCTTTTCAAATTAATTTGATTACTTATCTAGGACCAGTATCATAATATGTGAGAATAATTTAACAAATATAAAACATTACTTATACATCTTTGGAAACAACATAAACTGTTCATATTAATTTCAAAGATTTAGAATTCAATTTGCTAACAAATTTATACCAACTGACTATAATATGAACTGGATTTTGTACTTTATCAACAATCTCAGATTATTTATTAATAACATCACTATTAATAATAAGAACAAAAATAAAGCCAATTGGCCAAATAGTAGTTTGGCCATTATTTAAAGGGACATAATACCGATATACTAAATCACTTGAAAGTGATGAAGCATAACTGTAAAAAGCTGACAAGAAAATATCACCTGAGCATCTTGTATGTAAAAAATGAAAATATTTTACCTCAAAATGTATTTAGTTCACATTTGTAAGTGCTCTGTGAACAGTTATCATTCAGATACTGCCAGCTGCAAGTTAAAAATGTTTTTTACAATAGAGGAGGCAATTAATATTACTCTGCCTGTACATGCCAAATGCATGCCCCCTTCCAAGTCCTGGGACTAGCATGCTGATTGGCTCCTTAAAGTCCATTTACAATGGGATGTGGTTACTCAAGAAAATTTGAGGTAAAATACCTTCCATTTTAACATAGAGATGTCCATGTGATATTTCCTAGTCAGCTTTCAAGTGCTTTAACATTTGGGTATCATGTCCCTTTAAGTATTTAAAGGTAACAAAAAGTATCTTTAGAGCTGGTATCTCACTGGAGTAATAAAATGTAGGTGGCACTAAATATTCTTTAAAAGGGCTTCTTCAGTTGAAGTGAGGAGCTCACTTTTAGTACACATTCATTAAATAATAAACATGTAATTGGCCCAACCATATTCACTGTTATTCTATAGCTCACAATTGAGATTAGCAACAAACCACTCTTAACAGGGAAGTGAGTGTAGGTTTAGGGTTCCACATGCCAGACAAATGAATAACAATGCATATAAAGTTAGAAACATTCAAATCAGCCAAGTATCAAGCACAATATTAGCTATGAACTGGTCACTTATGAATATGTTATGAAGAGGAAATTCAAAGCAGAAAGTATCTCTTGAATCTAGGTATTTATGTTGGAGAAGAATAAAATATCAATACCTCCATGGGATATTCATCTCCAGTGGTGTAAGAGTCCAGAGTAGACTAAGCCAATGCAAGGAAGCTTGTTTGCCTATCATCTATCTATCTATCTATCTATCTATCTATCTATCTATCTATCTATCTATCTATCTATCTATCAATCTATCAATCATCTTTCTATGTATACAGTGTGCATTACATTAGAATACATTATTGTGATAAAAACAAACAGCCAGAATATATTATTTATTTGGTTATTTCAGTTATAGGCACAACTTTGTGGTGTATGAGAAAGTACATAAGAGATCCTTTTCTTTGAATGTGCCTTTATTGTAAATCATTTGAATACAATCTGCAAGTAGCTATATATATTCAATACCCTAGCATAAGTGATAGCAGAATATTGGAATGTTTGGCTAAATTTACTAGTGAGTTCCTTGTTCTTTAAGCACATTAAAAATGTATTGCAATACTATGAGATTCATCCACAGATGCACTGATACGGATCAGAAACACCTTTATAGTTTTAGAAATCTATATATTTACCTACACACCCACAATCCTTAGTAAAAATGATAAGTCAAATTTTCAAGTATCTGAAATCATCTAGGTATCAAAGCTTCCCAGTGAGAAGCTGTAGCTCAAAACCTAATGACAACTGTTCCTATGCAAAATGTATGTTTCCAATTGATACTACACATAGATAATGTATTATGCCCAACATCATGTTGATAATCTGTTTTATACATTATAACAATTGCTTTAAATTAAAGGGGCATATCGCTCAAAATGTTTCTGTCTCGTCTATAAAAGTGCAGCAGTTAAACATGCACATTTTTTTTTATGTGAAACCACATCCCGACTAAAATTCACTTGCATTTTTTATACTCACTTCTGGTATCCACCCAACTTATTAGTACCTTTCAGATGATTCACAAAACAGTGCGTAACAAGACGTATTGACTTCTGCTCCAGTAATCATTAAGATGCATTGTCTCTCGGGGGAAATATTGACCTTAGTTTTGACTCTGTCACTGTTTACAACTTTGGTCAATAAATCTTCGTGTTCACCTAGGGGAAAAGGCAAGGCTTGTTGGGAATAAGAGTAAGCTGTGTAATACAGGAGGAATCTGCGAAATAAATAGCCATTTCAATAATATTCTACATTCTTAGCAAAGCTAGATGCTTTGTTTTAAAGGAAACCTGTATTCCCAATGGTATTGGCTGTCTGCAAATTTTTCTACACTTGACTTTACAACTTACCTGTGGTGAAGTATTATAAATCTTTTTTTTTTTTTAATTTATTAGTTAATCAGATCAGTCTTATTAACCAAATTTCACGTTTCCTTCAAAACATCTGATGTCTAAGACACTTTTCATAATCTGCTCTGCATTGTTTTTTAAACGAATTTGTAGTCTTGATATAAAGAAAATCCGCGTTGACGCCAATTATCTATATCAAATCATAAAATAAGAAATAAAACCTCAATAAAAAGGACCATTTAATGTCTTAATATGACTGAAAAATCTTAAAATATCTTAAGGGGACATAAAGGAGCAATAAAAATGTTCTAGTGTGTTCAAACAATTTATTACTATGCTATTCCTTATATAACTATATGACTGATGTCGATGTGCTCACAATCAGACACTTTCACTGTGTATCAGCAGCACATTTTTCAATATTATTTCGGTGAAAAATGACCCTATACGTAACACGTGCCAGTCCTGTTTGGCAGAACACGATCCAAATTCTTTATACTTAACAACACATTTACAGGGCCATTTTTCAAGGAATTTATAAACCCAGGACAAAAGTTTTAAAATTCAAAAAGCTTTAGAATGTAACATTGGTTTTGCTCATGGGCAAAACACATTGAAATAATCCCTGCCATATTTAATGACATTAGGAAACAACGTCATTAAACAGATACACATACTACCTGTTCAATCAAAGTTTTTAAAAAAATAGTAATAAGACATTTTACCCTAATAAAAATGTAGACAAATCAATAACCCAACACACATGCCCACGATACTGATAAATCCCATAAAAGAGATATACACACATATATTGATAGATTTTGGTACAACAGATTAAATGCACACACGTTATGTATTCATATCACTACACACCATTTTAATGGATCAAACTATATAGAGACTCTTCATCATGTGCTGTAATCGCTAAGCACAAAAAATCTCCATTTTGTTTGCTGTTAACACACATTCAGTTTTTCAATTTTGAAGTGTGGTAACTATTTGTTGCTTGATGGTTATTAAGAACAGAGCCATTTTGTATAAAATTATGGGGTCGATCACAATCATTTAGACAAACTTATTAAATGATTATCAACAGAAAATCACCCTTAAAGTTTGTGGTATTTGTGTAGATAAATTATTTGAAAAGTTCATATAAAGGATTGTGATCAACCCCCAATATCAGCTGACACATTCAGAAATTATTAACTGGCAAAATAAAGCTCAAGATTGTGATCATCCCCTATGTGTTTAACCTGTACTAAGGTAATGAAAAGATTCAGACCAGCAATGCACTAGTAGTCTGGAGATGCACACAATCACTGAGCGAATCAAAAGCAGCATATGTGCATAGCCATATAGCCATCAATTAATAGCTATGTTCAGCTCATGATCAGTAGTGCATTGCCAATCCAGATGTGACTTTATGTGTTTTACCCCTTTGCTGGAGGTTAACACATACTTCTGTTCAAGCAATAGTGTATTACAAACATGCTCAAGAACATTAGGGTATTTTACTACACAAAATATAAAGAATCAGTTATCTTAAGCCAGTACAAGTTGAGGGTCTTATCATATTAGTCATAAGAGGAAACAGTTACAGGTGAGTAATAGATATAGATACACTGCAAGGCTTCAAGACTGCTAATTCTCTTTGTCAGTTATTGTTATAAGGGAACTTAGCAGTGTGGAGAATGTCCTCTGCATTTGTTGCTAATTGGCCTAAAAAGGTTTTATTATAGTTCACATTTTTATTTTAAAATCTGTGTCTATTTTCTCCTATTTACCTGAAACAAAAATATCTAACAATATATTTTTATATTTTACATTTTATATTTTATTCAATTCTCACCTAGAAAATGATATCAAATATCACATGATTACCTTTAATTTTTATATAATGAAGTTATTTTGGTGATATTGTCAAACATTAGTAAATATAATATCCCAATGCAAACTTTGAAATGTGATGCTATGATTTCAGTGTGTGGCGTTGCAACAGACCCAATGTCCATGTCTATCTGGACTGCCAACGGCCCGGGGTCTGGTTTGCCATAGAGTAACTAGGCAGATGACCAGGGGAGCTTTCAATTGTAGGATGTCACACTGTATATTGTCCATATGGACTTCAATTCTGTTTGCTTCATACATGGCTGCCCAGTTCAATTAATCAGAGGCTGCACTTATATAACACATTATATCATTTCAGTGTTGTCATGTCATCATGTACAAAAATGTTTTGTTTAATAAAGTTTAATCTTCAAAAAAAGAAGAAATCTGAGATACACAAATTAAAACTTAAAAAGAGAGAGAGATGCACTCAGCTGAGACAGAACAAAGCTGGAAAAACTTCCGTGCCATGTTCATTTTAGGGTGCCACTCAGGGTGCATACTCTTTTAGCACACTATGCCCCTTCACAGAGAAAAAATATCCTGTAGCATATCAGTCTGACTCTGCCCAATGACAGTCCAGCGCCAAAATACCAGGCAATTCTTCTCTGAACAAGAGAAAACAACAACCCCAGACGATCGTTTCGGCCTTCTGTGGGCCTCGTCAGTGAGGTGCAGTCGCATCTCTCTAAGGGCATGTGTGCAAGGAGTCCACGTCTGGTTTCCCCTTTTACTCTTAGGGAGACCCAAGAGCAATTTGCATAAATATAAAAAGAGAGAGAGATGCACTCAGCTGAGACAGAACAACGCTGGAAAAACTTCCGTGCCATGTTCATTTTAGGGTGCCACTCAGGGTGCATACTCTTTTAGCACACTATGCCCCTTCACAGAGAAAAAATATCCTGTAGCATATCAGTCTGACCCTGCCCAATGACAGTCCAGCGCCGAAATACCAGGCAATTCTTCTCTGAACAAGAGAAAACAACAACCCCAGACGATCGTTTCGGCCTTCTGTGGGCCTCGTCAGTGAGGTGCAGTCGCATCTCTCTAAGGGCATGTGTGCAAGGAGTCCACGTCTGGTTTCCCCTTTTACTCTTAGGGAGACCCAAGAGCAATTTGCATAAATATAAAAAGAGAGAGAGATGCACTCAGCTGAGACAGAACAAAGCTGGAAAAACTTCCGTGCCATGTTCATTTTAGGGTGCCACTCAGGGTGCATACTCTTTTAGCACACTATGCCCCTTCACAGAGAAAAAATATCCTGTAGCATATCAGTCTGACCCTGCCCAATGACAGTCCAGCGCCGAAATACCAGGCAATTCTTCTCTGAACAAGAGAAAACAACAACCCCAGACGATCGTTTCGGCCTTCTGTGGGCCTCGTCAGTGAGTTGCAGTCGCATCTCTCTAAGGGCATGTGTGCAAGGAGTCCACGTCTGGTTTCCCCTTTTACTCTTAGGGAGACCCAAGAGCAATTTGCATAAATATAAAAAGAGAGAGAGATGCACTCAGCTGAGACAGAACAAAGCTGGAAAAACTTCCGTGCCATGTTCATTTTAGGGTGCCACTCAGGGTGCATACTCTTTTAGCACACTATGCCCCTTCACAGAGAAAAAATATCCTGTAGCATATCAGTCTGACCCTGCCCAATGACAGTCCAGCGCCGAAATACCAGGCAATTCTTCTCTGAACAAGAGAAAACAACAACCCCAGACGATCGTTTCGGCCTTCTGTGGGCCTCGTCAGTGAGGTGCAGTCGCATCTCTCTAAGGGCATGTGTGCAAGGAGTCCACGTCTGGTTTCCCCTTTTACTCTTAGGGAGACCCAAGAGCAATTTGCATAAATATAAAAAGAGAGAGAGATGCACTCAGCTGAGACAGAACAAAGCTGGAAAAACTTCCGTGCCATGATCATTTTAGGGTGCCACTCAGGGTGCATACTCTTTTAGCACACTATGTCCCTTCACAGAGAAAAAATATCCTGTAGCATATCAGTCTGACCCTGCCCAATGACAGTCCAGCGCCGAAATACCAGGCAATTCTTCTCTGAACAAGAGAAAACAACAACCCCAGACGATCGTTTCGGCCTTCTGTGGGCCTCGTCAGTGAGGTGCAGTCGCATCTCTCTAAGGGCACGTGTGCAAGGAGTCCACGTCTGGTTTCCCCTTTTACTCTTAGGGAGACCCAAGAGCAATTTGCATAAATATAAAAAGAGAGAGAGATGCACTCAGCTGAGACAGAACAAAGCTGGAAAAACTTCCGTGCCATGTTCATTTTAGGGTGCCACTCAGGGTGCATACTCTTTTAGCATACTATGCCCCTTCACAGAGAAAAAATATCCTGTAGCATATCAGTCTGACCCTGCCCAATGACAGTCCAGCGCCGAAATACCAGGCAATTCTTCTCTGAACAAGAGAAAACTTGTCTAATTAATTTAAAGATATAAACTACATTCTACCACTAGCCTATATTATATAGACCTTAAGGTATATTTAAATCCATAAGAAGGCAATGCAAATTGCTTCATATGGTTTATATAGCGTTTTCAAATGTGTAGCCTTTTCCATCCATTTGAAGACACCCAATAACAGTTATATTATTGTGTTTTTACCGACAGTAGATATGTGCATCAGCCGCTTGTGCAATGATAAATGTGGGTCGCAACTTTCACTAGCCACAATACTGAAACGGAGATAATGGAGCCCTTTGAATAAATTTCCTAAGACCAAATATCAAGTTGAGCAACTTGTGTTTTACATATTCCAGCATATATTTTCATCATGCAAAAACAAAATGAAAAAATTTAGAATCATGTGAAAGTCATATTGCAATACTCTTATACAATTAATTCACAAAAATGAAAGATTTAGAAGTATTTACTAATTTCTACAGTGTAATGCTATATCCTTTGTGTTGATACCATTATCTCTATCATCTAACCCATAGGGTCTCCCTCTCCTGTCTGCCACAATATGTAGCAAGTGACACCAGCACTTTATGAAACACACTGCTTTGAATGTGCATGGCTATTGCAAAATTTAAATACACAGTAACACCAAACAGGGTGTTTTGACATCATAAACCATTCGCTATAGATTACATACCTTGGAAAAGGTGCATTAAACGTTTTTGTTGATAAGTTCACTCGAAAATTGATAACTACTAGAGGCCAGTAAATGTAGGCATGACATTATGTTTGTCAATGCAGCCTGTTAGCTTGAGAAATATTTGAATATTCTGGGACAAGAAAATGAGGGCACTTGTAAGCGATAGCATACTGGGATCTTTTGGGTGTAGTGGATCCAGGACAGCTGGGAGGTCTGCCCTGAGATTATGGCACTAAATCATACTTGAGCAGCTAAAACTGCATGGACAGACTAGAATTATTCAACCAGTATTTTTCCCAGAACCAAAAATCTTTCTCTTGGTAGTTGAGATGCTGTTGGCTTTATGGACCCACGTTTATCTGCAAGTCTGGGTTCTACTTCACATTTGTATCTATCCATTTTTTTCTACAGGTTGGTTTCCTGAGCTAATCACTAATGAGCATATGTTAATCACTAGTCATGTTGGGTAATACTGTGCCCAAGCAGAACTTAACTAACAGTTATTTGCAATGGTGTGATAATGTTCCAACACATTAAAGCTTTTCAATATTGCCTCTTTAATTGCATATTAGACGTTTATTTTATTGCCAAGTTGGTCTTTCTCTTCCCAGAGACTGATATGCATACTGTTTGATTTCAGAAGTTGATAAGTGGTCTCCCTGAGCTAACAATGATATGAAAAGTACAATGTATGTCACTGTATCCTAGTAAATTTTGTTCAACAGGTTAAAGAAGGATATAAGTAATAATCTAGTCTGGCATTTTTTTGTTCTATATGACTACAAAGCCTGTAAAGTTTGAAGGAGCATGTATTCAAGCAATCTAAAAGTAAAACTTTCAACATTGTACCACTTTGAAAACTTTTGTTAAAAAAGGGAAATGTATATCTTCAATGGAGACCTTGGACAGGAGGAAAGCCCACACTGGGCCTTGGATAGGTGACATACACAGGAGCAGGCAGGGTCTGTGCCTTGGCAGATGAGTGTACACTGGAACAGTGTATGTACCATGGCAGGAATCACAGAACTTGGCTGGAGCCACAGGACTAGGAACAGTGTCCACACTGGGGTGAAGACTGGAGTTCCCACACTAGGGCCAAACACTGGAGTTCCCACACCAGGGCAGAGGACTAGAGTACCTACTCCTTGGCTGAGGACTGGAGTACCCACTCCAGGGTTGAGGACTGGAGTGCCCACACCAAGGCCAAGATTTGAAGGAATGCCATAACAGGACAAGGTTGGTATACACTTTTAGAAGTTATATATAGCACAAGACAAAAGCAAGCACAAGTATGATCCAGATGAATGGTCAGAAGACTTGCCAGGTTTGTTAAACAGGAAATCAAAAACTAAGCAGGAAACAGGTCAGAGGCACAAACAAAGGGAGTGAACCACAATGTCAGGGGCCAAGACTGATTAGCCAGGTAGACTTAAATAGTCTGTTAATAATTGCACATTACTAACAGATGGCAGGAGGTCGAGCCAGAGAGCCTGAGAGAGAAAATGTTGTGTTTCATGTCAGGTGACTTGTATCAGTAATATATAAACCACACATTACATGAGCAGTTAGTCTCTGTATAAGTGTTGCTTATTCTTGTATGAGCTCTGGTACATGACTGTCAACCCCTTAAGCCAAATGTACGTAGGTACTATGTTACACAGTACTTTGCACAGCATACTATGCTGATGTAGGACCTACGTCCAACACTTTAGTATATGCAGTGGACTCCGCTGTCAGCTTAGACAGTGGAGACTGCTGCTGGGGGCAGAATGCATCTGTCTTCATATAGTAAAGGAGAACTGATTGTGTTCCCTTACTATATGAAGACAGATCACCTTTACAGACAGTGACATAGGCAGTGTCACAGTAAGTATCAAGTGCAGTGGAGCTCTGCAAGGCGGGTGTGCAGTCCATTTGGGGAGTGAGGGGAGGGTTCCCTATGCTATAGATAGGTTTTTGGAAGAGGATAGGGAGGGGTGGGTCCTTACACTAAAGAAAAGGGGACAATTATGTGGATCCCTACAGTAAGATCATTTGAAGGGGGAGGTGGAGAGGGTGAGGGGGGATCGCTACACTACAGAAAAATAATAAATACAAAAAAATACAAACCCTTCCCTCAGGCTGCACAATTACATATTGCCAGTAACAAATATTGTGGTGCAGTGGAGGGAAAAAAAGAGCTTTTTCTGAGGGATCAGGGAGGTTAAGGAGAGATTCATACACTATAGAAAACAAATACATTTAAAAAAAAAAAAAAAGCTTGCTAACAGACTGGCTGCCAGTACCTAAGATGGCGGAAGATAATGGTGGTCGGTGGGAGGAAGGAGGGAAGAGAGCTGTTTGGGAGGGAACAGGGAGATGTTAGGTGTCAAGAAAGAGGGTCATCATTGCACTACAATACATTTAACCCTTAACAGCTAACTGATTAACCCCTTCACTTACGTGAAGTTCAGAGGTGTGATGTGCAGCTGGAATTAGTGGGCTAATTACCAAAAATCAATGGCAAAGCCATGCAAGTCTGCCATTTCTGAGCAAAGCGGATCCTAGAGAGACTTTTAGAGCCCTATGTCTTTTGACTGCAATAGTTGTTCATAAATAATTTTTGTTTGAAACACAAAGGGCTAGATAACAAGTAGCACAGTATTTTTTTCCACAATCACAAAAACTCTGCTAGTTAAGCTTTTTGTGCTAGTTGGGTTGCGTTCGTATTGCAAGTTAAAAAAGTAAATTTATGCTGATAAATTGATTTCTTCTATGATACTACGAGTCCATGGATTCATTCTTTACTTATGGGATATTATCCTCCTGCTAACAGGAAGTGGCAAAGAGCACCACAGCAGAGCTTTCAATATCGCTCCTCCCTTGACTCCACCCCCCAGTCATTCGACCGAAGGTATAGGAAGAAAAAGGAGAAACTAAAAGGTGCAGAGGTGACTGAAGTTTTAAATCAAAAAATATAATCTGTCTTAAAATGACAGGGCGGGCCGTGGACTTGTCGTATCATAGAAGAAATCAATTTATAAGCTAATCATAAATTTACTTTTCTTCTATAAGATACGACGAGCCCACGAATTCATCCTTTACTTGTGGGATACAATACCAAAGCTACAGGACACGGATGAACGGGAGGGACAAGACAGATGCCTAAACAGAAGGCACCACTGCTTGAAGAACTTTTCTCCCAAAAATAGCCTCAGAAGAGGCTAAAGTATCAAATTTGGAAAATTTGGAAAAGGTATCAAGGGAAGACCAAGTCGCAGCCTTACAAATCTGTTCAACAGAAGCATCGCTTTTAAAAGCCCATGTGGAAGCCACCGCTCTAGTAGAGAGAGCTGTAATCCTTTAAGGAGGCTGCTGTCCAGCAGTCTCGAATGCCAACCGAATGATGCTTTTCAGCCAAAAAGAAAGAGAGGTAGCCGTAGCTTTTTGACCTCTACGTTTTCCAGAATAAACAACAAACAGAGAAGATGTTTGACGGAAATCTTTGGTCGCTTGCAAGTAAAACTTCAAAGCACGAACCACGTCCAAGTTGTGTAACAGATGCTCCTTCTTAGAAGAAGGGTTAGGACACAGAGAAGGAACAACAATTTCCTGATTAATATTCTTATTAGTAACAACCTTAGGAAGGAATCCAGGTTTGGTACGCAAAACCACCCTATCGGAATGGAAAACAAGATAAGGCGAGTCGCATTGCAATGCAGAGAGTTCAGAAACTCTTCGAGCTGAAGAGATAGCAACTAAAAACAGAACTTTCCAAGATAGAAGCTTAATATCTATGGAATGCATAGGTTCAAACGGAACCCCTTGAAGAACTTTAAGAACTAAATTCAAACTCCATGGCGGAGCAACAGGTTTAAACACAGGCTTGATTCTAACCAGAACCTGACAAAACGACTGAACTTCTGGAACATCTGCCAGTAAAATTGATAAAGCAGATATCTGTCCCTTTAGGGAACTAGTTGATAACCCCTTCTCCAATCCTTCTTAGAGAAAAGACAAAATCCTAGGAATCCTGATCTTACTCCATGAGTATCAAAAAAATATAGAGAAAGAAAAAGAGGTATCTAGTGGCACACTTAAACCGAGAGCTTATGATTACAATTAATGCATCAGAAAGGCACTAGGAAGGAGTTAAATTAAAATATAGATAATCATTATAAAAAAGGGAGATACTACAACAACCGCAATTAGATTGCTATAATGCATAGACAGGGATTGCAGCACATATTTTTAATTTTTAATTAGCTTTGAAAAATTCTAAAGCTCCGCTAAAGTAGCGGTGTGTGTAAATTTATACTCATTCTCCACATTCACATATGCTACCCAGCATCAATGTTGAATAGAAGGTTACCACTAAATTAAAGAACACATGAATCGATGAGTCAAGAAGCGTGATTGGACCAATGCACAAGCACAGATTCAGCTGTGCAGTTTTATTGTAGTTCACACAGAATAAAACCAAAAAAGCAAACAGAGATTGGCTGTTTAAATTGACAACACCTCCACTAGAGGGTGGTTACGTGTAAGCGTAAAATCAGCCACCTTAGTGATCATTGAGGATCTATGTCAAAACAACACATGTATACAGATAAACAATTAGAAAATTCACACAAACAATATTGTAAGATGTAAAGTGTAATGCTTAAGTCATGTGCACTATACCTGAATTTGGCCAAATTGTGCAAATAAACATCCTCAAAATAATTCTGATAGAGGACAGTGTAGTCTGTAGGGGGCTAATGAAAACAACACCAGTAACAGCGGGCACCACCAACTATATGAGAGGTATCAGGTGTCATGTTATAACGTATCAGGATCTATGTTTCTTAACCCCAGTTTATACAGACTAACTGTTGAAAACTTAATAACATTAAGCAATATACATATGCTAATTGAACAGTAATTCCCAAGACCAGTAAAAGTTATGGGGATAGTATATAACAACTCCAGTATTCAGCGGGCACCACCAAAGATAAAGGTATCCGGTGTCATGAATAATATCTTTTCTGGGTCTATGTTAGAACTACCCCAAAATTAATCTTTTTCGGTCTTTTACAGTTGTATAGATATTAGAAATAAATTACAGAGCATTACAACTCATTATACTTGATACATGACAGTATCTGAATAGCGAAAGCAAAAATGTACACAGGTAGTGGTTATAATAATATAGGTGGATCACCCTTTTCAGGGCTTAAGCATGTCCCATAAGTAGGAGCTGTGTGTACAGATGGTGCATTGAAACACCTTCGGATATCCAGGTAAATGAGCTGAAAAGTCAGATGGTAAACGCTCAGTTAGTTATACAACCGTGTCTTGGCTTTCTGTAATAAAACTTCCAAATGGTTTCCGTGTGTAGATAGACTTCAATTCAAACATGCTACATTCTAGCACAGCGTGGACGCCACAGCGATCTGTCCTTCGTGCATGTCCGTCTCCACTTCTTACATCACTGCCGACGTACGTTTCACCCCCCACGTGACAGCCAGAGAGCACAGGGGTTTCCTCAGGGCAAAAGCGGATGCTGGTTCCCATTGCAGCCGCAATATATTCCTCCTTCTTTAAGCTTATAGGAGGATATTTGAAACAGTAGTAGCCAATAATAAGCATTTACTGAGCCGCAGCCCATTTATATAAATAAAAGAGGATACGGTGAATATATATACAGTGAAAAGTAATAAGTTTTGTAAAGCAACTCTAAAGAACCAAAATTAAGGAAAAAAGGATTATATATAAATGTATACAGAAAGGAAAAATAAGAATAAGTATAAGAATAAAAGGAAAAGGCCCACTTTTCCATGATTCTTTAAAGGATTGTTGCAGTGTATGCTATAATAAAACCTTTTTCGTCCATGTTTATAAGCTACATCAAATTAAAAGCTTTACAAGCATACTGTTGATCCCTCGATTCATGTGTTTTAGGAATTTCTACCAAATATGAAAGTAAAAATAAATATGTTTGTTGATTCTTAAAGGCAAGGTGAAATATATTGAATTATGTTCACTATAATTAAGAATAATTATATTAAACAGGACCTGCACTAGTTTAAATAGCAGTAAATTTTAAGTCATTCTAAGGTGAAGAGGCAGATTGAAGAGAAACCCTAGTTTGTATATATTGCATACTAAATTTATAGGGATTTTGAGATAAATATTGTCATTTTATTTGAGGAATGCAGCAAATTCAAATTTTTCATTTAGCCCTTTGGGCATAAGAGTCTGTAACTTGTAGATCCATTCTGTTTCCCTTCTAAGTAGTATAGTGTCAATGTCTCCTCCTCTACCAAGAAGGGAACAGTGTTCAATGCCTGTTACTCTTAGGTCCTGGGGATTGCATTTATGGTGTTTCATGAAGTGGAGAGCCACTCCACTTCTGATTTCACCATCTTCTGCTGCTTTGATGTCGTCTCTGTGCTCAGAGACCCTATCTTTCAGCATTCGCCTTGTTTTTCCCACATAGAATGTCGGGCAGCAACAGGAAAGTAAATAAATTACATTTTCTGTCTTGCAATTTATAAATTGCTTTATAGGATAAATGGTGGAATCAGTAGCGAATGTTTTCGTGCGCACAATAAATTTACAGAACACACAGTGTCCACATTTGAAACATCCTTTTATTTTTCTGTGTTCTTCTAGCCAGTTTTTCTCACTAGGACTTTTTATAAAGTGACTCCTGACTAATTTATCCTTGAGATTTGGAGCCCTCCTGGGTACCAGAGAGGGTTTTTCCCCAACAATTTTTCTAATTGTCTCGTCAGCTCTAAGGAACTGCCATTTCTCATCCAAGATAGTGCAGATTTTTTCCCAATGGCAGTTGAATTGGGTTACAAAACGCACTTTTTGCTCTTCAGTTTTCTGAATTGAGTTATAGAGGAGTGTATCTCTGTCTGTTCTCCTAGCTCTATTTCGAGCATATCTTAGGTTTCGTTTGGAGTACCCTCTATTTTCAAATCTATTGGACATTTCAACAGCATGTGCATCGAATTTATTAAGACTCGAACAGTTGCGCCTCAGGCGTAGAAACTGTCCCACAGGGATACCCCTTATAAGGGATTTTGGATGGTGGCTAGATGCTTCTAAGATGTTATTAGTGGCAGTAGCCTTACGAAAAATTTCCGTAGCCAGATTTTTCCCTTCTTTCCTGATTCTTACATCTAGGAAGGTAAGTTCACTAGTGTCAAAATCAAAGGTTAAGAGGATATTATAGTTATTTTTATTAAGTACTTTTACGAAGTCCTTCAGAGATTTTTCCGTCCCCCTCCAGAGGAGGAAGACATCGTCCACATACCGTAACCAGATGAGAACATGTTCATCAAGCCAGTTTTGCAATTCGTTAAATACTGTTTTTGTTTCCCATAGACCCAAATGGAGGCAAGCATATGATGGGGCACATGTAGCCCCCATCGCTGTGCCCCTCATTTGTCTATAGAACTTTTTATCAAACGTAAATACGTTATTTTTTAACACAAACTCTAAAAGAGTTAATACAAATTCGGTATGCTTTTGAAAAGCTGGACCTCTGCTTTCTAGAAAGAATCTCGCCGCTCTCAAACCCACATCATGTGGGATAGAGGAGTAGAGACCTTCCACATCCAAAGACACCAGAAGTGTGTCTTGTTCTACTTCTAAACCGTCCAGTTTCCTGAGGAGGTCACTGGTGTCCTTAACATAAGAGGTAAGGGTCAGTAGAAAGGGTTTTAGGAATTGGTCAACGTAGTTTCCCAGGTTCTCAGTGATACTACCAATACCTGAGATAATGGGTCTTCCAGGTGGTTCTTGTAAGTTTTTGTGTAGTTTGGGAATACAATAAAAGACTGGAACTCTGGGAAACTTCGTATATAGATATCCCCATTCACTTTTACTTATTATGCCACTTTTTCTGGCATCGTTTAAAAGATGTAGCAGGTTGGCTTGTATTGAGTCTAAAGGATTATTTTGTAGACATTGGTATTGCTCCTTATTTCTCAATTGTTTGTTGACCTCTTTCATATAGAGGGACTCCTCCATTATGACCAGATTTCCCCCTTTATCGGCCTGTTTTATAACAATTCCTGATTTGTTCATCAGGTCTGACAAGGCTCGCCTCTCATTAGAGTTGAGGTTATTTTTACCTATGCCGTGATAGGGTATTTTTTCTATTTCCCTTTCTACTTCTTTAACGAAAAGATGTACGGCAGCGACTAGCATTAAAGGGGGCATATAGTCAGATTTTCTTTTTAAACCAGAGTCAATTTTGACTGTAGTACCTATAGTACTTGTCTGTTGTCCTTCTTGAATATCAGAGAAGGGCATTGAATCAGATGTTTCATTGGAGTCAAGTAGATGTACAAGATCGGAGATAGCAGTAGCATCATCTTTGTCTAAAGTACCTTCAGTACTATTAGTTTGTTTCCCTTTCATTATGGAGGACAAGACTATCTTACGGGCAAAGAGGTGGAGATCTTTAATCACAGTGAATTTGTCCAGTGAGTTTGTTGGACAGAACGTTAAGCCCTTTTTAAGTAAACTTATATGGGCATTATTTAGAGGAAAAGTTGACAGGTTGACTATTTGTAGTTCATCACTACTTTTTTGGGGGGGATCAATCAAAAGTCCCCCCTGTAGTCCCGACGTGTTCTCATCCTCGGCCCTGCCCCTCTCCTCCAATTCCTCCCCCTTCTCTGGGGTCTGCCCCGTTCTCTGGACATCTCCAGAGAGCTTTGATTTATGTCTGTGTCTTTTCCTCCCTCCCCGTTTCCTTTCTTTTTTACCTGTCCTTTGGCCCCTTTGTTTTTTGATAACTTATTTTCACCTTCGGCATCAGAACAATCAGTACCTGAGTCATAAGAATTTTTATTCAAGTAATAAGTATATACCTGATTCTTCTTATAGTCATCTTGGTCCCTGCTCAATTTCCTACATTTTCTTTGTTTAATTTCTTGTTGTAATTTAGAAACCAGCTCTTTTGTTTCGTCATTTAATTTTGAGAATTTTGAATCCCCCTCAAAGGAATTGACAATCCTTAAGGCTTCATCTATCTCAATTTTAATCTTTTCGAGTTTCTTAATATCTTTATTAACCATTCGTTGCATGAGGTCAAGAGAACACTCTGAGAGTCTCTCATTCCAATCCTCCATAAAGTTCTCCCCATCCTCATCATCACCCCTCATGTGCATTCCTGGATCTAAATGTAACCGTAGTCCCCTAGGGACAATTTTTTGTTTTATATAGTTTTCAAGACTATATTTCTCAGCCCTCATTCTTATTTGTTTAGTCAATACATTTTTATATTTCTTGAAAGCTCCATATATGTTCGATATATCATCTCCATCACTACTAATATTATGCTGAAGGGATTCACCTAGTTCAGCCTCCCATTGTTCGTCTGAGACTACAAAAGCCATCCTTCAATTCAATCTGCCAATTCTCCTTAAGAAGAATAACTCAATTACTTAAGATAACACAAAAAAACGCCTTATACAATATATAAATCAACTAAAAAACCAATTAAACAACCCGACCCTGAGAAGCACAAATGTCTGCAGGAGAACGAGAATACTCAACACACAATAGATAGTTGTATCAATGAGAATATTTTCTACTAAGAAAGATACAACTTAGAAATTTGTCTTTTTAACAAAAGAAACACAAACAGTGTTTAATTCAATGATTAGAGAGTAGAAAACTGGCCTCACCTCTTAGTAGAAAATATTCTCATTGATACAACTATCTATTGTGTGTTGAGTATTCTCGTTCTCCCGCAGACATTTGTGCTTCTCAGGGTCGGGTTGTTTAATTGGTTTTTTAGTTGATTTATATATTGTATAAGGCGGTTTTTTGTGTTATCTTAAGTAATTGAGTTATTCTTCTTAAGGAGAATTGGCAGATTGAATTGAAGGATGGCTTTTGTAGTCTCAGACGAACAATGGGAGGCTGAACTAGGTGAATCCCTTCAGCATAATATTAGTAGTGATGGAGATGATATATCGAACATATATGGAGCTTTCAAGAAATATAAAAATGTATTGACTAAACAAATAAGAATGAGGGCTGAGAAATATAGTCTTGAAAACTATATAAAACAAAAAATTGTCCCTAGGGGACTACGGTTACATTTAGATCCAGGAATGCACATGAGGGGTGATGATGAGGATGGGGAGAACTTTATGGAGGATTGGAATGAGAGACTCTCAGAGTGTTCTCTTGACCTCATGCAACGAATGGTTAATAAAGATATTAAGAAACTCGAAAAGATTAAAATTGAGATAGATGAAGCCTTAAGGATTGTCAATTCCTTTGAGGGGGATTCAAAATTCTCAAAATTAAATGACGAAACAAAAGAGCTGGTTTCTAAATTACAACAAGAAATTAAACAAAGAAAATGTAGGAAATTGAGCAGGGACCAAGATGACTATAAGAAGAATCAGGTATATACTTATTACTTGAATAAAAATTCTTATGACTCAGGTACTGATTGTTCTGATGCCGAAGGTGAAAATAAGTTATCAAAAAACAAAGGGGCCAAAGGACAGGTAAAAAAGAAAGGAAACGGGGAGGGAGGAAAAGACACAGACATAAATCAAAGCTCTCTGGAGATGTCCAGAGAACGGGGCAGACCCCAGAGAAGGGGGAGGAATTGGAGGAGAGGGGCAGGGCCGAGGATGAGAACACGTCGGGACTACAGGGGGGACTTTTGATTGATCCCCCCCAAAAAAGTAGTGATGAACTACAAATAGTCAACCTGTCAACTTTTCCTCTAAATAATGCCCATATAAGTTTACTTAAAAAGGGCTTAACGTTCTGTCCAACAAACTCACTGGACAAATTCACTGTGATTAAAGATCTCCACCTCTTTGCCCGTAAGATAGTCTTGTCCTCCATAATGAAAGGGAAACAAACTAATAGTACTGAAGGTACTTTAGACAAAGATGATGCTACTGCTATCTCCGATCTTGTACATCTACTTGACTCCAATGAAACATCTGATTCAATGCCCTTCTCTGATATTCAAGAAGGACAACAGACAAGTACTATAGGTACTACAGTCAAAATTGACTCTGGTTTAAAAAGAAAATCTGACTATATGCCCCCTTTAATGCTAGTCCCTGCCGTACATCTTTTCGTTAAAGAAGTAGAAAGGGAAATAGAAAAAATACCCTATCACGGCAGAGGTAAAAATAACCTCAACTTTAATGAGAGGCGAGCCTTGTCAGACCTGATGAACAAATCAGGAATTGTTATAAAACAGGCCGATAAAGGGGGAAATCTGGTCATAATGGAGGAGTCCCTCTATATGAAAGAGGTCAACAAACAATTGAGAAATAAGGAGCAATACCAATGTCTACAAAATAATCCTTTAGACTCAATACAAGCCAAACTGCTACATCTTTTAAACGATGCCAGAAAAAGTGGCATAATAAGTAAAAGTGAATGGGGATATCTATATACGAAGTTTCCCAGAGTTCCAGTCTTTTATTGTATTCCCAAACTACACAAAAACTTACAAGAACCACCTGGAAGACCCATTATCTCAGGTATTGGGAGTATCACTGAGAACCTGGGAAACTACGTTGACCAATTCCTAAAACCCTTTCTACTGACCCTTACCTCTTATGTTAAGGACACCAGTGACCTCCTCAGGAAACTGGACGGTTTAGAAGTAGAACAAGACACACTTCTGGTGTCTTTGGATGTGGAAGGTCTCTACTCCTCTATCCCACATGATGTGGGTTTGAGAGCGGCGAGATTCTTTCTAGAAAGCAGAGGTCCAGCTTTTCAAAAGCATACCGAATTTGTATTAACTCTTTTAGAGTTTGTGTTAAAAAATAACGTATTTACGTTTGATAAAAAGTTCTATAGACAAATGAGGGGCACAGCGATGGGGGCTACATGTGCCCCATCATATGCTTGCCTCCATTTGGGTCTATGGGAAACAAAAACAGTATTTAACGAATTGCAAAACTGGATTGATGAACATGTTCTCATCTGGTTACGGTATGTGGACGATGTCTTCCTCCTCTGGAGGGGGACGGAAAAATCTCTGAAGGACTTTGTAAAAGTACTTAATAAAAATAACTATAATATCCTCTTAACCTTTGATTTTGACACTAGTGAACTTACCTTCCTAGATGTAAGAATCAGGAAAGAAGGGAAAAATCTGGCTACGGAAATTTTTCGTAAGGCTACTGCCATTAATAACATCTTAGAAGCATCTAGCCACCATCCAAAATCCCTTATAAGGGGTATCCCTGTGGGACAGTTTCTACGCCTGAGGCGCAACTGTTCGAGTCTTAATAAATTCGATGCACATGCTGTTGAAATGTCCAATAGATTTGAAAATAGAGGGTACTCCAAACGAAACCTAAGATATGCTCGAAATAGAGCTAGGAGAACAGACAGAGATACACTCCTCTATAACTCAATTCAGAAAACTGAAGAGCAAAAAGTGCGTTTTGTAACCCAATTCAACTGCCATTGGGAAAAAATCTGCACTATCTTGGATGAGAAATGGCAGTTCCTTAGAGCTGACGAGACAATTAGAAAAATTGTTGGGGAAAAACCCTCTCTGGTACCCAGGAGGGCTCCAAATCTCAAGGATAAATTAGTCAGGAGTCACTTTATAAAAAGTCCTAGTGAGAAAAACTGGCTAGAAGAACACAGAAAAATAAAAGGATGTTTCAAATGTGGACACTGTGTGTTCTGTAAATTTATTGTGCGCACGAAAACATTCGCTACTGATTCCACCATTTATCCTATAAAGCAATTTATAAATTGCAAGACAGAAAATGTAATTTATTTACTTTCCTGTTGCTGCCCGACATTCTATGTGGGAAAAACAAGGGGAATGCTGAAAGATAGGGTCTCTGAGCACAGAGACGACATCAAAGCAGCAGAAGATGGTGAAATCAGAAGTGGAGTGGCTCTCCACTTCATGAAACACCATAAATGCAATCCCCAGGACCTAAGAGTAACAGGCATTGAACACTGTTCCCTTCTTGGTAGAGGAGGAGACATTGACACTATACTACTTAGAAGGGAAACAGAATGGATCTACAAGTTACAGACTCTTATGCCCAAAGGGCTAAATGAAAAATTTGAATTTGCTGTATTCCTCAAATAAAATGACAATATTTATCTCAAAATCCCTATAAATTTAGTATGCAATATATACAAACTAGGGTTTCTCTTCAATCTGCCTCTTCACCTTAGAATGACTTAAAATTTACTACTATTTAAACTAGTGCAGGTCCTGTTTAATATAATTATTCTTAATTATAGTGAACATAATTCAATATATTTCACCTTGCCTTTAAGAATCAACAAACATATTTATTTTTACTTTCATATTTGGTAGAAATTCCTAAAACACATGAATCGAGGGATCAACAGTATGCTTGTAAAGCTTTTAATTTGATGTAGCTTATAAACATGGACGAAAAAGGTTTTATTATAGCATACACTGCAACAATCCTTTAAAGAATCATGGAAAAGTGGGCCTTTTCCTTTTATTCTTATACTTATTCTTATTTTTCCTTTCTGTATACATTTATATATAATCCTTTTTTCCTTAATTTTGGTTCTTTAGAGTTGCTTTACAAAACTTATTACTTTTCACTGTATATATATTCACCGTATCCTCTTTTATTTATATAAATGGGCTGCGGCTCAGTAAATGCTTATTATTGGCTACTACTGTTTCAAATATCCTCCTATAAGCTTAAAGAAGGAGGAATATATTGCGGCTGCAATGGGAACCAGCATCCGCTTTTGCCCTGAGGAAACCCCTGTGCTCTCTGGCTGTCACGTGGGGGGTGAAACGTACGTCGGCAGTGACGTAAGAAGTGGAGACGGACATGCACGAAGGACAGATCGCTGTGGCGTCCACGCTGTGCTAGAATGTAGCATGTTTGAATTGAAGTCTATCTACACACGGAAACCATTTGGAAGTTTTATTACAGAAAGCCAAGACACGGTTGTATAACTAACTGAGCGTTTACCATCTGACTTTTCAGCTCATTTACCTGGATATCCGAAGGTGTTTCAATGCACCATCTGTACACACAGCTCCTACTTATGGGACATGCTTAAGCCCTGAAAAGGGTGATCCACCTATATTATTATAACCACTACCTGTGTACATTTTTGCTTTCGCTATTCAGATACTGTCATGTATCAAGTATAATGAGTTGTAATGCTCTGTAATTTATTTCTAATATCTATACAACTGTAAAAGACCGAAAAAGATTAATTTTGGGGTAGTTCTAACATAGACCCAGAAAAGATATTATTCATGACACCGGATACCTTTATCTTTGGTGGTGCCCGCTGAATACTGGAGTTGTTATATACTATCCCCATAACTTTTACTGGTCTTGGGAATTACTGTTCAATTAGCATATGTATATTGCTTAATGTTATTAAGTTTTCAACAGTTAGTCTTTATAAACTGGGGTTAAGAAACATAGATCCTGATACGTTATAACATGACACCTGATACCTCTCATATAGTTGGTGGTGCCCGCTGTTACTGGTGTTGTTTTCATTAGCCCCCTACAGACTACACTGTCCTCTATCAGAATTATTTTGAGGATGTTTATTTGCACAATTTGGCCAAATTCAGGTATAGTGCACATGACTTAAGCATTACACTTTACATCTTACAATATTGTTTGTGTGAATTTTCTAATTGTTTATCTGTATACATGTGTTGTTTTGACATAGATCCTCAATGATCACTAAGGTGGCTGATTTTACGCTTACACGTAACCACCCTCTAGTGGAGGTGTTGTCAATTTAAACAGCCAATCTCTGTTTGCTTTTTTGGTTTTATTCTGTGTGAACTACAATAAAACTGCACAGCTGAATCTGTGCTTGTGCATTGGTCCAATCACGCTTCTTGACTCATCGATTCATGTGTTCTTTAATTTAGTGGTAACCTTCTATTCAACATTGACGCTGGGTAGCATATGTGAATGTGGAGAATGAGCATAAATTTACACACACGGCTATTTTAGCGGAGCTTTAGAATTTTTCAAAGCTAATTAAAAATTAAAAATATGTGCTGCAATCCCTGTCTATGCATTATAGCAATCTAATTGCGGTTGTTGTAGTATCTCCCTTTTTTATAATGATTATCTAAATATTTCAAGGGTCTGCACATTGGTTATTTTTTCCTTCATATAAGGTTTTGTCTACACCTGGGCGTTGCCATATAGTCCTAGGTAAAGAATTATTAATCTGGCTTTACTAGCCTCCCTTTCCCTACCTTTTCTAAATTAAAATATAACTTTTATTATGTTAATTAAAAATAAAAAACTTGATTGTGTGTATAGTAGTTTAAAATAGGGTATATTGGTGTAACTATAATACAAAACTACAATCCAATGTTTTCTAAGTTGTCACCTACAAAAGCATAGCGACAGCTCTTTGTCTATTATTGGGTACAGTATAAACTGTATAGTGCATATATAGATTGTCCTATTATTAGTGTGATTATGTTCAGTCAAATAAATGACATATACCCTTAATTATGATCCAAATCATCATCAATAAATAGAAATAGATTTTAAAATAAAGAAAATTATTTAGTTATAAAAATACTGTGTACTGGTCCACGCAGGGTTAAATAGGGTATAACATAGTTGTATATGTGATTTACAGAATCATATGGTGAGGTAGTGTAGCAACAATTTCATTCAAAAAGCTGTGCTAAGCTTGGATATAGCAATTATCGAAAAAGGGGGGTTGCCTGGAAGATATCACAGGATTCCCCCAAAAATGGTACAAATAAGTTAGCTTAGACTTATCAGCGCATTAAACATATGTTGTTCCACAATTATTAGTCTTAAGTTAGGCAATTACCTCACCTACTAATCGTATTTAATTTACTCAATACCCCATACTGTGTGTTAACGTCATTAGTACAGTGGTACCCAAGAACACAGGATTAAAGTAAAAAATGTGTGTTGCTTCTCATAGTCAAATACAGGGAAAAAGATCCCTAAATAGTGTTACTTTTATGGTTGTATAAATTGGCTCAAAAACTCGGTGCTGGGTAGTGTGGGTTTAGATACGTATGTATTTGGTTACTGCATATCAGAAAAAAGGCTTTAAGGTATTATCCGTGAGAGCAATGTGGACACGCGACAAAACTGCTCCCTTACTGGTCTCAATAGTTTAAATTTAACCCGGAGATAACTACCATAGCATCATAATTATATTGAGAGTAATACCCCACTAAAAACCCGCTAAGTTTTTAAACTAAAGGTGCTATGATGCTATGGTAGTTATCTATATATTTTTGAGCCAATTTATACAACCATAAAAGTAACACTATTTAGGGATCTTTTTCCCTGTATTTGACTCTGAGAAGCAACACACATTTTTTACTTTAATCCTGTGTTCTTGGGTACCACTGTACTAATGACGTTAACACACAGTATGGGGTACTGAGTAAATTAAATACGATTAGTAGGTGAGGTAATTGCCTAACCTAAGACTAATAATTGTGGAACAACATATGTTTAATGCGCTGCTAAGTCTAAGCTAACTTATTTGTACCATTTTTGGGGGAATCCTGTGATATCTTCCAGGCAACCCCCCTTTTTCGATAATTGCTATATCCAAGCTTAGCACAGCTTTTTGAATGAAATTGCTGCTACACTACCTCACCATATGATTCTGTAAATCACATAAACAACTATGTTATACCCTATTTAACCCTGCGTGGACCAGGACACAGTATTTTTATAAATAAATAATTTTCTTTATTTTAAAATCTATTTCTATTTATTGATGATGATTTGGATCATCATTAAGGGTATATGTCATTTATTTGACTGAACATAATCACACTAATAATAGGACAATCTATATATGTACTATACAGTTTATACTGTACCCAATAATAGACAAAGAGCTGTCGCTATGCTTTTGTAGGGGACAATTTAGAAAACATTGGATTGTAGTTTTGTATTATAGTTACACCAATATACCCTATTTTTAACTACTATACACACAATCAAGTTTTTTATTTTTAATTAACATAATAAAAGTTATATTTTAATTTAACTCCTTCCTAGTGCCTTTCTGATGCATTAATTGTAATCATAAGCTCTCTATTTAAGTGTGCCACTAGATACCTCTTTTTCTTTCTCTATATTTTTTTGATATATATTTTGGTATCAGGCACTGCCCTCCAGTGATACATAGGCTGACCCTGCAGGGATTTTAGAGAAACTTTAACCTGTCCCCACACCGAATTCCCCTTTGCCCATAGGGGAATTTCAACCCTAACTATACTTACTCCATGAGTAGCCTTTGGATTTGCACCAATAAAGATATTTACGCCATATCTTAAGGTAAATTTTCCTAGTGACAGGCTTTCGAGTCTAAATCAAGGTATCTATGACCGACTCAGAGAATCCCCGCTTAGATAAAATCAAGCGTTCAATCTCCAGGCAATCAGCCACAGAGAAACTAGATTTGGATGCTGGAACGGACCTTGAATGAGAAGGTCCTGTCTCAGTGGCAGTTTCCACGGTGGAAGAGATGACATTTCAACCAGGTCTGCATACCAAGTCCTGCGTGGCCACGCAGGTGTCATCAAAATTACTGAAGCCCTCTCCTGTTTGATTCTGGCAATCAGATGAGGAAGGAGAGGAAAAGGAGGAAACACGTAAGCCAGGTTGAACGACCAAGGTACTGCTAGAGCATCTATCAGTACTGCTTGGGGATCCCTCGATCTGGACCCGTAACAAGGAAGTTTGGCATTCTGACGAGATGCCATCAGATCCAATTCTGGTGTGCCCCATTGATGAATCAATTGTGCAAACACCTCCGGATGGAGCTCCCACTCCCCCGGATGAAAAGTCTGTCGACTTAGAAAATCCACTTCCCAGTTCTCCACTCCTGGGATATAGATTGCTGATATATGGCAAGAGTGACTCTCTGCCCATCTAATTATTTTGGAAACCTCTATCATCGCTAGAGAACTTTTTGTTCCCCCTTGATGATTGATATATGCTACAGTCGTGATATTGTCCGACTGGAATCTTATGAATTTGGCTGAAGCCAGCTGAGGCCACGCCTGAAGCACGTTGAATATTGCTCTCAGTTCTAGAATATTTATTGGAAGGAGAGCCTCCTCCTGAGTCCACACACCCTGCGCAAAAAGGCTGGCGTCCGTCGTCACTATGACCCATGCTGGCCTGCGGAAACACATTCCCTGGGACAGATGATCCTGTGACAACCACCAAAGAAGAGAGTCTCTGGTCTCTTGATCCAGATTTATCTGAGGAGATACATTTGCATAGTCCCCATTCCACTGTCTGAGCATGCATAGTTGCAGTGGTCTGAGATGCAAGCGAGCGAACGGAACTATGTCCATTGCCGCTACCATTAATCCAATTACCTCCATACACTGAGCCACTGACGGCCGAGGAATGGAATGAAGCGCTCGGCAGGTGGTTAAGATCTTTGATTTTCTGACCTCCGTCAGAAAAATGTTCATGTCTACAGAGTCTATCAGAGTTCCCAGGAATGGAACTCTTGTGAGAGGGACAAGTGAACTCTTCTTTATGTTCACCTTCCACCCGTGAGATCTTAGAAAAGCCAACACGATGTCCGTGTGAGATTTGGCTAGATTGTAAGTTGACGCCTGAATCAAGATATCGTCCAAATAGGGCGCCACTGCTATGCCCCGCAGCCTTAGAACAGCCAGAAGGGACCCTAGCACCTTTGTGAAAATTCTAGGAGCTGTGGCCAACCCGAAGGGAAGAGCCACAAACTGGTAATGCTTGTCCAGGAAGGCGAACCTGAGGAACTGGTGATGATCTTTGTGGATAGGGATGTGAAGATTTGCATCTTTCAAATCCACGGTGGTCATATATTGACCCTCCTGGATCATTGGTAAAATAGTCCGAATGGTCTCCATCTTGAAGGATGGGACTCTGAGAAATTTGTTTAGGATCTTGAGATCTAAAATTGGTCTGAAGGTTCCTTCTTTTTTGGGAACCACGAACAGATTGGAGTAAAACCCCTGCCCCTCTTCTGCTTTTGGAACTGGGCAGATTACCTCCATAGTATATAGGTCTTCTACACAGTGTAAGAACGCCTCTCTTTTTGTCTGGTTTACAGACAACCGTGAAAGATAAAATCTCCCCCTTGAAGGAGAATCTTTGAATTCTAGAAGATACCCCTGGGTCACAATTTCTAATGCCCAGGTTTCCTGAACGTCTCTTTCCAACGCCTGAGCGAAAAGAGAAAGTCTGCCCCCCACTAGATCCGGTCCCGGATCGGGGGCTGGCCCTTCATGCTGTCTTGGTAGCAGCAGCGGGCTTCTTGGCCTGTTTACCTTTATTCCAGGTCTGGTTAGGTCTCCAGACTGACTTGGATTGAGCAAAATTCCCCTCCTGCTTTGTGGCAGGGGAGGGGGTAGCGGGACCACCTTTGAAGTTTCGAAAGGAACGAAAATTATTTTGTTTGCCCCTCATTCTATTTGTCTTATCCTGAGGAAGGGCATGGCCTTTTCCTCCAGTGATGTCGGAAATGATCTCCTTCAGTTCAGGCCCGAATAGGGTCTTACCCTTGAAGGGAATAGCTAATAGCTTAGATTTTGATGACACATCAGCAGACCAGGACTTAAGCCATAATGCTCTACACGCTAAAATGGCAAAACCTGAATTCTTTGCCGCTAATTTAGCCAGTTGAAAAGCGGCATCTGTAATAAAAGAATTAGCTAGCTTAAGAGCCTTAATTCTATCTAAAATATCATCCAATGGGGTCTCAACCTTAAGAGCCTCCTCAAGAGCCTCAAACCAAAAAGCAGCTGCAGTAGTTACAGGAACAATGCACGCTATAGGTTGCAGAAGAAAACCCTGATGAATAAATATTTTCTTTAGAAGACCCTCTAATTTTTTATCCATAGAATCTTTGAAAGCACAACTGTCCCCAATAGGTATAGTTTATGCTTAGCTAGGGTAGAAATAGCTCCCTCTACCTTAGGGACCATCTGCCACGAATCCCGAATGGTGTCAGATATGGGAAACATTTTCTTAAAAGTAGGAGGGGGAGAGAACGGAATGCCTGGTCTATCCCATTCCTTAGTAACAATGTCCGAAATCCTCTTAGGGACCGGAAAAACATTAGTGTAAGTAGGAACCTCTAGATACCTATCCATTTTACACAGTTTCTCTGGTGGAATTACAATAGGGTCACAATCATCCAGAGTCGCTAAAACCTCCCTGAGCAACAAGCGGAGGTGTTCAAGCTTAAACTTAAAAGCCGTCATATCTGAGTCAGTTTGAGGGAACATCTTTCCTGAATCAGAAAGCTCTCCCTCAGACAGCAATTCCCCCACCCCCAACTCAGAACATTGTGAGGGTACATCGGAGATGGCTAATAAAGCGTCAGAGGGCTCAGCATTTACTCTCATACCGGACCTACTGCGCTTCCCCTGCAAACCAATATAATACCTCTGTGAGGGTAGTAGACATAACTGGGGCCATATCTTGCAGGTTGAAAGAATTAGACGCACTAGAAGTATTTGGCGTCGCTTGTGCGGGCGTTAAATGTTGTGACACTTGGGGAGAAGTAGATGGCATAACTTGATTCTCTTCTGACTGAGAATCATACTGAGACATACTTTTATCAGCTAAAATATGTTCTTTGCAATGTAAGGCCCTTTCAGTACATGAGGGACACATTTTAAGTGGGGGTTCCACAATGGCTTCTAAACACATGGAACATTGGCTTTCTTCAATGTCAGACATGTTAAAACAGGCTAGTAATGACCACAAACAGGCTTGAAAACACTTTATTTAGTGAAAAAATAACAATCTGAAAAAAACGGTACTGCGCCTTTAAGAGAAAAAAAGCATACAATTTTTCCAAAACTGCTTGAAAACAATAAAATGGTTCCAATTTTATGATAGAAGCATCCCAATTCTGCAGCTAAGTTTGCCCCACAAGGAAAGGAATACTTAACCCTTACCAGAAAAAACTGAAAATTATAAAACGTTTATTTCAATAAATAGCACCCCCTGCACCTCGCCACAGCCCTGCTTCGATTTGGCCCAATACAGCTCACAAAGGCCCACCGGATTTGGAGCTTGCTGCTTGCTTGAGGAAAACAACTGCGCAACTGAGGCGCGAAAATAGGCCCCGCACATCTCACTCGATGTCTCACAGCCCAAATTAACCACACCAGAGCGGTCTATAAACCTATCCATGTGGGTTCATAAACCCAGAAATGAAGCCATGTGTACCCTTCTTAATAAAGCATAAAAACGTCTCTCCTTTAAAAACGTTATCTGCACTCCCAGACATGTAAACGTTTGCCCACAAACATTCAAACATCAGTGTCAACCATTTTTTTTATAGCCCATATATGCAAGTTCAATAATACCCCTCTTTATACTTTAGGATTACTGCTTACCCTCTCCCTCATGGGGATACTGTCAGCCAATTCTGAAATAACACAGTCTCTCCAGAAAAAAATGACTGAACATACCTCACTGCTTATAGCATGAAAAACGTTCCTCACACTGAAGTTTCTTAAGTACTCCTCAGCCATTCTGTGGGAACTGCACTGGATCTTAGTAACAACTGCTAAGATCATCAGCCTCCAGGCAGAAGTCTTCATCCATCTGCTGCCTGAGGGAAAATAGTACACACCGTTACCATTTAAAATAAAAAACTCTTGCTTGAAGAAAATAAAAACTAACATTTTATCACCTCTTTCACTTTACCCTTCCTATTACTTAGAGTAGGCAAAGAGAATGACTGGGGGTGGAGTCAAGGGAGGAGCTATATAGACAGCTCTGCTGTGGTGCTCTTTGCCACTTCCTGTTAGCAGGAGGATAATATCCCACAAGTAAAGGATGAATCCGTGGACTCGTCGTATGTTATAGAAGAAATCGTATTTTACGCAAACGGTAATCAAAATAGCCTGCATGTATCCCCCATAGAAATCAATAGAGAAAAAGTAGTAGAAAAAAAACTAACAACCGAGATCGCGCAAACAAGATTACAAGTGGCACAGTATTTTTTTTAGGCAATCACGAAACTCTGCTAGAGTTAAGCTTTTTGTGCTAGTTGGGTTGCGTTCGTATTACAAGTTAAAAAAACTTATTTTTCACAAGCTGTAACCCAAATAGCCTGCACGTATTCCCCCATAGAAATCAATGGAGAAAAAATAGTAGAAAAAAAAACTAACAACACGAGATTGCGCAAACAAGATCACAAATGAGCTGCCCATATCATATTTATTGGGTAGTCAATTTCTTAAAAAGAATTTATCACTATGAGACTTAATGCTTTATTTTATGCAGTACTGCATAAAATAAAGCATTAAGTCTCATAGTGATAAATTCTTTTTAACAAATTGACTACCCAATAAATATGATATGGGCAGCTCATTTAGCTATACAGAATATATGTGGTTAGCTTATCCACTTATATTCGATATAGGAAGTATTACAATCTTTAGAGAAATGAATTATTGTTGAAAAGAAGTAGCAGCATACTGTGAATGAATTAAAAAGTTGCTCCGATATCGGCAAGTTTTATAACCAGCCGCAAGTTCTTACAAAGTATTCATTATATGAAATGTAATTTTATTGAAGTTTTCCTTTCATTGTAACTGTTAGTACTTTTTATGTATTTATTTAGACATCTGTTTCGATCATTGTTATTATGATATATACGGGTACTAGCCTTAGTATGTTTTAACTAAACCAAACATATGGAGCAATATCATTGGAGCTCTCTTACACACCCCTGAGCTCTGATTGGATAAATCCAATTTAATATATGGACAGCTCATTCAGCTATATAGAACATGTGTGGTCAGCACATCCACATATGTTTGATATAGCAAGCTTTTAAGAGAAATGAATGGTTTTGCTAATGTGGCTGAAAAGAACGAACAGAACAGCACATTGTGAATGAGTTAAAAGATTGTTCTGCAATCAGCAATTTCTAAACATAACCAGCCGCAATGTCTTACACAGTATTAAGTGTTAAATATATGAAATGTAATTCTATTGATGTTTCCTTGTATTTTAACTGTTTGTATTTTTTATGCAACCATGAAGACATCTGTTTTGACTATCGTTATTATGATATATACAGGTACTAGCCTCAGTATATTTTAATCTAACTAAACATTTGGAGCAATATCATTGGAGCCCTCATACACACCCCTGAGCTCCGATTGGACAATTCCTATTTAAATGGAAAGAGCGCCTGTTTTAATTTAATTTATTCATTACAAATATCCCTCTTGAAGAAGCCCGGCCGCTGACCAGGGGAAACGCGCCAGGGTAGCAAACTGACAAATTGGTTGGATGCAGTAAAAGCCTTGGTTTCTTGCACTCACATGAGCTACAGTTTTAACTGACACGGTATCCGGATTCACCTGTCAGCTACCTCTGACACAGCAGCGCACGGCAATCACAACAAGCCGACTGTGAGAGCATCAAGAACTGAAACATCTACGCTCCTCCATATTGCAGTTTTTAATCATTGTTCTAGTAAGTGCATATATATCTGTGTGTTATATTTTGTTATTAAACGATTCATTAGCGTCTTGCCTCTTTGCGCCATTTCTTCTCTTCCTATATAGACAATTCTATATACATACAAATACATCTTTCGCAATATATCTGTATATATCTCTAAGTTAAAGTACTTTGGCAGCTTTTTTTTCCAACACCCACGATTTTATATTTTTGAGCCCTTACAACTTTTTTGTGCATTTTTTTTTATTAGAGAGTGTTAATATGAGGGTAGCTGTACTTTATAATGTATGTGTAATATATATCAATAAATTAGGTTGTCTAGTTTAAAAATATATATAGTTTGGGGGTCAATTTTGAGAATTTGGGCAGATCTGCCATATCAAATGAGAGTAACCCCATTGCATCATTTTAGATAAAGCTGCAGATAAAGACCTTAAGATGATTTTTTTTTTTAAAAAAAAACAATAAAAAATATATACGTTTGGTCTTAGCCAAAACAGAGAATGGACATAAAAATGTGTGTGTGTGTGTATATATATATATATATATATATATATATATATATATATATATATATATATATACACACATATATATATAACTTTGTTGGTAATTTTACAATAATTTCTTAATTCTGAGAATAAATAGCTAGTTGCAATAATCATGCACTGAAAAATCTTTTTGTTCCCCCCCCCCCCCCAAAATATATATAATTTTCATAGGTAAATAAAAAAAACAAAAACTCTATTTCTGTGAGTATTTTGATGCTGAAAATTCTACGGTACTTTTGGCAAGTTTTTATCTGAAATTCACGGAAGCAAAGGGGTTAAAAAGGAAAAAATACTATTTGCCTTGAGCTCAGTTTGAACATGTGAGCTTTAGCGTAGCAATGAGGTAAAAAACAAATTGTAAAATCAAACTAGCTGATCAGCATAATTTCCAAATTCAATCTAAATTACAGAGAAATCAAATGAGCTGATAAGCATAAAATCCAAGTTTGATGTAAACTTTAGTGAAATCAACTTAGGTTAAATTTGGATGTTACACTGATCTTCTATTCTGCCTTCACTATACCTGTAGTTATTTCAAAATATGTGGGATAGTTATTCAGGTTTAATTTATAATTATATTGTCAGTCACTAAATTAGTAGATACTATTATTTGTACTGTTTACAAAATAGTTTATTCTAATTTTTTTATTTTATTTTTTATTTTATTTTTTTCGTTGCTTTGTCCCCCGAAATGTCACTTGAATGCAGATCATACATATTAATGTAAAGTTTTATGTTAAAGGGACACTGAACCCAAATTTTTTCTTTTGCGATTCAGATAGAGCATGTAATTTTAAGCAACTTTCAAATTTACTCCTATTATCAATTTCTCTTCATTCTCTTGCTATCTTTATTTGAAAAAGAAGAAATCTAAGCTTTTTTTTTTTTTTTGTGATTTAGACCTCTGGACAGCACTTTTTTATTGGTGAATTAATTAATCCACCAATCAGCAAGGACAACCCAGGTTGTTCACCAAAAATGGGCCGGCATGTAAACTTAAATTCTTGCATTTCAAATAAAGATATCAAGAGAATGAAGACAATTTGATAATAGGAGTAAATTAGAAAGTTGCTTAAAATGCCATGCTCTATCTGAATCACAAAAGAAAACATTTGAGTTCAGTGTCCCTTTAAATGTAGGAGAACTGTTCTTTAAGCCAGCCAAATCCTGCACTATTTTGCTATCAGAATCCTTTTGATATCTATGTTGATAATGCTACATGCCCTGAAGAGTTTCCAGAAGCTCTCACTGGTCCAGGCCAAAACAAAATGTGGACTAAACATATGGTTCACAAGGATGTTGACACCTGAGGTGTGATGTCAAACGCTTCAGGGAGTGTACCTGTCACCCATACGAGCAGAGAACATATAGCTATGGGTGTGTTATAAAGCCAGCTGTCACCAGAGACTGATTGCTCAAATATAATTGTGCTTATTTAAATTAGGATATTTGGCTAATAAGCTAATGATACGTGCATCAAAAACTTGCTTCATGTTTATCACTATATCAATAATACCAATTTCCAGGTATAACATAATAATCACTGGGAAGATAATTGCAAGATTAATGAATGCTACCAAAACAAAAAAAGGAAGAAAAAAGGAAACCATCTTATTAGCACACACTTAAATCTAATTATCATAAACTTTGAATCACAACAAAGAGTGAAAGTATAAAACAGCTTTTATTTATATTTACTGATAAAATCACTTATGTAAAACATTTGAAAAATTAGTATAGTCTGCAAGGATACCCAGAAAGTTCTAATGGGGTGGATACGATAAAAATAAACATAGAATAAACAAAAATTAAGTCTCTGAGGTCAATTACTAGGTCATAGGCCCATTGTAATGCATATACTGATTTTAAAAGGTCCCTCACCTCAAAGACTATGCTTGCAGGAACAATGTATGAGACTTTAAAGGACTTTAAACTGCTGTGTACAACTATTACAGAATGGTAACTACTAGATTAGGTTTTGGATACCTTTGAATGTGGAAGAAGCCCCCCCTCACGCAGTTCAGCTATTTTTGAAGCTAAATTGATTCTTGTGAAAGTGCAAACACTAAGTTCTGTGCAAATCCTGATTCCAGTGTGTTCAAGTTTCACAAAAATAAATTTGGCTCCAAAAATAACAAAACGGCATGAGTGGCCACTTTCTTCTGCAATCAGAGGTATCTAAAACCTCCAAATGCTACTCACCATAGTATTGTTTTTCCTTCTGTGCCCACCGCTCTTTTTTAAACTGTTCTCTTATTTTAACCCTTTGTGCTGGTTATTGAAGCTCTGCATCTTCACATTGGGCAAAGTCATCTTCAAGCCTATTTTTGCCTTGTGACAAAAGCAGTGCATGTTCAAAAGATCAGTGACATTTTGGTCTTCTTGACAACCGTTTAGTGCACTTCAGTTTAGCGTGCATATTAGAGAGCAGGAGCTGTATTTATTCATTGGCTGCATTGGCCTATATTTTTCCTGAGAGCTTTCTTATATTTGTTATCTAAATTGTATAAAACGCATGCAAAAATGTAAAGCTCATGCTTACTATTGTGGAAGCTAGCCCAAAGTGCAAGGTACAGCTGTCTAAATGACGGTAACAACACTGATCTGTGAAACACATTCTGCTTCTTTCACAGAATGCAACAGTACTCATGCTACAAGATGACGGTGCCCAGTATAAAGATGCAGAGCTTTACCAACTAGTTTCATTAATGGGTTAAATGAGAAGAATAACTTTAATGAAAGATGCAGTTAAAAAAGAAAAAACAATAGCATGGTGAGTAGTAGCAATGCTAATGTAGTTATACCAAGACGTGAAATGTCCCTCTAAGCTATTCTCTCAGCAAAGGTACACACCACAATTATCTTTGTCAAAAAGGTTTAGGACATAACTTCCATTAGTGAAATAGTAACAAAAAATATGTCCAAAATTAATTAATCAAAGGGGGCATTGAGAAAGCAGTAGGTGAATGCACATCAGGCGATTTCCAGTAATTACCTACATGGTAGTTTATGGTTTGATATGGATTTTGTTAATGGATTTAACAAAGATAATTGTATATATATATATATATATATATATATATATATATATATATATATATATATATATATATATATATATATATATACTAGTCCTAAAGCCCGTTCACACAGGACATTTTTTGCAGTACAGCGGTCCCACCCCTTGCACTCTCTCCCTCCCCCTCTCTTTTGCTCTCTCTCTCTCCCCCCCTCTCTTTTGTGCTCTCTCTCTCCCCCTCTCTTTTGCGCTCTCTCCCCCTCTCTTTTGAGCTCTCTCTCTCCCCCCTCTCTTTTGCGCTCTCTCTCTCCCCCTCTCTTTTATGCTCTCTCTCTCCCCCTCTCTTTTGCGCTCTCTCTCTCTCCCCCTCTCTTTTGCGATCTCTCTCTCCCCCCTGTCTTTTGCGCTCTCTCTCCCCCCTCTCTTTTGTGCTCTCTCTCTCACCTCTCTTTTGCGCTCTCCCCCCTCTCTTTTGTGCTCTCTCCCCCCCTCTCTTTTGCTCTCTCTCTCCCCCTCTCTTTTGCTCTCTCTCTCTCCCCCTCTCTTTTGCTCTCCCTCTCTCCCCTCTCTTTTGCTCTCTCTCTCCTCTCTCTCTCTCTCTCCTCCTTTCTCTCTCTCTCTCTCTCTCTCTCTCTCCCTCCCTCTCTCTCTCTCTCTCTCTCTCCCCCCTCTCTCCCCCCCCTTTCTCTCTCTCCCCCTCTCTCTATCTCCCCCTCTTTTTCCCCCCTCTCTTCCCCCTCTCTCTCCCCTATCTCTCTCCCCTTTCTCCCCCCCTCTCTCTATCTCCCCCCCCACTCTCTCTCCCCCCTCTCTCTCTCTCCCCCTCTCTATCTCCCCCCTCTCTCTCTCCCCCCTTCTCTCTCTCCCCCTCTCTCTCTCTCTCTCCCCCTCTCTCTCTCCCCCTCCTCTCTCTCTCCCTCCTCTCTCTCTCCCCTCTCTCCCCCCCCATCTCTCCCTTCTCTCTCTCTCTCCCCCCTCTCTCTCTCCCCCTCTCTCTCCCTCTCCTCTCTCTCTCCCCCTCTCTCTCTCCCCCCCCTCTCTCTCCCCCCCTATCTCTCCTCTCTCTCTCTCTCTCTCTCCCCCTCTCTCTCTATCTCCCCCCTCTCTCTTCACCCTCTCTCTCTCCCCCCTCTCTCTCTCTACCTCTCTCTACCCCCTCTCTCTCCACCCTCTCTCTCTCCCCCCTCTCTCCCCCCCCTCTCCCCCTGTCTATTTCACCCCCCCCCCTCTCTCTCTCCCGCTCTCTCTCTCCCCCCTCTATCCCCCCCTCTCTCTCCCCCCTCTCTCTCTCCCCCCCTCTCTCTCTCCCCTCTCTCTCTCTCTCTCTCTCTCCCTCTCTTCTTTTGCTCTCTCTCCCCCTTTTATTTTGCTCTCTCTCTTCCCCTCTCTTTTGCTCTCGCTCTTCCCCCTCTTATTTTCTCTCTCCCCCTCTATTTTGCTCTCTCTCCCCCCTCTCTTGCTCTTTCCCCTCTCTTATCCTATCTTTAGCTCTTTCCCATCTCTTTTGTTCTCTCCCCCTCTTTCTATCTCTCCCTCCTCTCTATCTCTCTCCCCTCTATCTCACGCTTGCGACTGCGCCCGGCCCTTCACACCCGGCCACGCCACTTTCACGCATGGCCACACACCCCTCACACCCGCCCATGCCCACTTCTGCCCGCACCGCAGATCAGGTAGGGACTCTAAGGCCAGGTGTGTTTGTCCTTGTGCTGCCTCTACTGCTCATGACAGCTTCGGACAAACACACTTGGCCTTTTATATTATAGGATTCCTAGTTAATGATAATTAGATTTAAGTGAGGGCTAATAAGGTTCTTTCCTTTTCTCTTCTTTTTTGTAGTTATCTTGATTTTGTGGCACCTGACACTCCCTAATCTATACCCTGGAATATTTATCCTTTGTAATTTTGTTTGGGATTCTAAATTATATTAAATAGTAATATTTTTCAAATACTATCATACATGTATTTAAGATTAATGAATGCATGACTGTAGACCACATTTTCAAGCAAAGAAAAGTTTCAGATATGATTAATGAATTCTACATTTTACAGATAAAAATATGTTTATTACACAGAATAAAGGGGCATGAAATCCTTTATTTTCTGACCGTGGCATAGAATATAATATGTATAATAAAATGTCACATACCTTATATTTTTGATTGCCAGTGATTTTCTTAATCATCTTCTTAGAGCTGCAGAATCTGTTGGCACTCTACAAATAAATAATAATAAAAATAATCATTTTCTTGCTATATTATGTAGAAGCTATACTCTTTACCCGTCCCTCTTTGAGCCATTTCATGGAGTACTACCTAGTAGACATGTGCGTTTCGACTCGTTCCAAATCGAAATTCGTCCGAATTTGTTAAATTCGGAGATTCGGATCGATTCGAATTTCCGAATTACATTAGTACCGAATCTACCGAATAAATACGAATTTGTTCGGATTTATTTGTTACATTCAGATGGCCATGGATTACACTAGTATTGTACAGTATATTAGGTTATATCACTCTGCTATGGGTTACACCTAATATACAGTACATAATACTAGTCTAATACACAGCACATCCCACCTAACACATACTGAAATTCCGAATTTTTGAATCGAACCGAACCGAATCCAGCCAAATTTATTCAAATCCGAATGAATCCGAATGAATCCAAAACAAATTAATTCGAATTTTTCCGAATTCGAATCGATCCGAACTGAAATTCGAAAACATCTGAACCGAAACAAATTTTTTGGCCATGCACAAGTCTACTACCTAGATAGTGCACTGGGAGCATTTACAGGTGCAGCATGCTACAGATTTTCCATAACGGATGAATTGTATAAATTTTTTTTTTTTTTTAGCTGGATTTTTCACATGAATTGAATGAAAAGGCAAATTTTGCAAGTGTGCAGAAGTGAGCATTGAATAAATTAGTATTCAAGCTGCCTATTTAAATATGAGCATTGACTGATGGAAAACACGAGTGGGCAAAATATTTTTAGAGAAAACTTGCGGATAAGATTGAGATCATATAATTACTATTCAGGTCCCCTATGTGAAGAACATTGGAATGTAAAATTTAGGTTCAGATGGAATACACCCAAGGGTTTTACGGGAATTTAGCACTGTTATAGCCAAACCTCTACTCATAATTTTTCAAAACTCATTATCCTCTGTCATAGTACCCCAGGACTGACTTAAAACTGATGTAGTACCACTTTATAAAAAGGGAAACAGGGCTGATCCAGGAAGCTATAGACCAGTTAGTCTGACATCAAAAGAGGGGAAGCTACTTAAAGGGATTATAATGGATTATATTGATGAGTATATTCGTATAAATAAAATTATGAGTCAAATCAGTATGGTTTTATGAGAAATAGATCATGTCAAACTAATCTAAATTAGATTCTACGAGAAAAAAAGTGAAAATATAGATAAATGGGAATTAGTTGATGTGATATAGTTGGATTTTGCAAAGGTGTTTGATACAGTACCACGTTAGAGATTAATATACAAAATTAAGGAACTGGGAATAGCTGAAAATGTTAGCTCATGGATAAATAACTGGATAAAAAACAAGGAGCAATGAGTAGTTGTAAACAGATTATACTTAGATTGAAGAAACGTAATCAGTGTAGTCCCCCAGGGATCAGTATTGGAGTCTGTACTTTTTAATTTTTCATTAATGACTTGGAGCAAGGATTAAATAGCAACATCTCTATTTTTGCAGATGATACAAAGTTGTGTAAGGTCATTAGGTCAGTGCAGGATGGAATTGCTTTACAAGGGGATTTACAAAAATTAGAAGAATGGGCAGGTAAATGGAAAATTAGATTTAATACTGGAAAATTAAGGTTCTACATTTAAGAATTGTTTAGATATTTTTCTGTCTAGAAACAGAAATCAGGGATATGATTGCTGGTGTTAAATGGGTCACCTTTTTAATGGGATCAATGTAAGATCAACTAGAGCTTTTATTGTAGATAAATTAATATTTGTATAGGTTAAACTCAATGGACTTCTGTATTTTTTCAACCTCATGTCACTATGTTACAATTCTGAGGTCATCTTAAAAGTACATAAGGTAATTTTGACTCTTACACTTTTCTTGATGACTAGGCAATCAGACTATAGATGTATATTAATTTGATGTGTTTCTCTTTATACAGCTCTGAAACCTCAACGATTCAAAAAAATTTACAAAAAATGAAACGGCTAGATTACGAGTTTTGCGTTATGAGCGGCTCGGTACTAACTTGTAAATTATTGCCACCGCTCACCTCCCTATAGTGCTGCTATTACAGGTTTGCAGGTAGCAGGCAATAAGTGAACGTTGAGCAAAATTGAGCTCCATACCGCATTCCAATACAAGCGCAGCTTTGAGCTGGATTTCCCCCTCGACATCAATGGGGAGAGCCGGTTGAAAAAAAAGCCTAACACCTGCAATAAAGGAGCGTAAAGCTCCGTAATGCAACCTCATTGATTCCTATGGGGAAACAAAAGTTATGTTTACACCTAACACCCTAACATAAACCCCAAGTCTAAACACCCCTAATCTGCCGCCCTCGACATCGCCAACACCTACATTACACTTATTAACCCCTAATCTGCCACCCCCGACATCGCCGACACCTACTTACACTTATTAACCCCTAATCTGCCACCCCCAATGTCGCCGCCACCTACCTACACTTATTAACCCCTAATCTGCCGCCCCCAATGTCTCCGCCACCTACCTACACTTATTAACCCCTAATCTGCCACCCCCAACGTCGGTGCCACTATACTAAAGTTATTAAATCCTAATCTGCCGTCCCCGATATCGCTGACACCTACATTATATTTATTATCCCCTAATCTGCCGCCCCAATGTTGCCACCACCTACCTACACTTATTAACCCCTAATCTGCCGCCCCCAATGTCGGCGCCACTATACTAAAGTTATTAACCCCTAAGTCTAACCCTAACACCCCTAACAAATATAATTAAAATAAATATAAATAAAAATTACTATCATTAACTAAATAATTCCTAATTAAAACTAAATACTTATCTGTAAAATAAACCCTAAGATAGCTACAATATAACTAATAGTTACATTGTAGCTAGCTTAGGTTTTATTTTTATTTCACAGCTAAGTTTGTATTTATTTTAACTAGGTAGACTAGTTAGTAAATAGTTATTAACTATTTACTAACTACCTTGTTAAAATAAATACAAACTTACCTGTAAAATAAAACCTAACCTGTCTTACACTAACACCTATCATTACACTACAATTAAATCAATTACATTTTATTAAATACAATTAACTAAATTACAAAAAAAACAAACACTAAATTACACAAAATAAAAAAGAAATGATCAAATATTTAAACTAATTACACCTAATTTAATAGCCCTATCAAAATAAAAAAAGCCCCCCCCCCCAAAAAAAACCCCCTAGCCTAAACTAAACTGCCAATAGCCCTTAAAAGGGCCTTTTGCGGGGCATTGCCCCAAAGAAATCAGCTCTTTTACCTGTAAATAAAAATGCAAATACCCCCCAACAGTGAAACCCACCACCCACACAACCAAACCCCCCAAATAAAAACCTATCTAAAAAACCTAATCTCGCCATTGCCCTGAAAAGGGCATTTGGATGGGCATTGCCCATAAAAAGGCATTTAGCTCTTTTTCAGCACAAACCCTAAGCTAAAAATAAAATCCATCCATTAAACTCTTAAAAAACCTAACACTAACCCCGAAGATTCACTTAAAGTTTTTGAAGACCCGACATCCATCCTCAATGAAGCGGCAGAAGTCCTCAGCGAAGCTGGCAGATGTCCTCGTCCAAGCGGGCCAAAGTCTTCATCCAAGCCAGCAGAAGCCTTCATCCAGACGGCATCTTCTATCTTCATCCATCCAGCGCGGAGTGGCTCCATCTTCAAGACATCCGGCACAGAGCATCCTCTTCTTTCCACAGCTATCGAAGAATGAAGGTTCCTTTAAGGGACGTCATCCAAGATGGGTTCCCTGAATTCCGATTGGCTCATAGAATTCTATCAGCCAATCAGAATTAAAGGTGAAAAATTCCTATTGGCTGATGCAATAGAATGGGAGCTCAATCCTATTAGCTGATTGCATCAGTCAATAGGAATTTTTCACCTTTAATTCCAATTGGCGCTATGGAAGTCCCATTGAAAAAGGACTTTTTAAAAGCTGCGGTAGTTACGTTGCGTTATGGCCAAAAAAGTGTGTGGTACAGATATACCTGCAAGACTCGTAATAGCAGCGGTAGTGAAAAAGAGACTGCACATGACAAACATACCTGGCCGTTTGGATCCTGACACTCAGCACAGAGCAAGGCTGAAGCGGAGTGTCAGGGTGGGTGGCCGACAGGAGTGTCGCTGTGGGGGCGTGGCCGAGCGCGGCAAAGAGTGTGGCCGGACGCGAAGAGGGGCGTGGTCGGGCACAGCAAGAGGCGTTGCTGGGCGCGGCAAGGGGCTTGACCGGACGGGTGCCGCCGCGATGGGGCGTGGCCGGGCGGGGTGCCACGATGGGGGCGTGGCCAGAGAGTCAAAGGGTTTGAAAGACAGAGCAAAAAAAAAAGGGGGGAGAAGGCTAAAGAGTGGGGGAGAAGGGCCAAAGAGAGGGGAGAGAGAGCCAAAGAGGGAGGAGAGAGCCAAATACAGGGGGGAGAGAGCCAAAGAGGGGGGAGGGCCAAAGAGGGGGGAGAAGGGCCAAAGAGGGGGGACCAAAGAGGGGTGAGAGAGAGCCAAAGAGGGGGGAGAGAGTCAAATAGAGGGGAGAGAGAGCCAAAGAGGGGAGAGAGAGAGCCAAAGAGGGGGGGAGAGAGAGCAAAAGAGGAAAGAGAGCCAAAGAGGAGAGAGAGCAAAAGAGGGGAGAGAGCCAAAGAGGGGGGGGAAAGAGAGCAAAATAGGGGGAGAGAGAGAAAAAGAAAGGGGGGAGAGAGCAAAAGAGGGGGGAGAGAGAACAAAAGAGGGGGCAGAGAGAGCACAAGAGAGGGGGGAGAGAGCAAGGGGTGGGACCTCTGTACTGCAAAAAAATGGCCCATGTACACGGGCTTTATTACTAGTTCATTTATAATTAAATATTTCTACATATATCTGATCATCAGATCATTAAATGAGGGAAATGTTAGATAAGTGAAATTAATTTATTATTGAGTTGGGTGGTAGGCTTCCCTGAACAGAAATAGTCTTTATTGAGCATTTAAAGGAAGAAAGATTAGGGCAAAGTCTGATAGCACGAGGGAGAGTGTTCCAGAGGGTAGGTGCTGCATGACAGAAGTTTCTACAGTCTAGCATGAGAGGAGGTGATAGTCGCGGATGCTAAGAGCATTGTTGGATCTTAGTGGGCGGGCTGGAGTATACTTTTTTATTAGAGAGGATGGTAGAGGGGAGCAGCGTAAGTGAGAGCTTTGTATGTAAGGGTAAGAATTTTGAATTTAATTCTGCTGTGAATGGGGAGCAAATGAAGGGACTCACAGAGAGGTGCAGCAGATACAGAACGACGGGAAATGTGGATCAGCCTGGCAGAGGCATTTAGGATGGATTGAAGGGGGAGAGGTGGGAAAGAGGAAGGCCAGCAACTAGGTTATTGCAGTAGTCAAGTCGGGAAATTAGCGCTCAGAAAAGGGCAAATCTTGGAAATATTGCGTAGATGGTTGCGGCAGGATGTAAAAAGTGATTGGATATGGGGGACGAAGGATAGATTTGAGTCAAGTGTAACTCCGAGGCAGCAGACTTGGGGCGATGGGGAAATGGTGATACCATCAACAGGGATAGAGAAGTCACAAGACGGCATAGAGCTTGAGGGGAGGGGATAAGAAGGAGCTCAGTCTTGGACATGTTAATCTTTAGGTGGTGAGAGGCCATCCAGGAAGAAATACCAGATAAGCAGTAGCTGACATGAGAAAGGACAGAGGGAGAGGGAGCAGGGGTGGAGAAGTAGATCTGGGTGTCATTAGCATAGAGGTGATATTTGAAGCCATAACTGTTGATAAGTTTACCCAGCAAAGAAGTATAAATGGAGAAGAGTAGAGGACCCAGAACAGATCCTTGAGGTACTCCAACAGACAGAGGCATTGGAGAGGAGGAGTTACCAGTAAATGACACAGAAAAAGACCTGTGAGAATGATAGGAGTGCATCCAGGAAAGAGCAGTGTCACAGAGGCCAAAAGAGCTAAGGGTCTGTAGGAGGAGTGGGTGGTCAACTGTGTCAAAGACAGCTGAGAGGTCAAGTAAGATGAGTATAGAGTAGTAGCCAATAATTTTAG
This sequence comes from Bombina bombina, assembly GCF_027579735.1. Lineage (NCBI taxonomy): Eukaryota > Metazoa > Chordata > Amphibia > Anura > Bombinatoridae > Bombina > Bombina bombina. Next base: position 591,712,143 of record NC_069501.1, read on the forward strand.
CATAGAGAAGATCGTTAATAACTTTGGTAAGGGCAGTCTCAGCTGAGTGTTTGGGGCGGAATCCAGATTGCAGGGGGTCAAGCAAAGAGTTGGTGGACAGGAAGTGGGTTAGGCGATTGTAAACTAGTTTTTCAAGGAGTTTTGATGTTAGTGGAAGCAATGATATGGGGCGGTAGCTTTCAGAAGAATTAGGGTCGAGGGAGGTTTTTTTTGAGTATGGGAGTGACTTTTGCGTGTTTGAAAGAAGATGGGAATGAACCGGTAGAGAGAGATAGGTTGAAGATGTGAGTAAGAGCAGGAGTGAGGATGGAAGACAGGGAGGGTATTAGATGGGAAGGGATAGGGTCAAGCAGGTAGGTGGTGAGGCATGAGGAAGATAGTAAGGAAGAAACTTTATTCTCAGTGGCTGGATGGAAGATGCAGAGGGTGGCAGAGGGAGTAACTGGGCCTGTTTTTGGAATATTGCAGGTTGGTGTTTGGATGTTGCTTTGGATAGTATGTGTTTTGTTTAAAAAGTAGTCTGCCAGGTCATGAGCACTAAAGACAGATGGGGGGGGGGGTGCAGCAGGTGGGTAGAGGAGAGATTTAACGGTGGAGAAGAGTTGTTTAGGGTTTGAGGAAAGAGTAGATATGAGAGAAGAGAAGTAGGTTTACTTGGCTAAGTGAAGGGCAGAAGTGTATGAACGAAGAATAAACTTACAGCGTATGAAATCAGGTTCAGAGTGAGTTTTCCTCCAGACACGCTCAGCAGTATGGGAGCATTTTTGCAAATAGCGTGTTTGCTGAGCATGCCAGGGCTGTAACTGATGATGTGATGTTTTGCACAGTTAAGGAGGGGCAAGTGTGTCTAATGCAGAGGAGAGAGTTTTGTTATAGTGGGCTGTAGCGAGATCAGGGCAGGTTATAGTGGAAGTGTCATGTAGGGGAGCTTAAATGATTTTTGAAAATTAGAGCGGATCCACAGCATGTATATTTCTACAGGTGCGGGGGCAAGATGAAGAAGTAAGTTTAGCTGTTGCATTAATATTATAGGTGACCAAGTGATGGTCTGAAATGGGAAAAGGGCGGCAGGTGGTGTCAGATATAGAACAGAGGTAGCAAAATACCAGGTCGATGGAGTGTCCATCACAGTGAGTAGGGAATAGGGTGGATTGTGAGAGACTGAAGGAGGATGTGAGTGAAATAAGTTTAGAGGCATCAGGGGCAGGCGGGTTATCAATGGGAATGTTGAAGTCCCCAAGAATTAGGGTTGGTATATTTGAAGAGAGAAAGTGAGGAAGCCAGGACGCAAATTTGTCAAAGAAATGGGAGGTCGGTCCAGGAGGGCGATAGATGACTGCCACTTTGAGGGAGAGGGGGGAGAACAGGCGAATACAGAGGACATCGAAGGAGGAGAAGTAGTGAGATGGGATTGGAGGTAGGTACTGAAAAGTGCAGGAGGGGGAGAGCAGGATCCCAACACCGCCACCACGCTTCTCACCTGGCCTAGGGGTGTGGCTAAAGTAAAGACCACCATGTGTAAATGCAGCAATGGAACAGTTTCAGAAGGAGATAGCCAGGTTTCGGTAATTGCTAAAAAGTATTTGATATAAACAGGTCATGAATGGCTGTAAGTTTGTTTCAGACAGAGCAAGAGTTCCATAGTGTGCAGGTAAAAGGAGTGTGTGCGTATGAGATGCATTGGATGGAAATGAGGTTATGTGTGTTGCTTTTATTAAAGTTTCTATAAGGAGTGTGTGATTGGGTAATGGTGGGAATGAGAGGGGGCCCAGGATTTGGAGAGATGTTGCCTGATGCTAATAGCAGCAAGATGGAAAGGAAGAGTAGGTGAGAATGAGATTTATAGCAGTGGGGGTATTTCTGGGAAGTGGTGCAGTTTATTGATATAGATTTTAAAATAGAAAGTAGTTCATGAGAACTAAGGTATGGAGAAGAAAGGAGAGAGGGGCCTATATAAACTGTAAGGTAACAATGGCCGGTGCAGAGACTCCAAACACATTTCAAAGAAATAACTTGCACCGGTTTCTTTAATAAGGATGTTACCACTTTATTCACATACGTTCGATGTTTTTGGGTGTGAAGTGTACCACAATATGTGAGTAAACATCCTTATTGAAGAAACCGGGTGCAAGTTATTTCTTTGGAGAGTATATATATATATATATATATATACAGTGTATATATATATATATATACAGTGTATATATATATTTTTATATATATATATATATATATATATATATATATATATATATATATATATATATATATACAAAACCTCTTCAAAGGACCAGCACTCTCCGTTGTTAATCAGAAAACCATTTAATGGTGAACGTTTTCGGGGTCTCCCCTGTACTCAGACCACAATATTGTGGTCTGAGGATGGGGAGACCCCGAAAACTTTCACCATTAAATGGTTTTCTGATCAACAATGGAGAGTGCTGGTCCTTTGAACAGGTCTTTGTATCTATTGTATTTGACTTGCACCCCGGCTGCTGTATGTTAAGGAGGTGTATGCCGGATCACACACTTGTCTTTGTGTGTATATATATATATATATATATATATATATATATATATATATATATATATATACAGTATATATATATATATATATATATTTATTTATATATATATATATATATATATATATATATATATGTATATATGTGCGTCTATATATGTGTTTATATATATATATATTTATGTGTTTATATGTGTATATATGTCTGTACATACATATATAAATACATAAATACATATGTACACATATATAAACATATCTATATACATACATACATAATACATCTTTAGCAATAGGGATGGGCGAATGTTTCGCAACATTCGAAAAACGGCACGAATTTTAACACATTTGTTCGTTTGAATCGAATTTCGAATGTTTACATAACATTCTAACATTCGATTTTTGAATGTTCGATTTCGAATTTTAGGATTACATTCGAAAATATTAATTTCGAAAAATTCGAATTTAGATTGTAATAGTATTTCTAATGCTTTTTCTTTAAATGTAATATTCGAATTATGCAATATTCGAATTCGAAAAATTCGAATATAGATTGTAATAGTATTTCTAATGCTTTTTCTTTAAATGTAATATTCGAATTATGCAATATTCGAATTCGAAAAATTCGAATTTAGATTGTAATAGTATTTCTAATGCTTTTTCTTTAAATGTAATATTCGAATTATGCAATACGTTTATTCGAATTCGAAAAATTCGAATTTAGATTGTAATAGTATTTCTAATGCTTTTTCTTTAAATGTAATATTCGAATTATGCAATATTCGAATTCGAAAAATTCGAATTTATATTCGAATTCGAAAAATTCGAATTTATATGTTGTAATAGTATTTCTAATGCTTTCTTTAAATGTAATATTCGAATTATGCAATATTCTATATGGAAACATTCGAAATGATATATTTGTATCTATTATGTATCAATTTACTAGATTCCCGCCCTACCACATGAACTATTGAACTTCTGAATAGTATTTGTTAAATAGAATGTTAAATTCGAAATTTCAAATGTGGACATTCGATATAATTATAAACATTCAAATTCGAAAGTGACATTCGAAAACTGTAAATAACATTCGATTTTCGAATTTTTAAGAATATTCGTTCTTATCGACATTCGGATTTAGAATTCGAATTTCGGTAATAACATTCGTTCTACATTCGAAATTCGAAAATTTACACAGTCGCCCATCCCTATTTAGCAATGTATCTGTATGTATCTCAATGTTAAAGCCCTTTTGTAGATTTTTTTCTAACACCCGAGATCCCATATTTTTGAGCCCTTATAACTTTTGTGTGCAATATTTTATGGGAATAATTTTTTATTAGACTGTGTTATGAGTGTTGGGGTACTTTGTCATGTATTTTTGATGGGTTTTGTGACACTTTTTAGTTTCGGAAAACAGTTTACCACAGCTCTGAGGTCGCGATTTCGCTCAACTTGTAATATCAGCGCAATATACTATATATATATATATATATATATATATATATATATATATATATATATATATATATATATATATAGTATATATATACTGACCGGTTCTAATAATAGGTCATGACTCATGAGTGATCAAATTACTGGTGTTAAATAATATTGGCAAGTAAATAAAAAGTAATTCACTGTGGCTTTCTATGGCCTAGATTTAGAGTTTGACGGTAGCCGTGAAAACCAGCGTTAGAGGCTCCTAACGCTGGTTTTAGGCTACCGCCGGTATTTGGAGTCAGTCAGGAAAGGGTCTAACGCTCACTTTCCAGCCGCGACTTTTCCATACCGCAGATCCCCTTACGTCAATTGCGTATCCTATCTTTTCAATGGGATCTTTTTAACTCCGGTATTTAGAGTCGTGTCTGAAGTGAGCGTTAGAATTCTAACGACAAAACTCCAGCTGCAGAAAAAAGTCAGTAGTTAAGAGCTTTCTGGGCTAACGCTGGTTCATAAAGCTCTTAACTACTGTGCTCTAAAGTACACTAACACCCATAAACTACCTATGTAACCCTAAACCGAGGCCCCCCCACATCGCCGCCACTCTATTAAATTTTTTTAACCCCTAATCTGCCGACCGCCACCTACGTTATACTTATGTACCCCTAATCTGCTGCCCCTAACACCGCCGACCCCTATATTATATTTATTATAATAAAGTTATTAACCCCTAATCCGCCTCACTCCCGCCTCAATAACCCTATAATAAATAGTATTAACCCCTAATCTGCCCTCCCTAACATCGCCGACACCTAACTTCAAGTATTAACCCCTAATCTGCCGATCGGAGCTACTCTAATAAATTTTTTAACCCCTAAAGCTAATTTTAACCCTAACACCCCCCTAAGTTAAATATAATTTTATTCTAACGAAATAAATTAACTCTTATTAAATAAATTATTCCTATTTAAATCTAAATACTTACCTGTAAAATAAACCCTAATATAGCTACAACATAAATTATAATTATATTATAGCTATTTTAGGATTAATATTTATTTTACAGGCAACTTTGTATTTATTTTAACCAGGTACAATAGCTATTAAATAGTTAAGAACTATTTAATAGCTAAAATAGTTAAAATAATTACAAAATTACCTGTAAAATAAATCCTAACCTAAGTTACAATTAAACCTAACAATACACTATCAATAAATTAATTAAATAAAATACCTACAATTACCTACAATTAAACCTAATACTACACTATCAATAAATTAATTAAATACAATATCTACAAATAAATACAATGAAATAAACTAACTAAAGTACAAAAAATAAAAAAGAACTAAGTTACAAAAAATAAAAAAATATTTATTAGAATGTAATTTAAATAAGATATACTTCTATTTTACGTTACATGTCTCTTTTGTTCTCAAACTCAGATCCTCTTAACCATAGAACATCCCTTCAATTTCATTTATATCACACGTTTAGCTTCTTATCATTATAATGTTTAGAAATAAATGTATAATATATAATTTTTAGAGTCATGTATGATTCTTCAGTAATGCATGGTGTAGTTAAGTAAAACAATAATGTTGGCTGTTCTTATAAAGCACCTTTACCCCTTTAAAAGAAGATGTTTCAACAGTAGGATAAAAAGATAATAAAATCAATTAACAATGTGGTGGGCCAAGGTTTTCCTGGAATGAAATGTTAAGCAGGGTAACCTTGGTCTACATGCCAAGCCTAAATTGCATAATTTAACTCATAAAGAGTTTATTTTTTACAACTTCAACTTGAAGATGTCACACAGTATACTTTTGCATTTATGGTTTTTCCTAAGTGACAATGAATTTGACAATGTTAAACTGAACTTAAATGGAATTTCCAACACAATTAAAAAGGTTCTTGAAATTTGAAAATTATGTAGGTAGAGTTGTATATGGATCTATCTATGACAACTACTGGACTTTAATAAGAGAAGAACTTGTAACAATTGGAAAGGGGAGAATCCAGGAGTGTATTTCAATCCAATTGGAAAGGGGAGAATCCAGGAGTGTATTTCAATCTAGGGCAACAGGATTTGAGGTAAATATCTTGCTTTTTTACATAGAGATGTTCAGGTGATATTTTCTAGTCAGCTTTTTACAGCTATGCTGCATCACTTTCAAGTGTTTCAACATTTTGTTATTATGTCCCTTTAAAAGCATTTTTTTTTTTTTTGCAATATGCATGTATTATCAAAAAGACTTCTAGAAAACGTTATCACTGTTTCAGTAGTAACATTTACTGTGAATGGAGCATATGCCTTGTGCACCTGCAATCAAATACAGCACCTGCTCAATGAGCATATATTATTTTAGCAATGAATAAAGTTGCATTGGTAACACACCGTTCTTTAAATATGGGTGCGTGAAGCATATGTACATATGCTCCATGCACAGTAAAAACTATGACTAAAAGAATAGTAACTTTAACTAGAAACATTTAGTTTTTTACATGTGTATAGCAAAAATGCTTTTAAAGGGATAGAAAGGTCAAAATTGAAATGCACCCATGTATTGCGTCTCAAGACGTAATTTGTGTCATACAAGCAACTGCTGACTCTCTTACCAGACATGGTGTTTAAATACTGGTGCACAGGCCCTCACAGGATATGTGTGTATGCTTCAGAAAAACAGTCATAACCTTTACTAGAAGCAATTTTGCTAATGTAAGTATATGGCAAGAATGCGTATATTGAAGTGCAGCCATGCATACTTCATTTTTCACCTTTCTGTCCCTTTAAACGTTGTGTTTTATATCCCTTTAACAAAACTAGAATGTGACATGACAATCTCAGTAAGACACCTTATTGCATATGCATTCTTTTGCAACCTTATTTATCCTGTTGTTACATAACAGCACTTACATAGCTGCTCCACCTGTGTGATATTTCAACATAAAAACATTATTATAAAACACAGAAAGTGACAACTGATAAGACCTGTTTTATTGCTGCCACCTAGAATACCCTTCTCACATCAGCTGTAAAAGCTTAGATATTTTTTGATCCTTTGTATTTGTGATTACATACAATATGGGAGGGTTGGCATTTGCGCAAAGGCAACATAAAAGTTGTTTAACCCTTTCATCGACAGACTTGCAAGCATCTTTCTCTCTAATAGCTGAGTGGTCAGAGAAATTTCTCTGTAACAAGTGAGTAGTTTAAAATAGTTTATAAAAACTGTGTTTAACCCTTTGAGTGCTAGTGACGGCTCTGAGCCGTCACAGAGTTTCCCACTCTGGTGCTAACGACGGCTCAGAGCCGTCACTAGCACGCTCCCACCTTGAGGGAGATCTGGGGGCTCCCACCAGCTTCTACCCTGGCGATCATGCCTGTAGAGTGACAGGCATCGCCGGGGCTTCCCGTTTTGCGTGGTGACGCAATAACGCGATGACGTCACTGCGCAACTTTATTTATACTTAATGTTAAATATAGGAGCAGAGGGCATGCTGCTTAGAAGCCTGTATCTCAGGCATCTAAGCAGCTACAGACCCCCAAGACCCACCATTGGAAAGGTAATCGCCTAACCAACAGTGTAAGTCTTGGGGGTCTGAAATTTTTTTAAAAAAGTTAAAAAAATAATTGTTAAAAAAAACATTAAAAAATCTTAGCACCCAGGTGGGAAAGTGCTTAGCACTCAAAGGGTTAAGCAAAAATAATAACAATAATAAAAAAAAAACATATTAAATTTGTGCCGAACAAAAATAAATAGCAAAGCTGACACTCTTGTAGAAAGCTTAGTCAAAGTTAAAGGGACATGAAACGAAATAAAATTCTCTACAGAGTGAGATATACATGCAGTTTTAAACAACTTTCTGATTTACATTTATTACCATATTTTCTTCATTCTCTTAGTATCCTTTTGAACAACAGGGATGTAAGCTCAGGAGGTTGCACGGGTCTGGAGCACTATATGGAAACAGTTTTGAAAGAATATTATACATTTGCAAGAGCACTAGATGGCCGCACTATTTCCTGCTAATTAGTGCTCCAGACAACTACCTAGGTATCTCTTCAACAAAGAATACCATTGGAACAAAGCACATTTGATAATAGAGGTAACATTGAAACTTTTATAGAATTGTATGCTCTGGCTGAATCACAAAAGGAAATTAGTGGGTTTCATATCCCTTTAATCTATTTATTAAAGGGATATGAAACCATACATTTTCTTTTGGATTGCTTAATTTTGCCTCTCTCCCCTCCTTAAAAAAATAAATAGAAAAATTAAATAAAAGTAGTCAAATAAGGGCTCATTTCCATTGAGCCGTAATTAGGTTTGCGTGCACTTGCAAACCGATAAATATGCTGCCGGAAGCAATATCATTCACCGACTGCTTCCAACAGCCCGTTATACCTCAATTTCAGCAACCGCACAATGATAAATCGGCCCCATAGTCTATCATAAAATAGGCATTTAAAAAAAAAAAAACGTACAGGAAGTAGAATGCAATAATGTCATAGAATAATGTAAACGTGTTAATGAAAGTACAAAGTATAAATCGTAATTTTGGAAAACAAATCATACTATTTTATTTACATTATAAATACCATAGTCTTGTACAACATAGAGTTAATTAGACATAGGAGTTCCTTGGGTGTGTCTCACTGTTGACATCTTATTCTCTAAGCATTTTAGACATTTTACCCTTACAGGACTCACTGCTTTATCTCCCCCAAACATATGCTAGTAAATTTGTCTCAAAATATTTAATACACTTATTACATAGATAGAGAAAATCATGTATGCAAAACTATAAGTAAATACAAGTTAAAGGGACATAAAAGTATAAATTAATTTAAACGTTCATGATTTAGATGGAGCATGTAATTCTAATACTCTCCTAATTTCACTTCTGTAATACAACATTGCTCTCTTGCTGTCCTTTGTTGAAAAGCATATGCACATATCCTTATCAGCAGCAATGCACTAATAGGAGCAAGCTGGTTATTGGTGCAATGCACTAATAGGAGCTAGCTGGTTATTGGTGCAATGTACTAATAGGAGCTAGCTGGTTATTGGTGCAATGTACTAATAGGAGCAAGCTGGTTATTGGTGCAATGCACTAATAGGAGAAAGCTGGTTATTGGTGCAATGCACTAATAGGAGCTAGCTGGTTATTGGTGCAATGTACTAATAGGAGAAAGCTGGTTATTGGTGCAATGCACTAATAGGAGCAAGCTGGTTATTGGTGCAATGCACTAATAGGAGCTAGCTGGTTATTGGTGCAATGTACTAATAGGAGCTAGCTGGTTATTGGTGCAATGTACTAATAGGAGCAAGCTGGTTATTGGTGCAATGCACTAATAGGAGCTAGCTGGTTATTGGTGCAATGCACTAATAGGAGCTAGCTGGTTATTGGTGCAATGCACAAATAGGAGCTAGCTGGTTATTGGTGCAATGCACTAATAGGAGAAAGCTGGTTATTGGTGCAATGCACTAATAGGAGCTAGCTGGTTATTGGTGCAATGTACTAATAGGAGAAAGCTGGTTATTGGTGCAATGCACTAATAGGAGAAAGCTGGTTATTGGTGCAATGCACTAATAGGAGCTAGCTGGTTATTGGTGCAATGCACTAATAGGAGAAAGCTGGTTATTGGTGCAATGTACTAATAGGAGCTAGCTGGTTATTGGTTCAATGCACTAATAGGAGAAAGCTGGTTATTGGTGCAATGCACTAATAGGAGCTAGCTGGTTATTGGTGCAATGTACTAATAGGAGAAAGCTGGTTATTGGTGCAATGCACTAATAGGAGCTAGCTGGTTATTGGTGCAATGCACTAATAGAAGCTAGCTGGTTATTGGTGCAATGTACTAATAGGAGCTAGCTGGTTATTGGTGCAATGCACTAATAGGAGCTAGCTGGTTATTGGTGCAATGCACTAATAGGAGCTAGCTGGTTATTGGTGCAATGCACTAATAGGAGCTAGATGGTTATTGGTGCAATGCACTAATAGGAGCTAGCTGGTTATTGGTGCAATGCACTAATAGGAGCTAGCTGGTTATTGGTGCAATGCACTAATAGGAGCTAGCTGGTTATTGGTGCAATGTACTAATAGGAGCTAGCTGGTTATTGGTGCAATGCACTAATAGGAGCTAGCTGGTTATTGGTGCAATGCACTAATAGGAGCTAGCTGGTTATTGGTGCAATGCACTAATAGGAGCTAGCTGGTTATTGGTGCAATGTACTAATAGGAGCTAGCTGGTTATTGGTGCAATGCACTAATAGGAGCTAGCTGGTTATTGGTGCAATGTACTAATAGGAGCTAGCTGGTTATTGGTGCAATGCACTAATAGGAGCTAGCTGGTTATTGGTGCAATGTACTAATAGGAGCTAGCTGGTTATTGGTGCAATGCACTAATAGGAGCTAGCTGGTTATTGGTGCAATGCACTAATAGGAGCTAGCTGGTTATTGGTGCAATGCACTAATAGGAGCTAGCTGGTTATTGGTGCAATGCACTAATAGGAGCTAGCTGGTTATTGGTGCAATGCACTAATAGGAGCTAGCTGGTTATTGGTGGCTACAAACAATTTTCTCTAGTCACTGGCTCACTAGACATGTTCAACTAGCTCCCAGTATGGTAATCCTGCTCTGTAACTGATATTAATTATATAAAATGCTTTAAAACATTGTGTCACTTTTAAGTACACTGAAAATGCTGCAATGTGTTTGCTTAAAAATAATTGTTAACAGTTAGCAGCTGGGAGATCCTTTTTTTACTTTCGTTTTCCCCTGCAATATCCTTCAAGCTGCATTAGTGATTGTAAACTTAAGCTATTCTGTCAACACTATTGATAATAAAAAAAGTAAATAAAGGGCACTATTATTCAGCAAAACCATTGTGGACGCTAAAATATGTAAATAATTACCTTTTCATTTTCTAATACATTCTCTGCATAGTCTTTTTCTGTGTAAAATGACGAATCACGCTGTAAGGCAATCGTAACGTGCCCCAGTCAAAACCAGGGACGTTATTATTAACTTGCTGGGTGCCAAAGGGGGCGCATTTCGATTGCCTTACAATGTGATTCGTCATTTTACACAGAAAAAGACTATGGGTTGCGGGCGGAGGAATGGCAGAAAGTATAAGAAAATTAAAAGGTAATTATTTATATATTTTAGCGTTTACAATGATTTGGTTGAATGAGAGTGCCCTTTATTTACTTTTTATTACAAATAGTATTGAGAGAATAGCTTAAGTTTATAATCACTTTAATTTCTATGGTGTCAACTTGCCACTTGCTGAGCCTCCCAGGTTTAGACCTATTTTTAGAGAGCTAATCACATATTATACAACTGAAGACTGTAAATACTGTATTTAAAATACGCTTACTTTTATTTGCTAAGCTAATCAATTCTTGTAAAAATCCTCAAATCTCCTCCTCTGAAATTTAGATAGCTATACAGATAGATAGATATCAGTATTGTTTTTTTATTAGTCAACAGAAATGTACTTATTCTTTTATTTATGGTCTCCCCTCATTTAATTAGGTATATGCTACTAAAGCTGAGACCATTGTGGTTAAAGTTCCTTTTTTTTGGTCTCGCTTTGTAGCTACAAGGTTTCCTAACAATTTTGGAAGTGCCTTTCCTCCCACCTTGGGTAACTAATCAAAGATCTCCTTAAAGGGACAATTTACTCAAAAATGTTCTCCACTTTAATTTGTTGCCAATGATCCACTTTACCTGCTGGAGTGTATTAAATTTTTTACAAGTATTTCCATTACCCTTATATTGGCATTTGAAATATTTTATTTAGCCTGTGGTATCCCCACCCATCTTGAAAGTTTTTGGCCTCAAGGCCAAGCTGTGTTAACACGGTCTGAAGAAGAAATTACACTCCCAGTGGGTTATAGAAGAGATAAGGTAATAAAATGTTAATTTTCCATTGTTCTCTCCAAGTATTGGTGATTGGTTTATGGACAGATAAGAAGCAGGTATATATACACAACGAGATAACGTAATGAGATCTGATTATTCCTACAAGAGCAACCCATTTTATTAGGCTGTGGCTTCAAAACACAAAATCAGCTAATTCATATACACAAATAAGCCTTAAAAAAAAGCAAATCTCATACATTTTATACTCTGCAGCTGGAAAAAACAGTAATTGGAAACACATTAAGGGGAAAACAATTTTATAGTATACTGTCCCTTTAAGGTTTAAGGATGAGTTTTGTTTGTCTAGGCCTTATCAGTCCAAGAGAAAGCTGTTTTTTGGAACTTGGTATGGAACTTATTGTTGCATTTACAGTTTTATTCATTACTTTCATTATTAATTTAAACAACATTTTTCAACAAACAAAACCATATTTGAATTATTTCATTTTTATGTGAGGATTCGAAATGTCAGAAAGTATTTGAGGCAGCAGGTCAATTAGAACAATGATGATCAGTGATTTTTAACCCTTAAGAAAAGGTGGTGAGAGTTCACACTTTTTATAATATGGAAATGTGGCTTCCAAAAGGTGGTCCTTTCTAGCGGCCAAATAGTTAATTACACATTTTTGCAGTGCTAGCTAATGTTTTCTTTATAAATCTTCCAACACATTGTAAATAATTCTAGAGTAGCTTCTTCCTTAACCTTTAGAATGAAAGGGTTACATCTCATTGAACAACCTCAACATAATTAACAGGTACGCACAGGTCTGCTGCTACTACTCTGACACGTCTGTTTTGGCACATGTGCTAATTCTCTCATGGTACTTGTCCTACGCCCAAAGCTACATCAGATACTTCTGTGCCAAATAATGAAAAGCAGACGAGATAATCTTGGCATCTTGCAAAAAGCTACCAGCTAAACTAGTAATAATCAAACTGCATTGTTGACACTACTTTTCAGAATGTGTAATGCATCTATGGAATAATGCTAAAGGCCAACACTGGAAAAACAAAACATAAAATGTGTTTAGCAAAGAAAATAACATTTTCAGAATAAAATAAATAAATAAATTCATAAATAAGTAAATAAATAAATATATAATAGTGAAAATAGAATTAGCACTTTTCCTGCAGTTAGGAAATGGGTCCAAGTGTTCTAACACCGGAATGGAACATTTTTACAGAATAAAAACCCCATCCATTATCAATTATTTATATTTCAAGATTACACCTTTAGTGTGATTGTAAGGCAAGCATCTTTTTTTTCTCCGCAGTCACAGCTTTGGAATATAGTGAAAAACAGCCAGCATGAAATTGAATCTAATATAGATAGACCAAGGCATTTGTATTCACACCAAAGCTTTCTGAAAGCAGTGCATTAATAAATAATGCTAAATATTACATAAAGGTGCCTTGACCCCATCATACAAATTCTGCATGTGTTGCTCTATACAATTTATTTAATTTACTTATTATAAGTAAATTGTCACCTTAGTAACAAACCACATTGCTGCATTCTTAAATATGCTAAGCGCTGGACTTTACCATCACAAACAAAATAATGGTACTTTTATCACTAATGATTTTTGGTTCCTACTAGAGCCATAATTACATACAATTAGCTTTTCCAAATTAAAATGAATGTGCTTTCTGAGTATGAATGCAAAGTTATTATTGTTTTTTCTGTTACATAAATGCTCTATATTAGACTGTCAGAGCATGTATTCAGTTAACAGAATTTGTTTTCTGGTCCTATGATTGAAAAACAATTCTCTCGCAAAAACCTTCATTTAAAAAGATTAAACATGCCTAGCAGATATAAACAGAGAGAAAGATATATATAGCTTTAATGTGTTTCTATGTATCTTTTTTATATATATATATATATATATATATATATATATATATATATATATATATATATATATATATATATATAAAAATTTATACAAATCCACAAAGTTTGGTTTAATTAGCACTCCTTACAAAAAGTTTAAATACATCTTTGGGAGTGTTGCCAATGAGACCAGTTACACAAAACAGAGGGTATTGGTGCACATCCACAGGCAAATACACAACATATTTTTAAATGCTGCAAAATTGTCTGCAAAAACACCTATGCTTTTATATTAGCAACATGACGATATTCTGCTTAGCCAGTCACACAAGTGTCCCATTGTTGACTGGCCCTAACACTACAATACTTTGCCTTTATGGGTTGAATCATGACCCCACATTTCCCATTACTCGTTTCCTAACCAAAAACCACACAACACCGTCTTGGGAGAGAAAAGGCCGCAGCTCATTTATTAACATGACAAAATAAATTAACATTATTAATTAACCTTTACAACATCATTTAACCACACCTCCGTGCTTGCTATTACTTAAGTATAAGCCCCCACCCCTTCCAGGGCGGGGCATACCTCTACTTCCTTTCTTAATCATTAATAAACACCAGCCATACTCTATTAGGCGTAAGCCTCAATAGGACATAGCAAGCACTTCCGCCATTGCTGCGACAATTACCACTTTACTCTGGGGAGGGAGGGCGGGACACACCTCCTACCGTTTTGCTCCTGCCAGGGCACCTGTGACTTCACTTCAGAGTCCAGCTTCTTATACCAATATCCCCACCTTGGATTGTTCCACTCTTGCGGGGGTGAAGTGGGGTCACAGGTGCCCTCCTTCCATGCTTACATACGGGCCTTTTCTTGACCACACATTTCCCATTACTCGTTTCCTAACCAAAAACCACACAACACCGTCTTGGGAGAGAAAAGGCCGCAGCTCATTTATTAACATAACAAAATTAATTAACATTATTAATTAACCTTTACAACATCATTTAACCACACCTCCGTGCTTGCTATTACTCAAGTATAAGCCCCCACCCCTTTCAGGGCGGGGCGTACCTCTACTTCCTTTCTTAATCATTAATAAACACCAGCCATACTCTATTAGGCGTAAGCCTCAATAGGACATAGCAAGCACTTCCGCCACCACTCACTCCCTAGCGAGTACCACCACCTAAAGCTAAGGCCTTTTCTATCCCCTCCCGTAGTGTGAAATTAAACAAATGAAGCCCCACTTCGTTCAAGTGCTCTCCGTCTTTCAAATAAAAGCACTTGCCTGACTCCCCCTCGAATTCAATGTGGCGCAAGCCAATACCTCCCAACTTTTTAACGTAACCAGTAACTGTCCTATTTACCTTCCGTCTGGAAGCCTCTAGTTTTTTGATGTCCCATGCCACCTTCCATGTTATCCTACTCTCAATCTCCGACCACACCAATACCACACCTGGAAACAATTGAACTAATCTATCCAAACTCCTCTTAATGTTCTCTATCAACTCTTTTTGAGGCATGAATCCCAGATCATTTCCCCCCGCGTGCAAAAGTAACACATTCGGAGGGGAGAAAAGCCTTGCATATTCAACAATCGTACCCACTATCTGTTCCCATTTCATCCCCCTCACCCCAAACCATTTTATCACTAAACGGTCTTCTCTGAAACCTAGCTGAGTCCCATTTGGCTTCACCGCTGCTGCCTTCCTTGCCCAGAACACATATGAGTGACCAACAATCCAGCACCGTCCTGCATCTGTTAAATGAATGGAACATGTTATGGGACCCCCTTATAACACCAAACCCGGCCTCACATACCCCCTGAATCTCTCCGATCTCCATCTTCCTACCCTCCTAATAACCGTCGCCTCTAAACCCAAGTTCGCCGCCTCTGTTGCCGCCCCAATCCGAAACGAATGCGAACCGAACTCTAAGGCTCCCCAACCCATTGACCCCAATGCCTTTCTCATAACCGCAACAAACTGGAAACGTGACATCCTCATGTATAAGCAAAGGGCCTTCATTGTGCCTGGCTACCCTCAAATATTCTCTCACCGTCCCAACTGGGCAACACTCACCCCCAATTTCCCTTAACACCACCGTGGCACCCCTACCCTCCTGATCCGTCTTAGACCTCCTGACCCACAGTTCAACCACTCCATCCCTCACAACCACATCCTGTTTACCCATTCCGTTCCTATCCCGCCGATTCCTGCCCACCAGCTCCGATACCCGGAACACCCCAAAAAACGCCAACACAAACGCTGTTTTAAACAACAACTCCTCATACCTTGACGAACATATCCTATGTAAACTCGCCACTAGCCCTTGCAGCACCGCAAACGTAACTGGTCTACGCTGGTCTACTCGCCTCGCCCCCCCCGCACATTCCCCAGACCGCCATTCGAGCCACAAAAAGCTTTGTCAGGTCCTCTTTTTCCATCAGCTGAAAAAGAAATGCCATTGCCGCCATTCTTTTTCGGACCTCAGAGGGTGACAGCCCTTCCCTCCCCGATGAACCAATCCAGTTCAACCACACCGATACACAGCTCCTCCCAAGACCCTGCTCCTCCAACAGCCTCTGTTCCCACACCTTCCACACTCGGGCGTAAGCCCTCCATGTAGTAGGTGCAAGTGCTCTGTTCACCAAGCTCAACATTCCTGACAACCCAGATTCCATAGGTCCTCGGTACATCTGACACCTTCCTGATCCGCATCCGGGGCCACCTCTCGAAACCTGTCCCACTGAAACCGTGACAAAGCATCAGCGATAATATTCAACCGCCCTGCAACATGCACTGCTCGAAAAGAGATATTGCACCTCAGACACTCCAAAACAAACACCCTTAGCAACCGTATTACCGCCAGCGAATTTGCCATTAGGCGGTTGATTGCCCAGACCACTCCTTGGTTATCTGAATGGAAGCATACCCTTTTATTGCTCAGGTGATCCGGCCAAACTGGCAGAGCCACCACCAGGGGGAACAACTCCAAGAAAGTCAAGTTCTTGGTCAGACCCCACTCGGCCCATTCACTAGGCCACTGTCCTGCGCACCATTTCCCCGCCAAGTATGCTCCAAAACCGTGCGCCCCTGCCGCATCAGTGAACAAGCACAACTGGTCATTCGACCATCCTTTCTCTTGCATTATGACCTTCCCGTTGAATTCTTGCAGAAAAACTTGCCAAACCTTCAAATCCGCTTTTACCTCTTTTGACAACCTGATGTGGTGCCTAGGATTCGATACTCCCACTGTTAACAAGGATAAACGACGGCAAAACACCCTACCAATAGGGATGACCCTGCTCGCAAAATGTAATTTCCCTAACAACGATTGGATTTCCTTTAAGGTCACCTTCCTGCTCCCCACCATTTTGCCAATAACCATCCTAAGGTCTACCACCTTTTCTTCCGGCAACCTACACTCCATGCTGACTGAATCCAATTGGATTCCCAAGAAACTCAGCAGAGTTACCGGACCTTCCGATTTTTCCGCCGCAACGGGGATTCCGAAATCCCTGGTCACCAGATCAAAATTTTGAACCAGCCTGTCACATACCCCAGAGCCAGCCGGGCCGACGAACAAAAAATCGTCTAAATAATGCACCATCGATGAAACACCCGCCGCTCGCTTGACCACCCATTCCACGAAGGAGCTGAACCTCTCAAAATATGAACATGAAATGGAACAGCCCATCGGGAGGCATAGATCAACAAAATATTCAGCTTCCATCACACACCCCAATAAGTGATGGCATGTCGGATGCACAGGGAGAAGGCGAAAAGCTGACTCCACGTCCGCTTTCGCCATCATCGCTCCCCTTCCTGCTGCTCTCACCAGCTCCACCGCTTTGTCAAACGATGCATACTTTACCGAGACTAACTCAGGATCGATGCCATCGTTCACAGACATACCCTTTGGGTAAGACAAGTGGTGTATCATCCTGAACTGCCCCGGGACCTTTTTGGAGACTACCCCCAACGGGGATACCCTCAAATCCGGCAATGGCGGGTCCTGAAATGGGCCCGCCATCCGGCCCAACCTCACCTCTTTGAAATATTTTTCCCTCAATACTTCCGGGCGTTCCCTGGCCGACTTCAAATTACCCACAACCCTCCCTGCAAAATGACCCCTGTGCGGGATCTTGAATCCCGAACTGAACCCCGTTAAAATCAGTTCAGCGTCCCCCGCATGCCCCCGTTCAAGCGCGTACAACTTTAGCCAAGGCACCATCCTTTCGACCCTCACCGGCGTCCGCGCCCGGTGCACCCACGTCCCCTGGCCTGTTACCTTGCCTACCCTTTCGGAAGCATTTCATGAAGGAATGAATCCCTCCGCAACCCGAGCATTCATGCTTGTATTTGCATGTTGCCCCAAATCTGCACTGCCCTTCGTTGAACTGGAAACATAGCTCTTTACGGATTGCTGTTCCCGTTCCCCCCGAAGCTCCGCTTCCGGCCCCTTGTCCAAAGCTCCGAAAGGAATGACTCCCCCGCAAAGGAGTCATCATCTCGAGCCATATCCCCATATCTCTGTCGTCCCATCTCATCTCAGGACGCACAGCCATCCGTTGCCGAAACCCCTCGTCGTATCTCCACCACGCCATTCCCCCATATGTCCCATACGCGCCCCCGATTTCATTATAATAACAGAACAGCAAGGAGCCGTGTTTGGGCGTCTTTTCACAAATGACACTGGCCAAGATGCGAAAAGCTCGCGACCACCAGCTTACGCCAACGCTTTTTTCACTCCTCCTCCTCTTTTTTACCCTTCTCGTCCTCTTTTACCTCCAAGACGTTCTCTAAAGGCAAAAGTGAAAATATCTTGACGAATTCCCGTTTCGCAATTTTTTCCCGAAGTTCGTTGGTCAAGTGGATCCCAAGCGGGCCCACTGAGCAAAGGCACGGCCTCCTGAGGGCTCCCTTTGGCACTCGAACAACCTCACCCCCGCTTGCTGGAGGGACCTCCGTCCCACTTCCCGTGCTCCCTTGAGGCCCCCCCACGGCCGCAACCGGCCCGGGAGGGACCCATGCCGCTGCTACCGACGTCCTTCTCCCAGGTCTCTCTATTGCCACCAATAAATTTCTTAAACCCGCCACCATCACTTCCCTTTCTCCAATCACCGCCGCATTCACTCACCTGCTGGCTGCCGCACCGTCTGCAGCCCCTCCGCCTGTGCTGGCCTCGCCACCTCTCTGCGGCCTCTATCTCTACCGACTTCGTCTCGTCCTCGGCTATTGTCTAGGCATCTCCTTAACGGCTCTCTCCTGACAGGCGATCTCTCCCTGCCGTATCTGCTCCTGTCGCGGCTCCTGTCCAACCGTGCCCAAGTAGGAGACGTTGGTGGTCCTCTTCCCCTTGACCTCCGTGGTGATCTAGACCTCCTGCGTCCAACAGCAGTCTCCGTTATCTCCGGAAGAGCGTCCCTCCTCCCTTCTCTGCTACCGTCACCTGCTGCCTTTAAAGGGGACATAGCCATAACCTCTCTCCCCAACGATTCTCCCCTTACTGCAGACCCTCCTCTGTTACTCCCTACTCCTTGCAACCCTCCACTCCGTTGAGGAGACAATAACTGTAGAATCTGCGCCAAGGCGGACAGATCTCCTACCTGTCCTGCCGTCCCCGGTCCCGCTGATGTGCATTCCAGGGGATCCTCATCCTCCACACCAAAGTCTCCGCTGGCATTGAGCTCAAGCGGTGGCTCCGTCTGCTGCTCCTGCTGTGCTGGGATCTCCTCACCACTGGCGTTTAAAGCCTCCTCGCCCCTCCGTTCATCCCTGACTACTCCTGCAACAAGACACAACATTAATACCACCCCCTCTAAAACCATCCACCCCCCCCAACCCTCCCCACTACCTACAAGGAAACTGCCTCTATCTCCCACTATACTTCCCTCTCTCTTTTTTTTTTTTTAGGGGCCACAATAAAGTTACAGGCCCCACCCCCCCGGGCCCGCCCACCACCTGCCCAAAAATCATGTCACTGCCCGAGAGTCCTACTACCCGAATGCCCACTGCGTTAAAAGGAACCCACCACCAACGACTACAAATCAAAAGAAGGCCCCTTGGACCCCCCGGACACACAGGGGCCCACTATTCCCCGGCCCTTAAGGAGCCGTATATACGCCCACTCCCAGTTCCCTTAATACCTATTACAACCCATTTCCCTTTTTTTTTTTTTTTTTTTTGGGCATCGCTAACCGCTAATCATCCTATATATTTATACATGCTGCTTTTTTTTTTTTTTTGAAGGAAACTACCAACCCTGCACCTCCCATACAAACCACCACCATAAAATTCCGTGGCGTGGGACCCGTCTATTTTTTATTACTTAACCAACCTCACGCAGGCACTCTCACCGCATGAGGCCATTGCTGTGGCTCCCCTTCCTGCATTCTATGACCCCTCGTGTCTCACCGCCTAAGGCCTTGATCGCGGCCCGCCGCACCTGCCTAATCTCCCCACACAGCCTATTAATGCTTTTACTCCCTCAGGCGGCCTGAACGCGGCCCGCCGCACCTGCCTAATCTCCCCCACAACCTGCTACCACCTTTATTCCCCCAGGCCTCATTCCTGGCTGTCTAACACTGTAACATTTTCTGACTGCTAGGCCTCATCCCCGGCCGTTACCCCTTTAACTACTATTGTGGCCAGGAACCCTAGCTGTATTCCAAACTCTTGCTAAGGCCCCTCCCCAACCCTGTCTCTCATTCCCCTGGAAACATTATCCCCTTGGGCCAGTCTCTATCCCCTTGGGATAATCCCTCAGTTTAGGCCCCCAAAAAGCTCCGTCTCAAAGCCCCCGCTTCCCGCTTTTGACAACCCTCCCCCCCTCCTTAATCCCATCTTCAATAACTCAGTTGTCAATCCACCACTCTTCGATAACTCAGCCCGCCTTACCTGCCTCACCACCACTCCTCCTGCTCTTCGTTGTTCTCCCGCATCCTCTGCTGGCACCCGGCTCTGCTCCTCGACACCCATCCTAGCTGAATCCTCTCTCGACCGGACCTCCTTGTACTGACTCCAGGACTCAACAGTTCTGGTGGCCTCGACCTCCTGGCCGGCCGTCCTCCGCTCCGGTCTGCTGCTCCATCCGCCGAAACTGCTGTGGCCACCTCACCAGCCGTGGACAACTGCTGCCGGACCCAGTCTTCACCATTTCTTCTCGCCGTTGACAGCAACTGCTCTAGCAACGCCTCCATCTTCAGGTAAGCCGATGCACCACACACCTCCTACCGTTTTGCTCCTGCCAGGGCACCTGTGACCTCACTTCCGAGTCCAGCTTCTTATACCAATATCCCCACCTTGGAATGTTCCACTCTTGCGGGGGTGAAGTGGGGTCACAGGTGCCCTCCTTCCATGCTTACATACGGGCCTTTTCTTTCCTGTTTTTTCTCTTTATAATAGAATGAGATTTCCTTTCTTTATTTATACAACTTTTAAATACAAATCCACAAAGTTTCATTTAGCGCACCTTCAAATAAAAAGGGGGGGGGATGGAGACTGACCATCTTCCATTGGTTAAAGCACCACACCCAAGGTTAGGTGTACTCATGTAATGGAGTTGTTTATATAAAGCCAGGGAGTCTCATTCAATTCTAAAGAGAAAAAGCAGAAATTATTCTACCCATGAAGGCAAAGTATTGTAGTGTCAGGACTAGTCAACATTGGGACACTGTGAAAGTTGGTGACTAGCTAAGCAGAATTGTGTGACTAAGAACCCAGTTTAATATAAAAGCATAGGTGTTTTTTGCAGGCAATTTTAAATTAAAAAATGTTAATGTTTTATTTATTTACAAGTGGATATGTGCCAACACTCTCTGTTTTGTATGTGTGTGTGTGTATATATATATACCAATACCAATACCGCCCCCTGCAGATTCGCTGCCAATCGGCTGCTAGCAGGGGGTGTCAATCAACCTGATCGTATTCGAACGGGTTGATTTCTGTCCGCCGCCTCAGAGCAGGCAGACAGGTTATGGAGCAGTGGTCTTTAAACACAGTCTTTAAACACGGGACATCATCAGCTTGATAAATATGCCCCTATGAGTGGAACGCTTTATAGTGCTTTCTCTAGGGCACTAATTGCGCTAGAAGTAAACTTTTTGAGGGCAATAACCTATTCCCCCATAGAAGTCAATGGAGAAAAAAAAAAAGTGGAAAAAAACCCTACTTGCGTGCAAACCCAATCACATATTCTCATGTGCACTAAACCGACATGAAAATATGAATATTTCACATTCCAATGTTCTGCACATAGAATTGGTTCTATTTATTCATGAATATGTATTTCTATATATATTTGATGGTATTTTTGTACAATATATATCTATACCTATATATGATTATAGGAATATCTATTTATAAAAAAATACTTATTCCCCTATGTGCAGAACATTGGAATGTGGAATATCTACAGTAAATAAACAGTATAACACTTTATTAAATAAGAATATTGCATAAATATGATTTTACATGTTTTAATCTACTTAACTGCAAAGGGCTCTATTGAACTTAAATATATATAAATGTCTACATATGTGTACATATGTATTTTTGTGTTTATATGTGAATATATGTCTGTAACTACATATATACACACATATAAATACATAAATACACCTGTACACATATATAGACATTTATACAGTATATACATACATTTCCATCTTTAGACATGTATATGTATGTATCTTAACATTAAAGCCCTTTGCTTGCTTTTTCCACCCTAACACTTGAGATCTCATATCTTTGAGCCCTTATAACTTTTGAGTGCAATATGTTTTTGAAATATTTTTATTAGATGGTGTTACTATGAGTGTAACTGTACTTTGTAATGTATTTTTTATGTGTTTTTTGTGACTTTTTGTTTCGCGAAACAATTAACCAGAGCTCTGAGGACGAGCGTTAACTTGAATTGAGCTAAAGCGATCGCATTTAGTTTCAGCTTGTAATACCAGCACAATTTATCCTGTGCGCAAACAAACATGAAAACTTGATATCGCTCGCACGCAAACATTTGCACTCCACTCGTAATCTGGCCCTAAATGTGGCATGAGAAAAAGTGGGTCATTCTTCCAGTTTATCCACTAGTGATTTCTTTGAATGCTTTCGTAACTAAATTGACTTGTTAGTCATTAATCTAGGTCTATTGTTGACAGTTCCAGAGCTTAATTATTTTTTTGATTCTTAAAAAAACAGGGGAAGGTTATAAAAAGATTTGTAAAATCTTCCTGCTTGTAATATCCACTATCCAAATTGTCCAAAATTTCATTAAGAAATGGAAGTTAAGAGGAACTGTTGAAGCCATGACAAGGAAGACTAAGAAAAACCTTCACTAAAAAACCTCATGGACCAATCAGGGAAACCAGCAAAACAAAACTCCAGAATCACTGTAATAGACCTGCAAGAAGATTTAGCCGGGATCAGTAGTTCTGCATCAGTCCACTATGCAGCAATGTTGCCCAACCATGATTTTCATGGAAGGATCGGTAGAAAGAAATTTCATAAGAAAACTCAATGTCTGGACTGTGCAACACAGCACATAGATAACCCATATGCATTTTGGAACTAAGTGCTGTGGTCTGACAAAGTAAAAATGGAGCTCTTTAGCTACATCCACCAAAGGCATGTTTGAAAAGAAAAAGGAAAACGTGACACCTAAAAACTAACATCTTACTAACTGTTAAGCATGATGATTGATCTGTTATACCTTGGGTTTGTGTGACTGCCAGTGGCACAAAAAGTATTGTAACTCTAGAGGTGTAGGGGATAAGACAATTAGTAATTCCTCACACAATATATATATATATATATATATATATATATATATATATATATATATATATATTTTAATTTATATACACTATGCATATATATATATATATATATATATATATATATATATATATATATATATATATATATATCATATATGCCTTTAAGGGTATTGCCATTAAGAAATGTTTCACTCTGCTATTATATTCTCTTGCAGTGTTCTTATCTAGAAAAGGCAGGAGAGTTTTGGGCAACATCTTAGAGATAAGTCTCAGACATTATCACCTGTGAAATCTGTGGCATGTGTCCCACTGAATAATGATGCTGACTGTAACTACTCTCCTCTGCCTGTCTACCATTGTACACGGAGATAGTCGACATCCACAGCTGAAGTTTTGTTTGGCAGAGTGGAGCTGGAACAAGAAATTGATCCAGATAAAACAAAAGCAGAAAACCAAAATTGAGGTGTTCACTTTTACTTACACCATGTCTTGGTTTCTGCAGTGGCGATGAAATCCTTTGAGTGAGCTGCAGCGGAGCCAGGTGAGCCTTGAAAGCGGTGAAGATTTTTCTTTTGTAATCCCGCTCAAGTTTGGAACAAACACAGATGCCGGTCTGTGAAAGTGGTGCAGCGTCGAATGACGTGTGGTAGGAGGAGCAACGCGTTTCAGCCCGATCAAGGCCTTTGTCAAGCTCCAGAAGAGTGTCTGGCAGAGACTTTTAAACCTGTATAGGCTGATACTCATTGGTTAACAGTTACTAATAGGCGTGCCAGTATAGACGCAAGGTAAAATGATAGCAACAATTTCGCTACAAACAACAAGGTTATAAAAATAAAAATAAAAACTTAATATATAGTGGATAATCAATATGGTTATTTGAACCTTTCCTTTCTGAGGCCAATAGATTGGAAAAATGAATACATTTTCCTTCTCTGTGCAAAAATAGCGACTTGTAGCAAAGAACATCGAACCAGTTATCCTTAAAATACTCTTTGCTTACTTGAATAATATACAGAAATTTTTTAATAAAAAACCTTTAATAAAAAATCTAAAAAAAGTCTAATAAAAAATCTAAAAATCCAAAAATGCCTTAAACAATTAATGTTGTGGAGATGGCTTATAGGGGATAGAGGAACAAAGAAAGATTAATAGTGAAAGAAACAAATTAATCTCTAAGGTAGCATCCTATATTAAAATCAATATTTAAACCATTAGGATTTAAAGTTTTTAAATCAAAAATCCATTTGGTTTCTTTTTTAATAAGTTCAGACTGAATATTACTACCTCTCCAATTGTGCTTTATTTAGGATTTTTTAGTAACATTAGAAGTAAACTCCTTTTCTTTTCTAGAAAAGAAAAGGAGTTTACTTCTAATGTTACTAAAAAATCCTATAAAATCAAAGACACCATTAGATGCTTCGATAGATATGTAATTTATTTAATACAATGCCGCTGTGGCAAACAGTATATAGGGAGTCTGAAAGACCGCTACGTGATCGTATACGTGAACACATATGGTCAATTGAGAAGCATGACTCAGACAGAAATAAAGACCTTCCAGTGCCAAAACACTTTGCAGCTTGCAATAATGGTAACCTTGCACACTTTTCCTATATGGGAATTGAAAAAATAAAGCACAATTGGAGAGGTAGTAATATTCAGTCTGAACTTATTAAAAAAGAAACCAAATGGATTTTTGATTTAAAAACTTTAAATCCTAATGGTTTAAATATTGATTTCGATATAGGATGCTACCTTAGAGATTAATTTATGTTTCTTTCACTATTAATCTTCCTTTGTTCCTCTATCCCCTATAAGCCATCTCCACAACATTAATTGTTTAAGGCATTTTTGGATTTTTAGATTTTTTATTAGACTTTTTTTAGATTTTTTATTAAAGGTTTTTTATTAAAAAATTTCTGTATATTATTCAAGTAAGCAAAGAGTATTTTAAGGCTAACTGATTAGATGTTCTTTGCTACAAGTCGCTATTTTTGCACAGAGAAGAAAAATGTATTCATTTTTCCAATCTATTGGCCTCAGAAAGGAAAGGTTCAAATAACCATATTGATTATCCACTATATATTAAGTTTTTATTTTTATTTTTATAACCTTGCTCATAAGGATAATGATTACTGTAAATATGACATAAAGTAACAAATTAACTGTTTTCTTTACTGATTTTGTTTGCAGCGAAATTGTTGCTATCATTTTACCTTGCGTCTATACTGGCACGCCTATTAGTAACTGTTAACCAATGAGTATCAGCCTATTCAGGTTTAAAAGTCTCTGCCAGACACTCTTCTGGAGCTTGACAAAGGCCCTGATCGGGCTGAAACGCGTTGCTCCACCTACCACACGTCATTCGACGCTGCACCACTTTCACAGACCGGCATCTGTGTTTGTTCCAAACTTGAGCGGGATTACAAAAGAAAAATCTTTACCGCTTTCAAGGCTCACCTGGCTCCGCTGCAGCTCACTCAAAGGATTTCATCGCCACTGCAGAAACCAAGACATGGTGTAAGTAAAAGTGAACACCTCAATTTTGGTTTTCTGCTTTTGTTTTATCTGGATCAATTTCTCGTTCCAGCTCCATTCTGCCAAACAAAACTTCAGCTGTGGATGTCGACTATCTCCGTTGTGAATTCCCCCGTCTGGATTTACCACAGGGCTTAATTTGTCCTCATTCCTTACAATTTCATTTATTTCACTTTGTTTCGTTATTTATTTATTTGATGCTACACCAATTTAGTTTGCTTATGGTTTATTTTGATATGTGTATTTAGTTTTCACCTATGTGTATTTAGTTTTCACACTTTATTTTATTTGTGTTGCAATTTCTTGTGCAAACTTATGTTGCTAATATTTGTTACATCTTTTTAATTCATTTGCTCGCTGATCAGCTTTTAAACCCATTGTATTAATAAATATTTTCATATTGTTATCCAACACTGAGGCTAAGTATTTAACTTTGTGTATCTTGACTTGTAGCACAGCATATCCTATTATTAGTTTTAGCCTCAATTTGCAGCGCCAAGGTATTTAAAAATCTTTTTCTCTCTTATTGAGGAAGAGGTTGTTTAAATTATATTTTTTCTGATAATTCTTTGGAGATAAGGGTTTCTCCTTTTTTCCTTGGCTTACTAATTAACTTTTCCCAGCGCAGGGTTACACTACTCCCCTTTTTTTGTCACGGTTGATGTAACCTCACTTTATTCCTCCATAATTTAGGCCAAGATTTTCAGGAGTATATCGTTGAGGTGATAAGGTTTCTATTATGCCACAACTATTTTGAGTTTGAGGGGGTTTTTTATCTCCAGGGGTGTGGGACAGCTATGGGGGCGAAATTTGCCCCCTCCTATGCCAACCTGTATATGGGTTGGTGGGAGCTGTCCTACATCTATTTAGATGGGAACCCCTTCAGGCCTAATATTGCTTACTACGGTCGTTTTATCGACGACCTGTTACTTATTTGGAGGGGGGAGCAAGAAAGTATCCCCGATTTTCTGACATACATCAACCAGAATAACCTAAATCTAAAATTTACCTCTGAGACTCAACTATCCACCATTAATTTTTTGGATATTACACTAAAGGGGACTGAAGCTGGTACCATAGAGAGCAGTATTTATAGAAAGCCTATTTCAGGAAACTCAGTGCTTCATGGTCGTAGATGTCACCCTAAGAACGTGACATATTCTATAGCTAAGGGTCAGCTCATTAGAGCTAAGAGGAATTGTTCCACTAATGAGACATTTAAGGAACACCAGGAGGACCTTTTAGAATGGTTGACCAAACGTGGCTACCCAAAAAGAGTACTCAATAGAGCTGTCAGAGAAGTAAAAGCAGTTGATCGTACCTCCCTATTGGAGGTCAAGAAAGCAAGTAAAGTTACCCAACATGACAACAGACAATTGACATTTGTAACTGACTACAGTTCTGACTACCAGTCCATTTGTAATATAGTGAAAAAACACTTCAAGCTTCTGGTAGCAGACGACAAATTAGTGGAATGTGTTTCAGAGGGCATGAGGTGTTCTTACCAACGGAATAAAACCTTGGGGAATTTTTTTTCTCCCACAGTTTTGGTCAACCCCCAACAATCTGGAAGTTCCTAGTTAAATAACAGAGGAATGTACAGATGTGGGAGTAACAGGTGCAAGGCTTGCGATTACATTGTCATAGCTTACACCTTCACCTCAACGGTGACACAAAAAACATATGACATAAATTACTGCCTAAACTGTACATCGCATCATGTGATTTACCTGATAACATGTATTTTGTGCCATGTTCAATACGTGGGTCTCACAACAAGAGACTTCAGGTCCAGAATTAGGGAACATTTGTCCACTATTAATGTGGGCAAATCCACCTCACCTATAGTACAACATTTTGCACATGTACATCAGAAGGATGTATTATCCTTCAGGTGGTTGGCTATAGATCACATTCCCTATCCTAAACGAGGTGGGGACAGACAGAAACTGTTGGAGAAACGTGAAATGCTCTGGATTTTTAAACTTTCCACCAAAATTCCTCTGGGGCTCAATGCAGAGTATGATCTCATTAACTATTCGGAATAATATTAGGTTCAGGTTATTAGGTCCCCATTGATAATAGCTTAGGTCCAGTGTATATCAGTGATATTCACATGTGCATTTTTTGTTCCCTTATATATGCTATTTTCTGGTGTTAAGGTTATATCTATAATTATTGCAATATTTTATATTATCTATATTATGTTATTACAATAGGGGGTACTTCATGCACATGTGAATCTTTTCTTTTGTTTGTTTATTTCCATATTCTTATCTAGCTATATTCAAGTTAGTTACATTCTACCAATGTTCTACCTAACACTAATAAACAATTTCCATTTTAGAGGTTTTGTTTACATCTATGGTATGTGCAACACGTTGATTTTGCATAATTTTGATCTATGTCTATCCAAAATAGTGTATTTATCTATACATATTTATATTTGACTAGTAATCTAGCTGTTCATTCAATTGATGTATATGAATTATCATCTCTTTTAATCCTCTGCAGTACCGGTATGTAAGGGGTTAATTGTTCTAGGCTTGTAAAGTTTGTGCACACAATTCAATACAAGATCATCACAGTGGGTGTGTTCTTTGTTTTACCAATGGGTGTTTAGTACACCCTTTTTAAATGCACATGTGTGTAATGTATTTTATCAGTAGTGATTACAGCGTGTAGCCGAAACGCGTATGCTGAATTTCTTGTGTGCCTTCCCTCCTGGATTTTAGCTTTTTCCTATAAAGGCTGAAGTTTTAACTTTGGGTGTTTGCTTCCATCTATTCTGGTTCGTCATAGTTTAATCACTGCCTTGCTTTATAAGCTGATTACTGATTTGGGTTATTACAATAATACTGGTATTATTCTACTGCCTCCTGGTGTGTTTATTTTCCTTTTCAGTAATATTGTGAAACCTAGTTTGCGAATTGCAATTGCCCCAGTGCCAGGGCATAACGAGAGTGAAGAATGGAGTCTGCTAAATATTAACAAGTGCCCCATGGTCAATTAGGAACCACAACACACTTAAAAATCATTCATGAAATGAAAGATTAAGATCATTGCATTCTCCTGAGTTAAATATTGTTAAAAATCTGTGTTTGAATCACAGATATGCAGATCATGTAAAAAAAACAGTGGGTAAATATTTAAAGAGCAAGAAAAGAAAAAAAAATAGAAATAAAAAACTGTTTGCTGTTTATAAAAAAATCATTTGGAGGCTGTGATTTCTGCCAGAATTAGTTTTACTAAAGACTGACTGGAAGGGTGCCAAAACCTTTGCACATGACACACTAACTGATTTTTTTTTTCATTCAGTTAAATTTGACAAATAAACAGTAATTGTGTAAAATTTGCAGAAATATGTTGTTTAGATTTGATCACTGAAGCGATTGTGTTAACTTCTTTTCGCTTAGAACATCAACAAAATATCGGCTAGATTATGAGTAAGAGCTGCTCGGTGCTAACTTGCAAGTTATTGTCACTGCTCACCTCCCTATAGCGCTGCTATTACAGGTTTTCATAAACCCGGCGTTAACAGGCAATAAGTGAGCGTAGAGCAAAATTGAGCTCCATACCGCACTCCAATACCAGCACTGCTTTGAGCTGGTTTCACATGCTCGTGCACGATTTCCCCATAGACATCAATGGGGAGAGCCGGCTGAAAAAAAGCCTAACACCTGCAATAAAGGAGCGTAAAGCTCCGTAACGCAGCCCCATTGATTCCTATGGGGAAACAAAAGTTATGTTTACACCTAACACCCTAACATAAATCCGAGTCTAAATACCCCTAATCTGCCGTCCCGACATCGCCAACACCTACATTACATTTATTAACCCCTAATCTGCCGCCCCCGACACCGCCGCCACCTACCTACACTTATTAACCCCTAATCTGCCACCCCGACATCACTGACACCTACATTATACTTATTAACCCCTAATCTGCCACCCCCCACATTGCCGCCACCTACATTATACTTATTAACCCCTAATCTGCCGCCCCCAATGTCGCCGCCACCCACCTACACTTATTAACCCCTAATCTGCCGCCCCCGACACTGCCGCCACTTACCTACACTTATTAACTCCTAATCTGCCACCCCTGACATCACTGACACCTACATTATACTTATTAACCCCTAATCTGCCACCCCCGACATCGCCGCCACCTACATTATACTTATTAACAAAAATAGTTAAATTAATCAGGAGCGCTAAAAAGCTAAAAGCGAGTGCCAGGTGTATGTGCAAAAAATTGTGAAAATTTTAATAAAGTGCAGAAAAATTTAAATACTTCAAATAAGTGAGGTTTAATCGATAATTGTTTATCTGAAATGTACTATAAAGTGAATAAGTGTAGTCATAAAACCAGACAGGTATATGTCTATTAGCATATGCCTCTATGGATTACTAAAAAATAAAATGAAATGATCCTCTGATCAAATATTTACAAAAAAACAGTCTGTTATTCAGGACTGTGTATGGTGTTAGAAAGTGCTATAAGATAAAATTAGGCGAAGGAGAACAATCTCTTCATTGATTAATAAAATTATAAATATTAAATCTATAAATACAGATTCAAATACTTAAATAGTGTAATGTGGGATTTAAAACACAAATTATCTACAGTTAATAACTAAGTATCAGAACATTCGGATTGTATATAATGGTGATGGTTATAAATGCACAATGAATAAGGAATTAGGCTCTGCTTAAAATTTAATCTGTTATAAACAAGTGCAAACAAATCTTATAATTGCGAAAAACGGACGTCTCCGTGTAACATCAAAGTTAAAATTAGGGTCGCCACCACATTTAAAAAGGAGAAATTGGCTTTATAGACAGAAAAATTCTGGATATCCAATTGAACAGTCTATATTATAAACGGGAAATCTTTTCTTACCCGTAATCAGTCCACGAAAACAGTTTGGAGGGGAGATTTTTCTGACTTACCCCCAAACAATTCAGCCGTCAGTCCTGTAGATAGAAAATTACCGCCGTAGCGGAGTGACGTCACTTTTTTATAGGCGCTGTCTGCAGAGTGCAATCTGATTGGTCCTTAGGTGGGCAGTGTCAGATTTCTCACTGCCGTGATCCTTTTGAATGGAGTATCCACTCTTAAGTGCCAACGAGCACGCAGGATACTGTTTAGATCATCCGTTGTAGGGGGACAACAGTCTCAGCGGTGTGTAGGTACTATAGTCTCACCTCACTTCAAAATAGAGCCGGTCTGATGCACACAGTTTCCAAATGTGCCGAAATATACCGAACATGAAAACACGGAGCTCTACACAAAGAGACCTCCCAGCTCCAGGGTCTTTACACTGTCAAACATTGACTGTTCGGTATATTTCGGCACATTTGGAAACTGTGTGCATCAGACCGGCTCTATTTTGAAGTGAGGTGAGACTATAGTACCTACACACCGCTGAGACTGTTGTCCCCCTACAACGGATGATCTAAACAGTATCCTGCGTGCTCGTTGGCACTTAAGAGCGGATACTCCATTCAAAAGGATCACGGCAGTGAGAAATCTGACACTGCCCACCTAAGGACCAATCAGATTGCACTCTGCAGACAGCGCCTATAAAAAAGTGACGTCACTCCGCTACGGCGGTAATTTTCTATCTACAGGACTGACGGCTGAATTGTTTGGGGGTAAGTCAGAAAAATCTCCCCTCCAAACTGTTTTCGTGGACTGATTACGGGTAAGAAAAGATTTCCCGTTTATAATATAGACTGTTCAATTGGATATCCAGAATTTTTCTGTCTATAAAGCCAATTTCTCCTTTTTAAATGTGGTGGCGACCCTAATTTTAACTTTGATGTTACACGGAGACGTCCGTTTTTCGCAATTATAAGATTTGTTTGCACTTGTTTATAACAGATTAAATTTTAAGCAGAGCCTAATTCCTTATTCATTGTGCATTTATAACCATCACCACTACATACAATCCGAATGTTCTGATACTTAGTTATTAACTGTAGATAATTTGTGTTTTAAATCCCACATTACACTATTTAAGTATTTGAATCTGTATTTATAGATTTAATATTTATAATTTTATTAATCAATGAAGAGATTGTTCTCCTTCGCCTAATTTTATCTTATAGCACTTTCTAACACCATACACAGTCCTGAATAACAGACTGTTTTTTTGTAAATATTTGATCAGAGGATCATTTCATTTTATTTTTTAGTAATCCATAGAGGCATATGCTAATAGACATATACCTGTCTGGTTTTATGACTACACTTATTCACTTTATAGTACATTTCAGATAAACAATTATCGATTAAACCTCACTTATTTGAAGTATTTTAATTTTTCTGCACTTTATTAAAATTTTCACAATTTTTTGCACATACACCTGGCACTTTATTAATACCATCAGATAATCGCTTTTAGCTTTTTAGCGCTCCTGATTAATTTAACTATTTTTGTTGATTCTTCAAACCTTTGAAAGGGACCCTAAGGTAACTCAGGAGTTTAGCGATTACACTCTGCGCTTATTAGTTCTTAGTATATCTATTATACTTATTAACCCCTAATCTGCCGCCCCCAATGTTGCCGCCACCCACCTACATTTATTAACCCCTAATCTGCCACCCCCAATGTCGCCGCCACCTACATTACACTTATTAACCCCTAATCTGCTGCCCCCAATGTCGGCACCACTATACTAAAGTTATTAACCCCTAAACCTAACCCTAAGTCTAACCCTAACACCCCTAACTTAAATATAATTAAAATAAATAATTAAAATAAATCTAAATAAAAATTACTATTATTAACTAAATAATAGCTATTTAAAACTAAATACTTACCTATAAAATAAACCCAAAGATAGCTACAATATAACTAATAGTTACAGTGTATCTAGCTTAGGTTTTATCTTTATTTCACAGCTAAGTTTGTATTTATTTTAACTAGGTAGAATAGTTACTAAATAGTTATTAACTATTTACTAACTACCTAGCTAAAATAAATACAAATTTACCTGTAAAATAAAACCTAACCTGTCTTACACTAACGCCTAACCTTACACTACAATAAAATAAATTACATTAATTAAATACAATTAACTAAATTACAAAAAAAACAAACACTAAATTACACAAAATAAAAAAGAAATTATCAAATATTTAAACTAATTACACCTAATCTAATAGCCCTATCAAAATAAAAAGCTCCCCAAAATAAAAAAAAACCTAGCCTAAACTACCAACAGCCCTTAAAAGGGCCTTCTGCGGGGCATTGCCCCAAATAAATCAGCTCTTTTACCTGTAAAAAAAAATACAAACACCCCCCCCAACAGTAAAACCCACCACCCATATAACCAAACCCCCATATAAAAACCTATCTAAAACACCTAAGCTCCCCATTGCCCTGAAAAGGGCATTTGGATGGGCATTGCCCTTAAAAGGGCATTTAGCTCTTTTCCTGCCCAAACCCTAATCTAAAAATAAAACCCACCCAATAAACCCTTAAAAAAACACTAACCTCCGAAGATCCACTTACAGTTTTTGAAGACCCGACATCCATCCTCAACGAAGCGGCAGAAGTCCTCAGCGAAGCCGGCAGAAGTCTTCATCCAAGCAGGCCAAAGTCTTCATCCAAGCCGGCAGAAGTCTTCATCCAGACAGATGCATGTTGGGTCTTCAAAAACTGTAAGTGGATCTTCGGGGGTTAGTGTTAGGTTTTATTAGCCTATGATTAAGTGCCACTAGAGGGTGCAAAACGCCTCAGGCCGTTTGTCCCTCTTTGACTGTCTGTTTGTCTGTACCATCTTTTGGAGTTTATTGCTTCCTATTTTTTTCACTGGATGCTAATAAAGTATTTTTTCTTGTATTTTACTCCCCGAGTAGTGCCTGCCTCTCTTTTTCTTTGTGGTATTAATATTTGGGGTTGATCACCCTGGCTATGGCACTCGAGTATAGCCGGCCTCCTATTGAATGACCTTCCTGCTTGTTCCGGTTCCGGATTAGTGCAGCCGCACGCCGTGGCTCTTCCTTCTGCTTGGTTAAAATACTTACCTTTTCTTCTTTCAGCTGGACCAGCGATTCCCCTGCCTGCACATCTCTTCTTACGTCAGAAATGAAGAATCTGTCTTCCTCCAATCACGGCTTCCCCCCAGAGCAAAGATTTCCTTGAGGTGATGCCGTGATTGGAGGAAGCTGTATTCTTCATTTCTGACCTATTAAGAGTCGTGCGGCCGGCAGGGGAATCGCTGCTCCAGCTGTCAAGAAGAAAAGATAAGTATTTTAACCAAACTGCTGAAATATAAACTTTGATGAATGAAAGTGCCCCTGTTTTTAATAGGATTTTTGAAAACCAGGCACACATTCGTCAAAGTTTACATTTACTTTAATAGTGAACTAGTATGCAGGATCTGTAAAACAACACATCAGCTGCAATATTTGTTCACTAAAAGGCAGGCTTATGGTTTTTTTTCTTTCAGTCGCAGTCACTATCTCAATCTTAGGCCTAGTTTCCATTGATACATTGTGGAAACTGGTGCTAAAAATATTTATCAAGACAAAAGTCTATGGATATTTTTTATGTTACCACCAGTTTCCAAACTTTACCACCACAATAGAAACAAGGCCTTAGAGTCTAGTCAGCTATTTATTAGTTTGTGCTTATCGTCGCTTGCCTGTCAATCAAGCTCATATATGGAGTGGAAATACTAATCGGCAGTGCTACAGGTTCAGATCTCAGAGATAATAAAAATCTAATGCTGCTTTTTTCTTTAAAGTGATATATACACTTACCAGACACTTTGGCCTAGATTTGGAGTTTGGCGTTAGCCGTGAAAACCAGCGTTAGAGGCTCCTAACGCTGGTTTTAGGCTACCGCCGGTATTTAGAGTCAGTCAGGAAAGGGTCTAACGCTCACTTTTCAGCCGCAACTTTTCCATACCGCAGATCCCCTTACGTCAATTGCGTATCCTATCTTTTCAATGGGATCTTCCTAACGCCGGTATTTAGAGTCGTTTCTGAAGTGAGCGTTAGAGCTCTAACGACAAAACTCCAGCCGCTGAAAAAAAGCAGGAGTTAAGAGCTTTCTGGGCTAACGCCGGTACATAAAGCTCTTAACTACTGTACCCTAAAGTACACTAACACCCATAAACTACCTATGTACCCCTAAACTGAGGTCCCCCCACATCGCCGCAACTCGATTACATTTTTTTAACCCCTAATCTGCCGACCGCCACCTACGTTATACTTAAGTACCCCTAATCTGCTGCCCCTAACACCGCCGACCCCTGTATTATATTTATTAACCCCTAACCTGCCCCCCTCAACGTCGCCGCCAGCTACTTACAATAATTAACCCCTAATCTGCCGACCGCAAAGCGCCGCCACCTACGTTATCCTTATGTACCCCTAATCTGCTGCCCCTAACACCGCCGACCCCTATATTATATTTATTAACCCCTAATCTGCCCCCCTCAACGTCGCCTCCACCTGCCTACACTTATTAACCCCTAATCTGCCGACCGGACCTGGGCGCTACTATAATAAAGTTATTAACCCCTAATCCGCCTCACTAACCCGATCATAAATAGTATTAACCCCTAATCTACCCTCCCTAACATCGCCGACACCTAACTTCAATTATTAACCCCTAATCTGACGACCGGAGCTCACCGCTACTATAATAAATGGATTAACCCCTAAAGCTAAGTCTAACCCTAACACTAACACCCCCCTAAGTTAAATATAATTTAAATCTAACGAAATTAATTAACTCTTATTAAATAAATTATTCCTATTTAAAGCTAAATACTTACCTGTAAAATACATCCTAATATAGCTACAATATAAATTATAATTATATTGTAGCTATTTTAGGATTAATATTTATTTTACAGGCAACTTTGTAATTATTTTAACCAGGTACAATAGCTATTAAATAGTTAAGAACTATTTAATAGTTACCTAGTTAAAATAATTACAAAATTACCTGTAAAATAAATCCTAACCTAAGTTATAATTAAACCTAACACTATACTATCAATAAATTAATTAAATAAAATACCTACAATTACCTACAATAAAACCTAACACTACATTATCAATAAATAAATTAAATACAATTCCTACAAATAACTACAATTACATAAACTACCTAAAGTACAAAAAATAAAAAAGAACTAAGTTACAAAAAATAAAAAAATATTTACAAACATAAGAAAAATATTACAACAATTTTAAACTAATTACACCTACTCTAAGCCCCCTAATAAAATAACAAACCCCCCCAAAATAAAAAAAATACCCTACCCTATTCTAAAATTAAAATAGAAAAGCTCTTTTACCTTACCAGCCCTTAAAAGGGCCTTTTGCAGGGCATGCCCCAAAGAAAACAGCTCTTTTGCCTGTAAAAAAAAACATACAATACCCCCCCAACATTACAACCCACCACCCACATACCCCTAATCTAACCCAAACCCCCCTTAAATAAACCTAACACTAAGCCCCTGAAGATCATCCTACCTTGTCTTCACCTCATCAGGTATCACCGATCCGTCCTGGCATCCGGTGCTGAAGAGGTCCAGAAGAGGCTCCAAAGTCTTCCTCCTATCCGGCAAGAAGAGGACATCCGGACCGGCAAACATCTTCATCCAAGCGGCATCTTCGATCTTCTTCCATCCGGTGCGGAGCGGGTCCATGTTGAAGCAGCCGACGCGGATCCATCCTCTTCTTCCGGCGTCTCCCGACGAATGACGGTTCCTTTAAGGGACGTCATCCAAGATGGCGTCCCTCGAATTCCGATTGGCTGATAGGATTCTATCAGCCAATCGGAATTAAGGTAGGAATATTCTGATTGGCTGATGGAATCAGCCAATCAGAATCAAGTTCAATCCGATTGGCTGATCCAATCAGCCAATTAGATTGAGCTCGCATTCTATTGGCTGATCGGAACAGCCAATAGAATGCGAGCTCAATCTGATTGGCTGATTGGATCAGCCAATTGGATTGAACTTGATTCTGATTGGCTGATTCCATCAGCCAATCAGAATATTCCTACCTTAATTCCGATTGGCTGATAGAATCCTATCAGCCAATCGTAATTCGAGGGACGCCATCTTGGATGACGTCCCTTAAAGGAACCGTCATTCGTCGGGAGACGGCGGAAGAAGAGGATGGATCCGCGTCGGCTGCTTCAACATGGACCCGCTCCGCACCGGATGGAAGAAGATCGAAGATGCCGCTTGGATGAAGATGTTTGCCGGTCCGGATGTCCTTTTCTTGCCGGATAGGAGGAAGACTTTGGAGCCTCTTCTGGACCTCTTCAGCACCGGATGCCAGGACGGATCGGTGATACCTGTTGAGGTGAAGACAAGGTAGGAAGATCTTCAGGGGCTTAGTGTTAGGTTTATTTAAGGGGGGTTTGGGTTAGATTAGGGGTATGTGGGTGGTGGGTTGTAATGTTGGGGGGGGTATTGTATGTTTTTTTTACAGGCAAAAGAGCTGATTTTCTTGGGGCATGCCCCGCAAAGGGCCCTGTTCAGGGCTGGTAAGGTAAAAGAGCTTTTAACTCTATTAATTTAGAATAGGGTAGGGCATTTTTTTATTTTGGGGGTCTTTGTTATTTTATTAGGGGGCTTAGAGTAGGTGTAATTAGTTTAAAATTGTTGTAATATTTTTCTTATGTTTGTAAATATTTTTTTATTTTTTGTAACTTAGTTCTTTTTTATTTTTTGTACTTTAGTTAGTTTATGTAATTGTAGTTATTTGTAGGAATTGTATTTAATTTATTTATTGATAGTGTAGTGTTAGGTTTTATTGTAGGTAATTGTAGGTATTTTATTTAATTAATTTATTGATAGTGTAGTGTTAGGTTTAATTGTAACTTAGGTTAGGACTTATTTTACAGGTAATTTTGTAATTATTTTAACTAGGTAACTATTAAATAGTTCTTAACTATTTAATAGCTATTGTACCTGGTTAAAATAATTACAAAGTTGCCTGTAAAATAAACATTAATCCTAAAATAGCTACAATGTAATTATAATTTATATTGTAGCTATATTAGGATGTATTTTACAGGTAACTATTTAGCTTTAAATAGGAATAATTTATTTAATAAGAGTTAATTAATTTCGTTAGATTTAAATTATATTTAATTTAGGGGGGTGTTAGTGTTAGGGTTAGACTTAGCTTTAGGGGTTAATCCATTTATTATAGTAGCGGTGAGCTCCGGTCGTCAGATTAGGGGTTAATAATTGAAGTTAGGTGTCGGCGATGTTAGGGAGGGCAGATTAGGGGTTAATACTATTTATGATCGGGTTAGTGAGGCGGATTAGGGGTTAATAACTTTATTATAGTAGCGCTCAGGTCCGGTCGGCAGATTAGGGGTTAATAAGTGTAGGCAGGTGGAGGCGACGTTGAGGGGGGCAGATTAGGGGTTAATAAATATAATATAAGGGTCGGCGGTGTTAGGGGCAGCAGATTAGGGGTACATAAGGATAACGTAGGTGGCGGCGCTTTGTGGTCGGCAGATTAGGGGTTAATTATTGTAGGTAGCTGGCGGCGACGTTGTGGGGGGCAGGTTAGGGGTTAATAAATATAATACAGGGGTCGGCTGTGTTAGGGGCAGCAGATTAGGGGTACATAGGGATAATGTAAGTTGCGGCGGTGTACGGAGCGGCAGATTAAGGGTTAATAATATAATGCAGGGGTCAGCGATAGCGGGGGCGGCAGATTAGGGGTTAATAAGTGTAAGGTTAGGGGTGTTTAGACTCGGGGTACATGTTAGAGTGTTAGGTGCAGACGTAGGAAGTGTTTCCCAATAGGAAACAATGGGGCTGCGTTAGGAGCTGAACGCTGCTTTTTTGCAGGTGTTAGGTTTTTTTTCAGATCAAACAGCCCCATTGTTTCCTATGGGGATATCGTGCACGAGCACGTTTTTGAGGCTGGCCGCGTCCGTAAGCAACTCTGGTATCGAGAGTTGCATTTGCGGTAAAAATGCTCTACGCTCCTTTTTTGGAGCCTAACGCAGCATTTTTTGGGACTCTCGATACCAGAGTTAATTTTATGGTGCGGCCAGAAAAAAGCCCGCGTAGCGTTAACAGCCCATCTACCGCCAATCTCCAAATCTAGGCCTTTATTAGGTACACCAGTTCAATTGCTTGGTAACACAAATTGCTAATCAGCCAATCACATAGCAGCAACTCAATGCATTTAGGCATTTAGATGTGGTGGACAACTTGTTCAAACAGCATCAGAATGTGGAAGAAATTGGATTTAAGTGTTTTTGAACGTGGCATGGCTGTTGGTGCCAGACGGGTTGGTCTGAGTATTTAAAAAAACTGCTGATCTACTGGGATTTTCACGCACAACCATCTCTAGGGTTTGCAGAGAATAGTCCAAAAAATATAAAATATCCAGTAAGCGGCAGTTGTGTGGATGAAAATGCCTTGTTGATGTCAGTGGTCAGAGGAGAATGGGCAGACTGGTTAGAGATGATAGAAAGGCAACAGTAACTCAAATAACCAATTGTTACAACCAAGGTATGCAGAATACCATCTCTGAATGCACAACACGTCGAACCTTGAAGCAGATGGGCTACAGCAGCAGAAGACCACAACGGGTGCCACTCCTGTCAGCTAAGAACAGGAAAATGAGGCTACAAGTCACACATGCTCACCAAACTTGGACAATAGAAGATTGTAAAAACATTGCCTGGTCTGATGAGTCTCTATTTCAGCTGCAAAATTCAGATGGTAGGGTCAGAATTTGGTCTAAACAAAATGAAAGCTTGCATCCATCCTGCTTTGTATCAATGGTTAAGCTGGTGGTGTAATGATGTGGGGGATATTTTCTTGGCACACTTAGTACCAATTTAGCATTATTTAAATGCCACAGCCTAACTGAGTATTGTTGCTGACCATGTCCATCCCTTTAGGACTACAGTGTACCCATCTTCTGATAGCTACTTCTAGCAAGATAATTCACCATGTCACAAAGCTCAAATCATCTCAAACTGGTTTCTTGAACATGATAATGAGTTCACTGTACTCCGATAGCATCCACATTCACCAGGGGGCCTATTTATCAAGCTCCGTATGGAGCTTGAAGGCCCGTGTTTGGCTCGCAGAAACACCAGTTATGAAGCAGCTGTCTAAAGACCGCTGCTTCATAACCCTGTCCGCCTGCTCTGATGAGGCGGACAGGAATCGCCGGAATTCAACCTGATCGGTTAAGATCTGGTTAATTGACACCGCCTGCTGGTGATTGGCCGCGAATCTGCAGGGGGTGGCGTTGCACCAGCAGCTCACAAGAGCTGCTGGTGCAATGCTGAATATGAAGAGCGTATTACTCTCCGCATTCAGCAATGTCTGTTGGACCTGATCTGCACTGTCGGATCAGGTCCAACAGACATATGATAAATAGACCTCCAGATCTCAATCCAATAGAGCACATTTGGGATGTGGTGGAACGGGAGATTTGCATCATGGATGTGCAGCCGACAAATCTGCTGCAACTGCGTGATGCTATCATGTCAATATGGACCAAAATCTCTGAGGAATGTTTCCAACACCCTGTTGAATCTATGCCATGAAGAATTAAGGCAGGTCTGAAGGCAAAAAGGGGGTCCAACCTGGTACTATAAAGGTGTACCTAATAAAGTGGCCGGTGAGTGTATATGTACTGTATGTATATATATATATATATATATATATATATATATATATATATACACACAAGATAAGTGAACCAGTAGAAAGAATCCACTGGATCACTCCTAGGCGCTCACTATCAGATAAAAGCTATGCCACAAAGTATATACTCTATACCCAGCACCTCATATAAAAATTCTAGCAAGATATATCCAGCTGCCAAACCCCAAATAACAGAGGAGACTTATCACCCCTCAAAAGAAATGAAAGTAGGAAGAAGCAGGGTGGCACAGAGAACCCAAACTAGAAAACACAGCAAATAAAATACAATACACAGTAATAATGTGACAATATATGGTTGAAACAATACAAATATAAGTCAGTAGTAAAATAAAAAGTGAACAGGAATAATCCAGAGCACATCAAATATAGAGATAACAGTCTTCAAGCGTTAATCCCCTATTAGATGTACACTTACTTCAGGGAACCTCAATCAAATGATGTAAGAATGTAGCACTTTCATAAATGGGCAAGGCACCTCCTGTAGAATAGATATAGAACGATCAACTGGGTCTCCCAGAGTGTAGCCTTCTGTGTCTTGGAATATAGATAGTAGAATCCTCCAAGTATCCTCGTGCTCTCTTTAGTGAGTAGTAACTTTATTTTATCTCTTGTTCTGTGGCCAATTAGGAACAGATAAAATCAGCTCCTACATCAATCAGCAAATCGCAGGCAATAGTGTCAGGGTTCTGGATCATGCATTTCATGCTCACTGGGGTCTGACTGTCAGATGCACTGTAGCAGCGGCAGCGGCTCAGGCACAGCAGAGTTGCACAGCTGATTGTGCAGCAGGGCGCTGGGCTGTCCTGAAATGACCCTGCCTGGGGAGGACGCACAAGGATAGGGAGGGCGGGGGAGAGTCAAGAGGAGGAAGACTTCTCCCGGCTTCGTTGAGGACTTCTTGACACTTGGATGAAGACTTCTCCAGGCTTCGTTGAGGATGGATGTCTGGTCTTCAAAAACTGTAAGTGGATCTTCGGAGGTTAGTGTTAGGTTTTTTTAAGGGTTTATTGGGTGGGTTTTATTTTTAGCTTAGGGACTTTGGGCAGAAAAAGAGCTAAATGCCCTTTTAAGGGCAATGCCCATCCAAATGCCCTTTTCATGGCAATGGGGAGCTTAGGTTATTTAGATAGGATTTTATTCTGGGGGTTTGGTTGTGTGGGTGGTGGGTTTTACTGTTGGGGGGTTGTTTGTATTTTTTTTATTTGATAATTTCTTTTTTATTTTGTGTAATTTAGTGTTTATTACTTTTGTAATTTAGTTAATTGTATTTAATTAATGTAATTGATTTATTTGTAGTGTAAGGTTAGGGGTTGGTGTAAGACAGGTTAGGTTTTATTTTACAGGTAAATTTGTATTTATTTTAACTAGTTAGTTAGTAAATAGTAAATAACTATTTACTAACTAGTCTACCTAGTTAAAATAAATACAAATTTAGCTGTGAAATAAAAATAAAACCTAAGATAGCTACAATGTAACTATTAGTTATATTGTAGCTATCTTAGGGTTTATTTTATAGGTACGTGTTTTGTTTTAAATAGGAATTATTTAGTTAATGATAATTTTTATTTAGATTTATTTTAATTATATTAAAGTTAGGGGTGTTAGGGTTAGACTTAGAGTTAGGTTTTGGGGTTAATAACTTTAGTATTGTGGCGGCGACGGGGGCGGCAGATTAGGGATTAATAAGTGTAAGTAGTTGGCGGCGATGTTGGGGGCGGCAGATTAGGGGTTAATAAGTGTAATGTAGGTGGCGGCGACATTGGGGGCGGCAGATTAGGGGTTAATAAGTGTAGGTAGGTGTCGGTGATGTCAGGGGCGGCAGATTAGGGGTTAATAAGTGTAATGTAGGTGTCGGAGATATCAGGGGCAGCAGATTAGGGGTATTTAGACTCAGGGTTTATGTTAGGGTTTTAGGTGTAAACATCATTTTTCTTTCCCCGTAGGAATCAATGGGGCTGTGCTACGGAGCTTTACGCTCCTTTATTGCAGGTGTTTTTTTTTAGCCGGCTCTCCCCATTGATGTCTATGGGGAAATCATGCATGAGCACATAAAACCAGCTCAAAGCAGCGCTTATATTTGAGTGTGGTATGGAGCTTAATTATATCCTAATGGGATTTGGGTTTTTAATTTATAGATCCAATATGTCTCTTGTCTGTTTAACAAATGCGATCTATCTCCTCCTCTGATTGGTGTCGTGACGACTTCAATAATATGCCATGTAAACAAATCAATATTTTGATTATGTTCGTAGATTAAATGTTTTGCTAATGCTGGACAGGGTGTATTATTTTGAATATCTCCTAGATGTTCACATATGCTTTGCAACGTCTACTGCCATATTTATAGCTACCATTATGGGTTAGCCAGGAACTGCAAACAGTCTTTTCCTTATTGTTCTTGAGCATACTAGGGGACAAGATGTTACCCAATCAAATCTGCAAATCTGCATCCTTCACCTATATCTTAATAGTCCTGCAGATTTCAGAGTATTGGTTGGAGTATTTAGTGATGAAAACTGGTCTATGATTTGTTTTTACTTTTACCTTTGGTACTAGTAAATCATCCCTTTTGTATTTGTCAAATTCATTTGCAACCCTATTAACAAGTTTTCTTGGATATCCTCTAAGGATCATCTTTTTTTTTATTAAATCAAAGTTTTTTATTGAGGTATTGCCTGATACAAAAGTTGTTACATATTATCATGTATATGATTTGCCATTAACTAATACATATTTTTGAGAGTAAAAACATGTAACATACCCAAAGGGTCACAGCAGACCCATATTGGAGTGCAATAATTCACATATTTCACAAGTACTTATCTGCTTAGTAACTCTGTAAACATTACATAAAATAGTTAGTTAACAATGTAGGCTATATTCTATTATCAAAGCATAATGTAATATACATGACAAGCTATGATACCTCGTTTTCTTTAAACATTAAAATAAACTTTAGAAAAAACTTTTCTCCCTTGTAAAGAAGGACGCCTTATAGGGTGATATCTGACTTCTTTTATGAAAATTGAGAAAGAGGGTAGATTTGTAATAGAGGGGAGTTATATCCAATAAATTATGACAAAATGATGGTGGTTCAAAGTACCTGTCATA
This sequence comes from Bombina bombina, assembly GCF_027579735.1. NCBI lineage: Eukaryota > Metazoa > Chordata > Amphibia > Anura > Bombinatoridae > Bombina > Bombina bombina. The sequence continues at coordinate 591,756,023 of NC_069501.1, forward strand.
CATACACAAGAACATCCTATGATTATTACAACAGGGACATCATATATAGCAACCATATCTTAAAATACTAGTTTGCTGTGCGCTCAAACACCTATGTAACTTCAGGAGAATACTTTATTTGGCAGTAAATAGGATAGAACAAAAGTAGAATAAAAATATAAAGGGCTCTTGTTTGGGCTTAGTTTACCTCTGTTTCTAACTTTATATCTCTTAGACCTTAGTTAGGCAAAATATTGACAACTAGGCACTGATAAATGCAGATGGTGTCAGTGGACACTTATTATTAAGAAAATAAAATAAAATAGAATCTAGATAAGCCTGGAGAAGACTGCACACATTTTTAACTATGGGGAGGCTATTTTGAATATATACCTAGCCTTCATGATAGGAGCACTATAAACTGCAGTCACAATTAGGGTAGTATGTGAACCTAAAGGAGTATCCCAGATGAGAGCCCAAACGTTGTTTGGGGCGATACAAGATAAAACAACTGCATCAACAGATAGGAATCTTGTGCTGATTAGTTCTACATTATAGTACCCCCATGTATCTTGCTTACTGTATAACATGCCCCCAATACAACTTAAATTATGTTTATCAATTGGCACATAATATGTAAGGAAAGGCTTCTGGTGTTACCTAGATGATCTCAGCTACATGCTTTATATGCTGTATATCTCTAGGATCTTTGCTAAGCAGGATATTTGTACATAGAAACTAAACCATGCAGTTTGACACAGTGACCACAGTTGCAAAGATGAATATATGTTCCGTCCGCTAAAAAAAGCTGTAAACTCCATTAAAGTCAATCCCAGACTCAAGTATACTGCTGCATAGTATTAGCTAAATATCAACAACATGAGTGTGTACATAAAATAAAAGAAGTCAAGAAGATATGAAAATTGCAATAGCAAGAATGTTAAGGACCCACATATCAAACTGTTTAGATGTCATTAGTGAGTCCAGTAACCACAGTTATATAGAAACCTGATTCTAGGAATTAGGTCTTCTGCTACAAAGCGTCCAGTATCACCCCACTCCAACCTTTATAGAGCATCTGCGAGGCAAGTTGCAAGCGTTTCGGGAAACATGCCAGCCCGAAGAATAGACCCAGACAGAAAGCATGCCCGCCCGGATCCACATCTGATCTGTCGTCAGCAATCCCTCTCTGCATCTGCCTCGCTGTATGCTAGGGGCCATTGTCCCGACTTTGACAGAATGCCCGGTGATATCAGAGGCTCTAGTTTCTCGCTTTACAGCAAAACCCCCTCCTCCCCTGCGGGGACCGGCCGCATCCCCCTCCAGGGGAGCAGAGGGCAGCGCAACACACTCTGTGCCATACCTCACAGGTAGGTTTCGTTTAGGCTGTTCCTTACTTTTCGGTGTTCTGGGATTCGGTTTTCGGTTAAAGCTGTGCAGCAGCGTCTGCTGGGTCATCTCTAGTCGTATGTCTGCGGTCCCAATGTGTCCCCCCCCGTGTCTCTAGCCTCTGGAACATCCTCAATGGCGTCTGACGAACTCATAGCCAATCTGAATATGCCACTTAGATCAGTAAACCTGCAGTCTATAAAGTGCCCCAAGGCCTCCAGTTTAGCCCTTAGAATAGCATGAACATCCTCCATGTTGCTATTTTCATATGATGTTCCCATGAATGCAGAAGGTTATAGCAGGTAAATACTGTTCTACTCGAAACTTATAGGTATCTGAGGGGTGTAATGTACACATGTGGTGATGTCGCGGCCTATGTTCGAGGTCCTAACAGTTTAGGCCCATCTTGTTGATTCATAAAAATGGAGACATCCTACAGCTTCATGTCTTCTCCTTTGTTGGATTAGCAAGTTACAAAGCAGGATGGTAAGGTTAAAGGAGGATATACTACAGATTGTTAAGATTACTTAAGGAGCTCCATAAATTTGCTGCTGATCATGGCCACGGCCAAGACACGCCCCCATCCTTTCTTTTAATTAATTATTTGCTTTACAATAATCTTTAATCTTGGAGCAGTTTATTTTGATACGCATCATCTGACCTTTTTCAATCCCTTTAAAAACGTGGGTGGCTACTGGATGCATGCAACAATGCATTGCCAGCAATCGATTTACGACATAGATCTCACACAACTCTTCTTACAGTACCATCCTCAGATAATGTAATGTCAAGGAAATTAATAATATCCTTTTGCCATTCAAAGGTAAACTGAAGCCCCAACTGATTGCTATTCAGGAACTCAACAAATTAAGTTGCTTGTACTGCATCAGAATCCCACACTAATATTAGGTCATCTATAAAATGTTTATAGCTGACTATATATTTGCGAAAGGGATCATAATGTCCATAGATGTCCATAGATATAGGATATCTTAAACCATCCCATAATCAAATTTGCATATGAGGATGCAAATTGAGCCCCCATAGCAGTTCCTCACTTTTGTACATAATATTAATTGTCAAAACTGAAACTATTGTGTTCTAACAAAAATGTTATAGCTTTCAAGATAAACATCCTGAAGTTCAGCTCCAGATCACCATCTCTTTCTAAAAAGTATTCTATTGCCATAAGTCCCACAGCATGTGGGATGGATGAATATAGCGAGACTGCATCAATAGTCAGCCAACTATAGCTGTTTTTTTAACACATTCATTATATGTGAAGTTTCTCTCACAAAGCTATTGAGTTTAAACACTTAGGCCAATATTTAAGAAAGTCTGGTGGACCTGATCCGACAGTGCGGATCAGGTCCACCAGACCTTGCTGAATACTCGCCGTATTCAGCATTGCAGCAGCAGCTCACAAGAGCTGCTGGTGCAATGCCGCCCCCTGCAGACTTGCGGCCAATGGGCCGCCAGCAGGGGGGTGTCAATCAACCTGATCGTATTCGATTGGGTTGATTTCCGGCGATGTCTGTCCGACTGCTCAGAGCAGGTGGAAAGGTTATGGAGCAGCGGTCTTTGTGACCGCTGCTTCATAACTGCTGTTTCTGGCGAGCCTGCCTCCATTCGGAGCTTGATAGATAGGCCCCATAGGGTTGCAGAATGTCATCAACCCATTCTGATAAGGGCTCTAATAGGGAATCAATCCCTGAAACAATTGGTCTTCTTTTGATATTACTTAAACCTTTATGTGTTTTAGGCAGGTGATAAAAATAGGGGTTTTAGGATATTCTACATATAAGTAATCAAATGTATTCTTATCAATGAAACCATTTCTCTTCCCTTCATTTAGTAACACCAATAGTTCTTTTTGGAAGCCTATACAGGGATTATAAGGTACTTTTATATATGCATCACAGTCATCTAATTGCCTTTTAGCTTCTGCAATATACCAAGTTTTATCACAAACCACTATGCTGTTACCCTTATCAGATTTTTTATGATATTATCATTTTTTCCAGAGACTTTAGAGCCTCCCTCTCTTTCTTAGTCAGATTACTCCTAGTTCTAGAAACAGGCGGTTGCTTTATTTAATTTTGTCAGGTCCTCAACAACCCTTTTATGGAATAGTTCCTATGACTTTCCTCTTGATTGCAGAGGATAGATATTGGATTTACATTTAAATCCTACATGTTTTTCATACTTTCCCTCCATTTGAAGTTGTTCAAGATCATTGAGGGCACAAGCATTCTGGAAATCTACATCCGCTAAACCATCTATAGTATAATTACATATTCTATTATCTATTCTAAACCTTCATTTTATTTAAAGAAATATTTTTGAGAGTAAGGGAATGTATACATTTATTAACATCAAGAATCGTTTGGAAGAGATTGAAATCTTTGAAAAATTTGACGGACAGAAGTTTAATCTATAATTTAACAATTTTATTTCAGTCTCATTCAAACGATATGAAGACAGGTTAATCACAGCATTTAAACATATTTCCGGCTGTTTTTGTGCTCGCTTAGTTGGTAGCGATCCTGCTTCTTCTTTATAACCCTATGTTCTTTACCTCTTACTGGGTAGCCTCCCCCTTTTTAGTGTGTTTGATCCCACCTGAAAAACCTACTGTTGCTCATTTTTAATCTCCTCCATGGGCATGTTTCTATCTTTTCGTCTAGCACCCTGTTTATCAAACTTAGGTATATTTTCTCCCCTTTCAAATCTATCTGTTGTTGTTTTTATAGTTCAAAGACAAGGAAAGAGGCGCTGTATGTGTGAATCAATCACCAACTGGGTATATGAACATCAAAAGATACAGGGTACTCACATGGTGTAAAGGCACCCACTTGTGCCAATGGGCGCAGGCTGGTTTTTGCAGCAGACCAGCTAGCTGAACCAAGGCAATGCACTGGACCCACTGATGCAGTCACCCCCAGATGGATGACTGGGCTCAAGTTTTGTTACTCTCCCAAGGATAGCGACCAGTGAAGTACAGGGGGAGGCTATACCAAAAATCTCCCAAGGTAGCATAGTAAAATGTGCACACAGCAAAAAGAGCTATTGTATAAAACTTTACAAATATGTTTAATAAAACAATATAAAAACAAAATTAAAAACAGCTCATGCTAAGATTGTGCACAAGAGAAAAAATGCAACGCGTTTCACAGTATCCAACATTTCATCAGGCCTTATATAGGGCTATGCTACCTCAACAGAATATGCATCAACCCTCCCCCTACAATTAGGGTGAACACCAATCAGAGCACCCTTTGTCACATTAGTAAGAAGTGGTCACACCTGTGTATCTTTGAATCTACTAGTTACTTATGTATGTATTTTATTACTGCATTCCCAAATATGAATAAAGATAAAATGATTATTCTAAAAACATGTCACTCTGAAGACATAATAGCAAACACACCGGCCATCAATTGTAACCACCGATACCGTTATTATTATTTCTAAATACGATGTGATCTAAATAATTTTCATACCTGCAATAGTGTGTTTGACAAGACGTTTTGTATGGTTAGTCACAATTCGGAACCTTAGAATTTTTGCGTGTTTGTATGAATCCCTATAGAGTACGTTGTATCAAAACAAATGATGAATACATTACTAGTCTATAAACTTGATTGGACTGCTAATGTAGAAACCGTTTACCAATCTTCATGGGAGCTCAGAACCCCACCCTCCTACATCACCTGTTTGTATCAAATGATTGTAAGGATCCGGATTATTGTATATTTTAATTGAAGGGAAGCACCAGGCTCAGCTCGTTAGGTGTAGACCAGGAGACCAATAAAAAAAGGAACAGGGACAACTCCTATATGTATCGCCATGCATGTTAGGCAGAGGCAATGAGCTGCTAGTGTGAGCACCAACAATGTAACCATGGTGATAGCTTAGCCTGGAATGGCTAAATGTGATAAAATTAAACTTAATAGATAAAATGAATGCCTACATACAAGAGTTTACTATGAACTACAAAGGTGTGTAATAAAATGTATATATATATATATATATATATATATATATATATATATATGAGTGACATGTGGTGATGACTAAAACTAAAACCACGGTGTGACACTAACTGCGATTGATGGGTCTAAAAATGACAGTGTCTGTAAAAGAATATATATATATATATATACAGGGAGTGCAGAATTATTAGGCAAGTTGTATTTTTGAGGATTAATTTTATTATTGAACAACAACCATGTTCTCAATGAACCCAAAAAACTCATTAATATCAAAGCTGAATAGTTTTGGAAGTCATTTTTAGTTTGTTTTTAGTTATAGCTATTTTAGGGGGATATCTGTGTGTGCAGGTGACTATTACTGTGCATAATTATTAGGCAACTTAACAAAAAACAAATATATACCCATTTCAATTATTTATTTTTACCAGTAAAACCAATATAACATCTCAACATTCACAAATATACTTTTCTGACATTCAAAAACAAAACAAAAACAAATCAGTGACCAATATAGCCACCTTTCTTTGCAAGGACACTCAAAAGCCTGCCATCCATGGATTCTGTCAGTGTTTTGATCTGTTCACCATCAACATTGCGTGCAGCAGCAACCACAGCCTCCCAGACACTGTTCAGAGAGGTGTACTGTTTTCCCTCCTTGTAAATCTGACATTTGATGATGGACCACAGGTTCTCAATGGGGTTCAGATCAGGTGAACAAGGAGGCCATGTCATTAGATTTTCTTCTTTTATACCCTTTCTTGCCAGCCACGCTGTGGAGTACTTGGACGCGTGTGATGGAGCATTGTCCTGCATGAAAATCATGTTTTTCTTGAAGGATGCAGACTTCTTCCTGTACCACTGCTTGAAGAAGGTGTCTTCCAGAAACTGGCAGTAGGACTGGGAGTTGAGCTTGACTCCATCCTCAACCCGAAAAGGCCCCACAAGCTCATCTTTGATGATACCAGCCCAAACCAGTACTCCACCTCCACCTTGCTGGCGTCTGAGTTGGACTGGAGCTCTCTGCCCTTTACCAATCCAGCCACGGGCCCATCAATCTGGCCCATCAAGAATCACTCTCATTTCATCAGTCCATAAAACCTTAGAAAAATCAGTCTTGAGATATTTCTTGGCCCAGTCTTGACGTTTCAGCTTGTGTGTCTTGTTCAGTGGTGGTCGTCTTTCAGCCTTTCTTACCTTGGCCATGTCTCTGAGTATTGCACACCTTGTGCTTTTGGGCACTCCAGTGATGTTGCAGCTCTGAAATATGGCCAAACTGGTGGCAAGTGGCATCTTGGCAGCTGCACGCTTGACTTTTCTCAGTTCATGGGCAGTTATTTTGCGCCTTGGTTTTTCCACACGCTTCTTGCGACCCTGTTGACTATTTTGAATGAAACGCTTGATTGTTCGATGATCACGCTTCAGAAGCTTTGCAATTTTAAGAGTGCTGCATCCCTCTGCAAGATATCTCACTATTTTTGACTTTTCTGAGCCTGTCAAGTCCTTCTTTTGACCCATTTTGCCAAAGGAAAGGAAGTTGCCTAATAATTATGCACACCTGATATAGGGTGTTGATGTCATTAGACCACACCCCTTCTCATTACAGAGAAGCACATCACCTAATATGCTTAATTGGTAGTAGGCTTTTGAGCCTATACAGCTTGGAGTAAGACAACATGCATAAAGAGGATGATGTGGTCAAAATACTCATTTGCCTAATAATTCTGCACTCCCTGTATATATATATATATATATATATATATATATATATATATATATATATATATATATATATATATACAAACACTCTGCTAATCCGCATCTCCAGACCATATGAAAAAGAAAAGAGTATATGTCAAATTGTTAAAAGTTGAAAAATACAGCTTTATTTGGTACAAAAAATGTTAAAAATCAGTTGCATGTAAAAACATGAAAGAAAAAACAAAAGGGAAAATCAGCTACAGTCCTGTAACTGACATAGAGCAACAGCAGCCAAACATGTTTCGGGCCTAATGTCAGCCCTTGTTCACTGGCATAATTAGTGCTGGGAAAAGCCTTAATTTAAAGGTAAAGTTAATTATCAATTACATGCATCTGTTGAATTAACCCATGACTGCCTAGATAGTCATGGTTAAAGGTAAATTATCATTAATTGTTTTTTTTGTTTCTTATATTAAACATTTTCATTTTAAAGCAAACATAAATGTTAAAGGATTACTTTCTGTTATAATTTTTAAGCTAAACAACTAACATATTAAAGTTAATACACATTAATTAAAACCTACTGACCTATATTTTCTCCAAAACGAAGTTTCATAACGTTCTAAAAGTTATATCTTTTATTCACCGATGATGTCACGTTATCCTGCCCACTATTTTCAGCACTGCATGTTCAAAATACTTAAACCAATAACTTTGTGTTTAAAGCGCCATTTTGAAACCTAGGTATTGTAAACGGATTGGTACAGAGCATAGGATACCCACGGAGTGGGTTTGGAAAACAATTAAATTTGCAGACAAGATTTCTGATATACGGTAGAGATATGTTAATGAAATGCTATTGATAAAAAGCGTATTTGGGGTAGTTAGTTAGTAACAGGCATAGAAAATATTTACTTACAGTGGCCCTTTAAGTGTGTTTATTTAAAACTGTCAGATGGCTAGATATATATGAAAAAACTTTTTTATTACTCTGATTTGATCCTAAATTGATGTAGAACTAAATCTCCACTTAAAGATATTTTTTACTTAAAGATATTCTTTACTTTAATTCATTTTCTTTTTTGTTAAAAAGGAGAGAAAATGAAAAAAACAATCATTAATCTATTAGTAAAATAAATCAACATCCATTATGGAATTTAGACCAAAGGGGTGCTTTGTTTTGAGATGGAAAATCCAAAACACTTCCCTTTGGTCCAAAAGTCTCTCTCTGTCACCCCCTCTCCTGTGTCTAGGGACATGGTCAATGCCTTGTACTGTCAAGAGGGTATCATTGGAATTATGTTCCTCTCTAAAGTGCTTAGCTATTGGTGTATTACAATCCGGGTTGCCAATATCTCTGAGATGTTGTAAAAACCTGTCACGCAGAGCACGTTTAGTGCGCCCCATGTACTGTTTTTTACATCCTTGGCATGTAAGTAAATAAATGACAAATTTGGTGTTACATGAAATGCTGAAGCGTATGTCAAACTCCCTATTTGTTGTACTTGATACAAATTTGGGACCCTGTTGGATGTGTTTGCAGGTTTTACAAATATTTCCTTGACATTTCATGGAACCTATTCTTCTCTTTAATTAAGATTGGTTAGTTTGTGACGGTAGCATTGAGGGAGCTAATAAGCTTCCTAAGGTCTTTGCTTTACGTGCTGAAAAATTACAGCCGTGTTGAACTATTTTGCTTAACTTGGCATCACTTTTTAAAATTGGCAAACAGTTACGAATAATGTCACAAATTTTGTTATAGTCTTTACTGTAATTTGTTGTAAAATATGGTTTATTGTTATATCTCTTATTCTGTGTTTTACTCACACATTTGGTAGTAAGAAGATCATCTCTGTTTAATTTATCCACTCTATTCTTGGTTTCCTTTAATAATTTCATATCATAACCTCGGGCTTCCAATCTGTGGCCGGTGTTGGCTGCATGTGATTGAAATTTGTCCTCAGTGGTGCAATTCCTTTTAGTCCTAATCATTTGGCCATAGGGTATAGAATTAATGGTGTGTTTTGGGTGACAGGAGGAAGAGTGAAGAATGGTATTACCCGCTGAACTCTTTCTGTATAACTCTACCTCCAAAGAATGTGTGTCAGTATGTGAAGTGAGTGTGATATCCAAAAAGTTTAGGCAATTACTACTTTCAAACATGGTGAATTTAAGGTTTAGATTATTGCTGTTGGCGTGTTCAAGGAACAGTTGAACCGAATGACTGTCCCCATCCCACACCAAAAGCAAATCATATATATACCTACCAAAATAAACAATGTTCTCACGAAAGGGATTAGTATCCCCAAAGACGTGGCACAGCTCCCAAAACCCCATATACAAATTTGCATATGAGGGTGCGAATTTCGCACCCATGGCCGTGCCACGTCTCTGGAGATAGTACTTGCCCTCAAACATAAAAAAATTGTGTGTAAGTAAATATTCAACAGCAGTGTACAAAAATTGAATTGTCAAAAAATCATAAGTAGTGAAATTCGTAAGGAAAAACATTAATGCTTGTAATCCCATATCGTGAGGGATGGATGTGTATAATGATGTCACATCCATTGTGACTAATCTGTAATTCTCACACCAAGTTATGTGTTCGACCTGTGCAATAAGTGCTGTAGTGTCTCGTAAATAACCATATAGATTAGTAACTATAGGCTGTAAAAACGTATCAACTAGATCCGAAAGTCTTTCATTAAGTGAACCAATACCGGCTACGATCGGACGGCCCGGAGGGTTTTTGGGGTCTTTGTGAAGTTTAGGCAAGTGGTGGAATATCGGCATAGTTGGATGTTTAGGTAATAGATATTCCACCACCTTCTCAGAAATCACTCCATCCAGTTTAGCTTTGTGAACTATCTCAGCTAAAGATCTACGAAAATTGTCAGTAGGGTCACAGATCAAGGGCTGGTATACAGCCTCATTGGCAAGTTGCCTATTGGCTTCTGCCACATAATCACATTTGTTTAAGATAACAGTATTACCACCCTTATGTGATTCCCTAATGACTATATTCGGATCATTTTTAAGATCAGTGATGGCTTTTCTTTCAAGTGCAGTCAAATTGTTATTTTTATAATCTTTACTAGTAGTGCTTTTATTTTTGCTGTCCAATTCAATGAGCTGAGTCTCAAGTGTCTGTTGAAAGACCTGTAAGTTTAAGCCCCTACTATGTATAGGATAAAAATAGGTTTTATCTTTAAATCTACCAAGATCAATATCTTTTTCTGAGGGGCCAAATCTTTGATCAACATTGCTATCCCTCATTAGCTCCAGCATGCCTGTCATGGCTGCTTGGTCGTTAAAGTTAAAATTGAAATGATGTGTTGACTCAATAGTAGTACTATTATCACCATCTTTTTGTGTTACACTATGTTCCTCTGACTCATCATTAAAATAATGTTTCTTCAAAGTAAGGTCTCTTACAAATCTATTTACATCTAGAATGGTGGAAAATAAATCAAAACTACAACTAGGGGCAAAGCTCAAGCCTTTTTGTAAAAGTGAAATTTCCTGTTTGTTCAAATTTCTAGATGATAGATTAATACCATTATTTAAGGAGGTGTTGTCCTGTAAGACACTCTTTTCCTTTGAGGATACCTGTTGTAATTTGCACTTTCCCCCTCTTCCCCGACTCCCTCTACGTATTTTCTTTTGGTTTTTGTTTTGGTTTGTTGGGGCCCACCCCGTTTTTTGACTGGGAGGATGTACTGGGGTTTGGGGGATCTAATACAGAAATAGTGTCTCCTGCTGAATTACCACTAGATGTGTTTTGTTGTGATGTTTCCTGGTCAGAAGTATCATAGTCGTATTCAGTTTCACTGAATGTGACTTTTTTGGATTGTTAGGCCCTGCATTTGTGTTACCCATGCCTTTCTTATGTGTAACTCTATTCTTATATGGTGTCCTATGTTCATTACTACTGGACCACTTATAGACCTTATTAAGTTCATAATCAAGCTTGTCCCTGTGCATTTTTTGTTGTTTGAATAACCACAATTCCCTTTTAAAGGACTTCATGTTGTCCTGGAATTGTTTATCATAATCTTTAAATTCCTTTTGATGTTGATGTTTTTTTAGATCTCCCTGTAACTCCTGCATATGTTGGATAAGTTGCAATCTCTGTTTCTTTTTGTATTCAATCAACAAATCTATTAATGCTTTGGAACAGGCTGTCAATACATCATTCCATTTGGTTATAAAATCTTGGCAGGTCACTTGAAAAGAGGGAAATTTAGAAATTCTCAGGCCTCGTGGAATCCTAGACTGTTGTTGGTAAATCTGAAAAGTTTTAATGTCCAGTTCTAGTCTAATGTCCCTTTTTCTGAGATTATCCATTTGATGAAATAAGTCATCCAACACAATCTCTATATCATCCAAAATGTCCTCCATATCAGAGGAATCACAGTCTATATTTATGTCCTTTAAGACATAAATGCCTTCCATTTTTAAGTAAAAAGAAAAAAGGAAAAAAAGGAAAAAAAGGAGATATAGCAAGAGTGTGTTTGTGGTGACTGAAAAAACTCCCAGAGGGAACAGCTGAAGTTTTTATATATAAACAGCTAAACAACTGAACACATTTTTAGTATGTATGTAAAAAAGTTTTTCTTCAGACAGTTGTCTAAACTTCACATTAAGCAAACTGTTATTGGTTCCACAACCTTGAATAGAGCTGTCACATTATTCATTACTGAGTTAAATAAAGTAAGAGATGTTTTATTTCTTACTGTATGAGTGTCCTGTAACTCCGCTGTCCAAATCCTAGAATCTCAATCCCCTATGTGCAGTTGATATTCGTTACTCAGACAACGATTCCTTTGTAGCTGCGCAATGCTGGGGGATGAAGATGGGCTCCGGCTGGGCTGTGAATGCTGGGGATCAATTTCTTGCAGCGTCGTTACTTCAGTGTGTCTCTATGCCTGCATTGTCCCACGATAGTGACGTCATCCACATCAGACTGCGCTTTCCAGGAGCGTCACGGGACCGGCAATTCTGGAGACTGACGAGTGACGTTCAAAGTGATCCCTATCACTGTTGCCCAGGATGAACTGAATACATAGAGAGAAAGGTAAAATATATAACAGCCATCTTGACAGTTTTTATGCAAACTCCTGTGAATATACATAGTAACATAGTAACATAGTAACATAGTAGATAAGGTTGAAAAAAGACTGAAGTCCATCGAGTTCAACCTATACAAATCTAAAATACTTACAAAAAGCTCCAGTTAAGCTTAAATAACCCCATTAAAATGTGACCCATTTAATACTAGCAATCATATCCATGAATTTTGTTTATATACAGAAATTTATCCAGACTATTTTTAAATGTATCTATGGTATTGGCATTCACTACCTCCTTTGGTAATGAGTTCCACAATTTTATTGCTCTTACAGTGAAAAAACGTTTCCGTTGCAGGAGATTAAATCTCCTTTCCT